>NC_092718.1:176658279-176962104 GCF_047496885.1 Scyliorhinus torazame
TAGAACTTTGGACAGATGAAGACTTCATACTTTCCGACACCGGAAGGCTTCATCTTCATCCAACAGGTTCCATAGGAGGAGCGTGTACGAGGGCCAAAGGGACCCAAAACCATTTCCTCCATTTTTGTCAGCAGCAAACAAGGTAAGAGAAAATGGTGGGTCGCTCAGGTTGGCCGGCGTGGGTCGCGAAGGTCGGGTGGGTTGGGTCCCGAAAGTCGGCCGGTTGGTAAAAATGGGTCCCCGGAAAAAAAGTTTGAAGAACACTGAATTAAGGGGCAATTTAGCGTGGCCAATCCACCTACCCCGCATGTCTTTGGGTTGTGGAGATGAGACCCACGCAGTCATGGGGAGAAAGTGAAAACTCCACACAGACAGTTACCCGGGGCTGGGATCAAACTTGGGTCCTTGGTGCAGTGAGGCTGCTGTGCTAACCACTGCACCACTATGCAGCCCATGGATGCTGAGTTATATTGTAGAAAGTCCTTGGCAGTCAGAGAGGGCGGGCATTGCAACCGGCTTGCAGTGGCGTTGTTGCTGGTGAGCGGGCCTTTGCCTCGGTGATGCTGTGAGCATCGGGATGATGGCCGCCATTGAGAATGTTGTTCTGGATGAGGATCTTGTCTCCGTGGCGCAGGTCTTTGGAGCTCACTTTGAGGAATTACGAGGTAGCCATGGGAAAATTATGGAGATGCAGGAGAGAATCCTTGTATTCAATAGAGCATTTTCTCTGGTGAAGGCCCGCCTTTGATTCATTGAGATCATGTTGCATGCTGTGTCATCTATCCTGACGGGTTCCGGAGGTAGGGGCCAGACAAGGAGTATGTGTGTGCCCGGTCCCTGGTGAGAGGTGGGAGGCGAGTTGCCGATTTGAAAATTGGCTGCCAGGCTTTAGTAATCTTGATCTGGACGTTGAACATATCAGGTTCGATGGAGCACAGTGTATCCAGTCTTCGAAGCCTGGGGTCGGTCAGAACCCCGGCCCACTGGCCCTACATGATCCTGTTCTCGATGCTCGTGAGTGGTTGGAGGTGGCTGATCATTCGAGTCATTCTCACCCCCATCTCCCTCCAAGGTGTGAGCAAGAAGGCAAGACTTTCCTGTTATCCTGTACTAGCATAAACTATATTATTGAGTCGATTATGTGAAATGTGGTCTGTACACAATTGTACTCCTTTATTTTATTATGAGCTGTAATCCTTGTGGTTATGGGAAGGGAGTATTTTTTGGACACCCCTTATCTCCTTTATAATGAAGAAGAGTGGAGCCACGGCAGGGTGATGTGTGGTTGGTTCATGTGGAGTTGGGAGGTAGGGCTCGTAAAGTCCTCACTGAGATTGAGGATAGCATCTCCCCTCCTGCCCCCGAGGTGGGTTTGATTAATCCTTGACTTATTTGTTGAAGAAAAAGACTGTTTGCTATGCCTCTACATTGTTGGAGCCCTTTCCTCGTGTGGGGGTAGGTTTAATCGGGGAGTTAGGTACCCTCTTCCATGTGGTTTCCCGAGTGTGCCCCTCGTTGCGGTTGGGTTGAGGCAGCGCTGTCATTTACATTAATATCCTTCTTGTGATGGCGTGCAATGTGGGGCAGTGGGTAATATTCCTAGGTCAACTCGGGCGTTGTTCCCTTCGGGTTTTTTTTTCTCCTCATCTGCATGAGCAGTGTGCTGCTATAAATCCTGGTCCAGTCCGGTGGTCTATGGGAGGTTCCCCTTATTGTGCTGGAGGGGAGGGATTAGACTCCCACACCCAGGGCATCCAAATATTGGGGGTCTTGATGATTCTTATTCTCTTTGGTGAGGGGTCTCCCCAGCTGGGGCTAGTGTAATCATTTCTTTTTGGTACAGATGGGGGTGATACACTGCCCTGGGTGTGATTGATGAGATGCAGGATTGGCTGGGGTGTAGGTTTTGGAGTGTGCTGAAATCCTGGGGGGTACTGATTTCTGTGTGTCAGAATGTGATGGGCTAGGTCCGGTGCTGTGGTTGGTATCTTGTTACCCCCTGTAGCTTGGGTTGTCCCTTCTCAAAGGCACTTATTTGGGACATTCTGAGAGGCTGGCATTTGCTTCTTCTGTGCACGGGGGTCTGGGTTGAGCCAAGCCCTGTACTTCGGTTGATATCCTATTGGTCAGGATGCTTTCTTGTTTGAATGAGCAGCTTGTTCTCTTCATTAATGGGTGATCGGTGTGTGCCGGGGAATTACAGACCCATGGTGTGGTCCTGATCTTTTGTTATCTAGTGATCCACTCGTGGTAGTTCTAGTGCTCCTTTCTTTTTGTTTTCCTGTGAGGTGTTTACGCCACTGATCATAATTTGTTCATGTTGTTTCTGTGCTAGGCTGAGATTGGGGTTATGTTGCGTTGTGTGATATACCCTTTTAGATCTGGAGTTCTTGTGTATTTTCGTTCCATGTTTCCTTTTTTTTGGGGGGGGGGGGGTGGTATGGTATCCATGGAGAGGAAATTGCTGTGTGTCATTGGTGCCTCTGACATGGCTGGAGCGGAGGGAGATATATATTGGACCCGTTGCTGACCCAACTGAGATTTGTTAATTTAGGGTATTAAACAGAGATCTAATGCTCTGTGCAGCTTCAACTGCAAATTGTTTAACTTTCCCCTTTATTCACTTGTGCAAGCTTTGATCGCCTGGAATCAGGTCCAAATATTATGAACAGGGTCATTATTTTATAGAGATTGAATACGTCACATTTTGCTTTCATTGAACAGCATTAAGGAATTTTGACCAGTGCTTAGTTAATTGCAATTCAATATATGTAACTCTGTTCATATTTAGGTCCATTGATCGAGGATGGCTGGATAAATCAAATCCATTTTGATCATGTGGGAATAACGTTTTTAACCAATCTTTGGGTGTACAATGGTCTGTTTTTCTATAAAACCCGCCGTTCAAGGAAAGTGATTATGATTCGTCAGTAAACCAGGAATTTGAGTAAAACTTACAATATCTAAATCCTCAGCAAATTCTTCACTTTCCGTCACTGTAATCAGTGGCTTCAGCTTTTCCTTAAGACGCTTTCCATCCCTTCCTGGGAGCCTGAGTCGGAGTCTCATGTGAGCACGTTCAATCTTCATACTCTCCTTTAGCAGTCTTATTACTTCGAGTGCCTTTGTTTATGGGGGAATTAAAAATACATAATTTTTAACATGCACATTGGACCAACTTATTGGGTAGAATTCATGATAATATCAATGTATTTGAGGGAAAACTGTACACAAACTAATTGGAAACAATTAAGTTTGTTTTAATTACAGTACAGTATTGATATTTGAAAGTTGGTATGTCAGTGTAAAAAATAACTTGTGCATGTTTGACTGCTGTCTATTAGATCTCCTGCCTCAATTTAAGCATTTGATTAACCAGTGGATTGTCCTTTCGTAATCCAAAAACTGCCCAGCTGGACAGTTGCAAAGTCCTGCAAATTGCAAGTACATGATTGACCAGATAATCTGTTCCTTGTGGCAGTTGAGGGATGTATGTTGGCAAGAAAACTGGGAGAAACACAGCTTGAAATAAAATCTCCAAGAAAGATCGCTCATATAGACACTGACATTAGGTTTCTACAAAGATGCAAGAAAGCAGACAAGATCCTGAAAGGCCTACAGATCACAGACCCACTCAAGTCGACCTACACCACAGATTACGCGGAGAGCCTCTGCATTCGCACCTCTCTCACACTCCTCAACCACCTCGTACACCAGCTCTACAGCAGACGCCGAAGCCTGGAAACCAAGGTAAGAGTCCATATTCTCAACTTGCGCTCAGGACGCAGCAGACCATCTGTGGAACACCGCCAAACAGATGAGACAACGATACAACGCCACCTATATGCACACCAAGAACAGGAAGCTTGAGAAACTCGGCATCACCACCAGCAGCAACCAAGCCTCCCCGGTACCACAGGAGAAAACAATACAGGGAAATCTATTGTCAACTTGTCGGACTATACCCTTCAACCAGGCGAAATCAAGTCCTCAGCAGAGAACTCAATTTCTGCACCACCACCAAAATGGACCCCATCAGTCTCGTGGCAGACACGAAAGAATTCATCAGGCGAATGAGGCTCCGGGAGTTCTTCCACAGACCCCAAGAGGCCGATAGAGAACCAAACGAACCGGAACAGCAGACCGAGAGACCTGTGGTGTGACAACCGAAGAGGAAAGAGTCGAATTAGACCCCTCCAGAAGGCCGCTGCCCTAGACTCGACATGTATGCTCACATTAGTAGTTGTGTCAATGCCAGATTCATCAGTCACATTCACAAGACAGCCCCGAATGGCACCCAAGCGCAGCACAATGCCATCCGCGCTCTCAAGACCAACGCAACATCGTCATCAAACCAGCAGAAAGGAGGGGCCACCATCTTACTGAGCAGAACAGACTACTGCAAAGAAGTGTACCGACAACTCAACAACCAGAAATACTACAGGCAGTTACCCGCAGATCTGACCGAGGAACACGCCCGCCAACTGAACAGACTGATCGAGAACTTGGATCCAGACCTTCAGAGCACCCTATATGCTCTCATCCCACGTACTCCCTGCGATGGAGATCTCTATCGCCTCCCGAAAATATACAAGACCAACACACCAGGCCGTCCTATTGTATCAGGCAATGGGACCGTGTGAGAACCTCTCTGGCTACATCGAGGGCATCTTTAAACCCATCGTACAAGGAACACCCAGCTTCTGTCGCGATACAACGGACTTAAGAACATAGAACATACAGTGCAGAAGGAGGCCATTCGGCCCATCAAGTCTGCACCGACCCACTTAAGCCTTCATTTCCACCCTATCCCCCTAACCCAATAATTCCTCCTAACCTTTTTTGGACACTAAGGGCAATTTAGCGTGGCCAATCCTCCTAACCTGCACATCTGTGGACTGTGGGAGGAAACCGGAGCACCCGGAGGAAACCCACGCAGACACGGGGAGAACGTGCAGACTCCGCACAGACAGTGACCCAGCAGGGCATTGAACCTGGGACCCTGGCGCTGTGAAGCCACAGTGCTAACCACTATGCTACCGTGCCCCCCAAACATATCCCCAAAAAACATGTTGCATTTGCCTACTGAACATTAATTCATCGGCTGTGATGGCTTGAGGATGGGAAACACGGTGCAGTGTTTGTATTCCCTGCTTGCATCTTAAATGAAATTTACAGCATTGAAATAGGCTATTTGCCCCCATCTCATCCATGTTGATTTTCAAGTCTCCTCTCACCCTACTTGATCACAGTGTCAGGGTAACATTCAGCTTCTATCTTCCTCATGTGTTTACCAAGTTCCTTGAATGCATCTGTACTCAAATCATAGAATGGTCACAGCACAGGAGGCCATTCAGCACATTGTCTTTGTGTCAGTTCTCTACAACTCAGCTAGTCCCATTCCTCCAACGTCTCCCTGCAAAATCTTTTTTCTTCAGGTAATTGTCCACTTGCATTTTTGAAAACACAATTGAATATGTCTCCACCACATGCTCAGGCAGTGCATTCCAGACCAAGCCACTTGCGACACAAATGGATTTTTCCTCATGTTGCCTCTGGTTCTCAACTTCTGCAAGAGGGAACAGTTTCTCCCGTCTAACAAATTTTCTCTCAACATTCTCTTCTCCAAGGAGAACAACCCCAGCGTCACCAATCTATCTACATAACTGAAATCTCATCCTCAGAACCATTCTCGTAAATGTTTTCTGTACCCTTTGTAAAACCTTCATATCCTTCCTGCTGAGGCTGTGTTTTATGAAGGTTTACAACTTTCTTGTTTTTGTACTCTGTGCCCCTATGTCTAAAACCTAGGCTTCAATAGAATTTTACTGTTTTCTCCCAACCTCTCGTTCCATCTTCAATGATGTATGTGCCTGTATACCCTGGTCCCTCTGCTCCTGCTTTTCCTTTATAATTGTACCCTCTATTTTATGTCATCTCTCCTCGTTCTTCACCAAAATCTTTCACTTCACACGTCTCTACATTCATCTGTCACGTGTCTTTCAATTCCTCCCGCCTCTTTATATCCTCATTAAGTCAATCACTATCCCCCTCACAATACTACCAAATCTTGCATCTTACAGAAGCTCAGCACCTATAGACCAGTTGAATCAGGAACATTCCTTGTCACAATGGATGTCTCGGCACTCTACACCAGCATCCCCCATGACGACAGCATTGCTGCAACTGCCTCAGTACTCAACACCAACAACTGCTAATCTCCATACGCAATTCTGCAACTCATCCGCTTGGATTACAACGTCTTTACCTTCGACAACAATTTCTTCATCCAGACACACTGAACAGCCATGGGGACCAAACTCGCACCTCAATATGCCAACATCTTCAGGCACAAGTTTAAACAAGCCCTCCTCACTGCACAGGGCCTTCAACCGATGTTATACACCAGATACATCGATGACATTGTTTTCCTTTGGACCCACGGTGAAGAATCACTGAAACGACTACACAATGACATCAATAAGTTCCATCCCACCATCAGACTCACCATGACTACTCTCCAGAATCGGTTGCATTCTTGGATACACTCATCTCCATCAAGGACGGTCACCTCAGTACTTTGCTTTACCGCAAGCCCACGGATAACCTCACGATGCTCCACTTCTCCAGCTTCCACCCTTAACACATTAAAGAAGCCATCCCCTATGGACGAGCCCTCTGTATACACAGGATTTGCTCAGACGAGGAGGAGTGTAACAGACATCTACAGACGCTGAAAGATGCCCTCGTATGAACAGGATATGGCGCTCGACTCATCGATCGATAGTTCCAACGCGCCACAGCAATAAACTGCACCGACCTGCTCAGAAGACAAACATGGGACACAACTGACAGAGTACCCTTCGTCGTCCAGTACTTCCCCAGAACGGAGAAACTGCGACATTTCTTCGCAGCCTTCAACACGTCATCGATGAAGACGAACATCTTGCCAAGGTCATCCCAACACCCCCACTACTTGCCTTCAAACAACCGCGCAACCTCAAACAAACCATTGTTTGCAGCAAACTACCCAGCCTTCAGAACAGCGACCATGGCACCACACAACCCTGCCATGGCAATCTCTGCAAGATGTGCCAGGTCATCGACATGGGTATCACTATTACACGCGAGACCACCACCCACCAGGTACATGGTACATACTCGTGCGACTCGGCCAACGTTGTCTATCTCATACACTGCAAGAAAGGATGTCCCGAATCGTGGTACATTGGCGAGACCATGCAGACGCTGCGACAACGGATGAACGGACATCGCACGACAATCGCCAGGCAGGAATGTTCCCTTCCAGTCGGGGAACACTTCAGCAGTCAAGGGCATTCAGCCTCTGATCTTCGGGTAAGCATTCTCCAAGGTGGCCTTCAGGACGTGCGACAGCGCAGAATCGCCGAGCAGAAACATATAGCCAAGTTCCGCACACATGAGTGCGGCCTCAACCGGGACCTGGGATTCATGTCACCTTACATTCACCCCCCCACCATCTGGCCTGGGCTTGCGAAATCCTACCAACTGTCCTGCCTTGAGACAATTCACACCTCTTTAACCTGTGATTATCCTACTCTCCAGTTGCTCTGTCTGGACCTGTAGACTTAATTACCTGCAAAGAATTGCATTCAAAGTATCGTATTGCATCTTTGACTTTGTCTATATATATGTTTCTGGAACCTACCTCTTCATTCACCTGAGGAAGGAGCAGTGCTCTGAAAGCGAGTGTTTCAAAACAAACATGTTGGACTTTAACCTGGTGTTGTAAGACTTCTTACTTAAAATAAAAGTGTGTGATTTTTGATGTCCAGCTGGGCAACAATGCTCAATTCTGCACAGAACCCTAAATCCACATTTATGTGCTCACAGCGAAGAATGCAATTGACCATTACCATGTCAGGGCAAAGAGGAATGAACAGAAAAATGCCAGCCGTGCCCTAATCCCACGAATGGTCAAAGGAAGTGTGTAATAGGACTGGAACTGCATAACTTTAAGAAGAAAGGGTGACCAACTGAATCAAGCGGATCGTTCCAAAATGTAATTAAAAATTGAGAGCAACTTACAAAAGTTGTTCAATAAATGGATTCTCACATTTTATATTAAAACCTATCAAAAAGCAGTCAGATGGTACGAAATAGCAAAGTTTAGAAGGTGCTGTAGCAAGATTAAACAAATGGTTTATAGGACATACAAATAAACTAATTTAACCATGTAAAACAAAGCTTACATTGCTAGATATAGCATATTATATGTAGCTGAAGTGGTTCTCCCCTTTGAAGCAGGCAACCACTTCAATACCTTTTGGAAGTCTTATTCTACTGATGGAGATCCGTAACTATCAAAACATATTCATATAAACAAGTACCATTTTTCCCAAGTCAATGTCCAATGTGAATCTACCTGCTGTTTTGTACTCTTGTTGGCTTTCACAGAGTAGTGGATGTCTTTCATGGCTCGCTCAATCAGGTTTACAGTGTAAGGTCTCTTAGTTTCAGGGTTGACACACTTCTCCACAACTATAGTCGCTATATCTCTGAACATTTGTTCGAGCTGTGCATGTCGCTCCTTATCGGATACTTGCAATTCACCCTTGGCCAGAATCTGTAAAAGAACACATTTAGATGTACTTGAAGTTTAATTTTGATATAAAAACAGAACTCGTCCACTAAGCTGACACAATCAAGATTGTTATGAAGATAGGCATCAATATTTAATTTTTTTGACCAGCTTCTCTCTCAGTTTGGGACTTGACAGAGTCTGGAATATCCTTGATTCACATATATTTTTGTTGTTAATGCAATACAGCTGCATGATATAACATCAATGTTTATTATAAAGGATTACAGAGAACTTTACAGCGCAGTACAGGCCCTTCGGCCCTCGATGTTGCGCCGAGATTACAGCTAACGTGTAAACATTTTTTCAGTGTGCCAAATTAAGTTAAACTGGATCACTTCCATTCATTTCTCAATCAATATGTCACTCAAAAATGTACATCATTCACCCGGGAAAGAGGGAGTATTCCTTTCTCTCGCATGCATACAGGTTTTATTCCAGAATTGACATTTTTGTGGTGAGCCAGGCGGTTCTGATGCGGGTGGAAGGTGCAATGTCATGAGAATGTCGCTTCAAGAAATAGTTAGCTGCTCATGTTACTGCAGTGATGTCAGTGTGTGGGTGGAGCGGAGCTCTGGTTCTGCTTTTTAGTTTCACTTTGAGAAAAGCTTGGGTGTGTCTGTCTTTTTGGTTTCGTTTTCAGTGTGTTGCAGCTGAAGTCAGCCAAAGCAGCTGTACTGTTGAGCTCTCTGCCATGAAGGACTATCTCTTAATCATTTGGTGAATTCAGAAATTTAAATGTTTTCAGTATTGAATGTAAACCCTGATGTGCTCCTGTTTAAAGGTTTGTTAAGTCTTTTGGGTGTAAAAGGACAGCATACAGGTTACTTAGTGTTGTATTCTTTGGGGGTTATCTTTGAATTAATGGTTGCTAAGATATTCACTTTGTTTTAAAAAGATTAACTTGAGTTCATAGAATAAACATTGTTTTGTTTTAAAATAATGCTGTACCGCACCTCTAGAGTGGGCCGTGTGCTCCCCATACCACAATCTATTAAAAGTTGTGGGTCAGCTGAACTCCATGATGCACTTTGGGGTTCTCTAAACCCTGGCCCATAACAGCGGGAATAGTGATTGCGGACCATGCTCCTCACTTTCTAGACATGAGACATTGTTCGGGTCAGCGCAGGGGCTGGGGTGGAGGCTAGATTCAGGGCTTTTGGTTGACAAGGAGTTTGGTGTAAAGGTGACGATTAAGAAGTATTGGTTGAGTTCAATCAGAATGGGGAGGTATCAGCAGCCACGTTTTGACAGGCCTTGAAAGCAGTGGTCCAGGGGGAAATTATTTTGTTCAAGGCCCATAACAAGAGGCTGAGGAGGAGGGAGCTTTGGCGACTGATGGACGAGATAGTTGAGGTGGATAGGAGGTATTCTGTGGCCGCCACAAAGGAGTTGTTGGCGGAAAGAAAGAAGTTGCAGGGGCTGTTTGACTGGTTGACGACGGGTAGGGTGGTGGATCAGCTACGGCGGGTGAGGGTGTTGCAGCATGAGTATGGGGAGAAGGCGAGTCGCATGCTGGCCTACTAACTGTGGCGACAGGCAGCTTTGAGAGAAATTCTTCAGGTGAGGGTGGGGGTAACATGGTGTCGGATCCGGAGAGGATAAATGAGGGTTCAAGGCGACAGAGCTGGCACCCACCTTTTGGACATGTTCAGTGGAACAGTGGAAAAGGGGGAGTTTCTGGCGATATTGGCACAGGCATCAATTCTGGAGGCGATGGTGTCCATGGACGCAGAGAAGGCCTTTGACCAGATAGAGTGGAGGTATCGGTTTGAGATCCTGGGGAGGTTTGGGCCGAGGTTTATGGTATGGATTTTGGGTTCATTGTTTACAAATAACATGATATATATTTTTTTAAATTTAGAGTACCCAATTCATTTTTTCCCATTGAGACAATTTACGTGGCCAATTCACCTACCCTGCACATCTTCAGATTGTGGGGGCGAAACCCACGCAAACACAGGGAGAATGTGCAAACTCCACACGGACAGTGACCCAGAGCTGGGATCGCACCTGGGACCTCGGCGCCGTGAGGCAGCAGTGCTAACCACTACCCCACCGTGCTGCCCAAATTACATGATATTTAAATATATTAAATTTTTATAGTTCTTATATTTAGTCCAAAAAAAGGACAAATCCAATTACCGTCCCATCAGTCTACTCCCAATCAACAAAATGATGGAAGGTGTCATCGACATTGCGATCAAACTGCTCTAATACAGCAATAACCTGATTACTCATGTTAAGTGTGAGTTCCGCCAGATCCAGCCTCATTACAGCCTTGGTCCAAATATCAACAAAAGAGCTGGATGCAATAGGATGAGGCAAGACTGACTGCCCTTGACACAATGCACTCAACTGAATGTGGCATCAAGAAGCCCTAGGAAAACTGAAGTCAATGGGAATGGGGGAAAACATTCCACTGGTTGGAATTATACCTAGCGCAAAGGGAAGATTTCCATAGAATTTTTTCCACAGAATCCAACAGTGCAGGAAGAGGCTATTTGGCCCATAAGAGTCTGCACTGACCCTCCAAAAGAACACCCTGCCTCGTCCCACTACCCGCCCCATCCCGTTAATCCCACCTAAACTGCACATTTTTTGGACTGCGGGAGGAAACCGGAATACCCAGAGGAAACCCATGCAGACACGGGGAGAATGTGGAAACTTCACAGTCACCCAAGGCCAGAATCGAACCCGCGTCCCTGGCGCTGTGAGACAACAGTGCTAACCATTGTGCCACCCACAAGATGATTGTGATTGAGGCCAATTATCTGAGCCCGAGAACATCACTGCAGGAGTTCCAATACACACAAGCCAGGCAAAGACCATCTCCAACAAAATAATGTAATGACATTCAATGGCATTACCATAGCTGAAGGTCAAACACAATATCCTTCAAATAGGGTTAGCACAGGGCTAAATCGCTGGCTTTGAAAGCAGACCAAGGCAGGCCAGCAGCACGGTTCAATTCCCGTATCAGCCTCCCCAAACAGGTGCCGGAATGTGGCGACTAGGGGCTTTTCACAGTAACTTCATTTGAAGCCTACTTGTGACAATATGTGATTTTCATTTCATTTCATTTCATTGACCAGAAACTGAACTGGATCAGTCAAATAAATATTGTTTTTCTTGGAGGTCAGAGGCTGGGAATTCTCCAGCAAGTAACTCACCTCCTGACTGCCCAAAGCCTGCCTACCATCTACAAGGCACAAGTCAGGAGTGTGATGGAATACTCTCTACTTGCCTGGATGAGTGCAACCCCCAACAACACCCAAGATGTTTAGCACTTGCCAGGACAAGGCAACCAGCTGCTTGCTTTGGCACCCTATCCACCCCTTAAACATTAATTCCCTCCACCACCAACACACAGTGGCAGCAGTGGGTACCATATTCGAGTTGCATGACAGCAACTTTCAAACCTGCGACTTGAAATGAAAATTGCTTGTCACAACTAGGCTTCAAATGAAGTTACTGTGAAAAGCCCCTAGTCGCCACATTCCAGCACCTGTTCGGGGAGGCTGGTACGGGAATTGAACCGTGCTGCTGGCCTGCCTTGGTCTGCTTTCAAAGCCACCGATTTAGCCCTGTGCTAAACCAGCCCCTATTCTACCATCTAGAAGGAAATGGGCAGCAAATGCATGGAAACCCAACAGCTGCAAGTTCCCCATCAAGTCACACATCATCCTGACTTAGAACTATATCGCTGTCAATCTCAAGGGTTGTAATCTCAGGATTACTCCCTGTGCCACGTGCCAGTGAGGCTAGAAATAGGAAGATAGAGCAGCTAAACATGTGGCTAAACAGCTGGTGTAGGAGGGAGGGTTTCAGTTATCTGGACCACTGGGAGCTCTCCTGGGCAGGTGTGACCTGTATAAGAAGGATGGGTTGCATCCAAACTGGACAGGCATAAATATCCTGGCCGTGAGGTTTGCTAGTGTCACACGGGAGGGTTTAAACTAGTATGGCAGGGGGGTGGGTACGGGAGCAATAGGTCAGAAGATGAAAACATTGAGGGAGAACGAGGAAATAGGGCCACTATGGCTCTGAGGAAGAGCAGACAGGGAGATGTTGCTGAAAATAGCGGGACTGGTGGCCTGAACTGCATTTGTTTTAATGCAAGAAGTATAGCAGGTAAGGCAGATGAACTTAAGAGCTTGGATTAGTACTTGGAACTATGATGTTGTTGCCATTACAGAGACCTGGTTGAGGGAAGGACAGGATTGGCAGCTAAACATTCGAGGATTTAGATGTTTCAGGCGGGATAGAGGGAGAGGTAAAAGGGATGGAGGAGTTGCGCTCCTGGTTAGGGAGAATATCACTACGGGAGGACACCTCAGAGGCAGCGAGGCTATATGGGTAGAGATCAGGAATAAGGAGGGTGCAGTCACAATGTTGGGGGTCTACTACAGGCCTCCCAACAGCCAACGGGAGATAGAGGAGCAGATAGGTAGACTGATTTTGGAAAGGGGTAAAAGCAACAGGGTTGTTGTGATGGGAGACTTCAACTTCCCCAATATTGACTGGGATTCACTTAGTGCTAGGGGCTTGGACGGGACAGAGTTTGAAAGGAGCATCAAGGAGGACTTCTTAAAACAATATGTAGATAGTCCAACTAGGGAAGGGGCTGCACTGGACCTGGTATTGGGGAATGAGCCCGGCCAGGGGTTAGAAGTTTCAGTAGGGGAGCATTTCGTGAACAGTGACCACAATTCAGTAAGATTTAAAGTGCTGGTGGACAAGGATAAGAGTGGGCCTAGGGTGAATGTGCTAAATTGGGGGAAGGCTAATTATAACAATATTAGGTGGGAACTGAAGAACATAATTGGGGGCGGATGTTTGAGGGTAAATCAACATCTGACATGTGTGAGGCTTTCAAATGTCAGTTGAAAGGAATTCAGGACCGGCATGTTCCTGTGAGGAAGAAGGATAAATATGGCAAATTTCGAGATCCTTGGATAACGAGGGATATTGTAGGCCTCGTCAAAAAGAAAAAGGAGGCATTTGTCAGGGCTAGAAGGCTGGGGACAGACAAAGCCTGTGTGGAATATAAGGAAAGTAGGAAGGAACTTAAGCAAGGAGTCAGGAGGGCTAAAAGGGGTCATGAAAAGTCATTGGCAGATAGGGTTAAGGAAAATCCCATGGCTTTTTACACATACATAAAAGCAAGAGGGTAGCGCACTGAAGGACAGGGGAGGGAATCTATGTGGAGAGCCAGAGGAAATGGGTGAGGTACTAAATGAATACTTTGCATCAGTATTCACCAAAGAGAAGGAATTGGTAGATGTTGAGTCTGGAGAAGGGTGTGTAGATAGCCTAGGTCACATTGAGATCCAAAAAGACGAGGTGTTGGACGTCTTGAAAAATATTAAGGTGGATAAGTCCCAAGGGCCTGATGGGGTCTACCCCAGAATACTGAAGGAGGCAAGAGAGGAAATTACTGAGGCCTTGACAGAAATCTTTGGATCCTCACTGTCTTCAGGTGATGTCCCAGGGGACTGGAGAATAGCCAATGTCGTTCCTTTGTTTAAGAAGGGTAGCAAGGATAATCCAGGGAACTACAGGCCTTACGTCAGTGGTAGGGAAATTACTGGAGAGAATTCTTCGAGACAGGATCTACTCCCATTTGGAAGCAAGGGGTCGTATTAGCGAGAGGCAACACGGTTTTGTGAAGGGGAGTTCGTGTCTCACTAACTTGATAGTGTTTTTCGAGGAGGTCACAAAGATGATTGATGCAGGTAGGGCAGTGGATGTTGTCTAGATGGACTTCAGTAAGGCCTTTGACAAGGTCCCTCATGGCAGACTGGTACAGAAGGTGAAGTCACACGGGATCAGAGGTGAGCTGGCAAGATGGATAAGGAACTGGCTAGGTCACAGAAGGCAGAGTAGCAATGGAAGGGTGCTTTTCTGATCGGAGGGCTGTGACTAGTGGTGTTCCGCAGGGATCAGTGCTGGCACCTTTGCTGTTCGTAGTATACATCAATGATTTGGAGGAAAATGTAACTGGTTTGATTAAGTTTGCGGACGACACAAAGGTTGGTGGAATTGCAGATAGCAATGAGGACTGAGAGAGGATACAGCAGGATTTAGATCGTTTGGAGACTTGGGCGGCTAGATGGCAGATGGAGTTTAATCCAGACAATGGGAGGTAATGCATTTTGGAAGGTCTAATACAGGTAGGAAATATACAGTGAATGGTAGAACCCTCAAGAGTATTGACAGTCAGAGAGATCTTGGTGTACAGGTCCACAGGTCACTGAAAGGGGCAACACAGGTGAAGAAGGTAGTCAAGAAGGCATACGGCATGCTTGCCTTCATTGGCCGGTGCATTGAGTATATAAATTGGCATGTTGCAGCTGTATAGAACCTTAGTTAGGCCACACTTGGAGTATCGTGTTCAATTCTGGTCGTCACACTACCAGAAGGATGTGGAGGCTTTTGAGAAGGTGCAGAAGAGATTTACCAGGATGTTGCCTGGCATGGAGGGCATTAGCTATGAGGAGAGGTTGAATAAACTTGGTTTGTTCTCACTGGAACGAAGGAGGTTGAGAGGCAACCTAATAGAGGTCTACAAAATTGAGGGGCATAGACAGAGTGGATAGTCAGAGACTTTGTCCCAGGGTAAAGGGGTCAATTACTAGGGGGCATAGGTTTAAGGTGCGAGGGGCAAGGTTAAGAGGAGAGGTACGAGGAAAGTTTTTTTTTTTTTTTTTTACACAGAGGGTAGTGGGTGCCTGGAACTCGCTGCCGGAGGAGGTGGTGGAAGCAGGGACGACAGTGACATTTAAGGGGCATCTTGACAAATAAATGAATAGGATGGGAATAGAGGGATATGGACCCCGAATGTGTAGAAGATTTTGGTTTGGATGGGCAGCCTGGTCGGCGCAGGCTCGTAGGGCCAAAGGGCCTCTTCCTGTGCTGTACTTTTCTTTGTTCTTTCACTGTCGCTGGGTCAAAATCCTGGACTCCCTTCTTGACAGCACTGTGAATGTAGCTGCATAAACATACTGCAATTGTTGAAGAAGGTGGCTCTCTGCCACCTTCTCGGGGCAAATAGGGATGGACAATAAATGCTGCTCTTGCCAGCAATGCTCATGTCCCACAGAAGAATAAAAATCACACGCTTATTGTTTAATTTTACGGCAAGTATTGTCACAGATCATGAAGATAAACTAATTCATTGCCAATTTTTAAAAAATCAATAAATGAATCCAAAAGTTGAGCTTCTGTTGAATATTTAAATAGACAGTTTGCATTGTGAACTCATCTTGTTGTAATTTCTCAAAACTGACCTGTTTACATATTTCAGTCAGTTCATCTGTCTGAAAAGCTGCAACGCAATCCTCTTTCTTTGACACCTGCCCTTTTGACACATTTGTAAAGACGGTGTGAGTTTGAAGAACTTCATCAAGATCCTTTTCACTGAAAATGCACAAAAGGTAATGCTGAGAGAAGAAATGTTGCTGATGAAAGCCACACTTTCTAAATGACCCAAAGTTCTCTCCCCACCAAGGCAATCTGATTTAAAAGTTTTTCATCACCCTGTACGCTGATCTTTCCCCAGCTGCAGAGTGCAAATTGGATGACTGGACTCGACAGACAGAATCCTACATAAAATGATGCTTTAGATTCACATTTTCGGGACAGAGACTTTCTGGATCAAAAGATAGGATGTCACCCTGCTGTGGGGAGACAGCAGCACCAGATTACAATTCTAAAACATGCTCTAAATGGTATGATTTAATTCTATTATAAAGTGGACTATGAATCCCCAGAGTGTAGGGAAGCAGATACTCACGCTCCGCTCCTCCAGCTCATCACCTTATTCTTGTAACAGGCGATTTCAAAGCGTTTGCCGGCTCTCTTCATGCGGACAATCGCCACATTGGTCAGGCGGATC
The DNA here is from genome assembly GCF_047496885.1 of Scyliorhinus torazame. Lineage (NCBI taxonomy): Eukaryota > Metazoa > Chordata > Chondrichthyes > Carcharhiniformes > Scyliorhinidae > Scyliorhinus > Scyliorhinus torazame. Next base: position 176,674,800 of record NC_092718.1, read on the forward strand.
TGGTTGGTGGGAGTGAAGATGGACATTGTGTCCGGGAGCTGAGCCCCAAATCACCGGCCTGAACCCCGGCTCCTCTGCCTCGGCCTGGATTAGTCTCCGGGCCCCCGGCTCCTCTGCCTCGGCCTGGATTAGTCTCCGGGCCCCCGGCTCCTCTGCCTCGGCCTGGATTAGTCTCCGGGCCCGCGGCTCCTCTGTCTCGGCCTGGATTAGTCTCCGGGCCCCCGGCTCCTCTGCCTCGGGAAGCTCCACAAATTGCTGGACTCGCGGCTCTCGCTCGCCCGCCCGGCCCAGTGATCACTCCGACCCCGATTTGTTTTAATTATTTGGAATTTAATGTCAACGCGACGATATGTCCGGCCCGGGAGAAACAGGAAGTTCCGGCAACAAGGTGTCCGGGGGACACGTTAACCTGCAGCACATTGTTGCATCACGGGGGAGGGGTCAAGGCCACGGGGAGAGGGGATGGGGGGGCCAAAGCCACGGGGAGAGGGGAGGGGCCAAGGCCACGGGGAGGGGGAGGGGCCAAGGCCACGGGGAGGGGGAGGGGCCAAGGCCACGGGGAGGGGGAGGGGCCAAGGCCACGGGGAGGGGGAGGGGCCAAGGCCACGGGGAGGGGGAGGGGGAGGGGCCAAGGCCACGGGGAGGGGGAGGGGCCAAGGCCACGGGGAGGGGGAGGGGCCAAGGCCACGAGGAGAGGGGAGGGGGTCAAGGCCACGGGGAGAGGGGAGGGGTCAAGGCCACGGGGAGGGGGTCAAGGCCATGGGGAGAGGGGAGGGGTCAAGGCCATGGGGAGAGGGGAGGGGCCAAGGCCATGGGGAGAGGGGAGGGGGCCAAGGCCACGGGGAGAGGAGAGGGGAGGGGGTCAAGGCCACGGGGAGAGGGGAGGGGTCAAGGCCATGGGGAGAGGGGAGGGGTCAAGGCCATGGGGAGAGGGGAGGGGTCAAGGCCATGGGGAGAGGTCAAGGCCATGGGGCAGGGTCAAGAGCTTGGGAAGGGGTCATAGGGCGGCATGGCAATGGTTAGCACTGTTGCTTCACAGTGCCAGGAACCTGTGGTAAACCACTGTTGCACCTCTATTAGGTGATGTATGGTCGGACCTGTACTACAGGTATATTGGTAGTCTCTGCCAATATGTGTGTCCTCCATGCTGCAGCCATTTTGCCAGCTGCTGTGGGAGGCCACACGTCTTAGAGCAATAAAGCCTCAGTTGTACCCAACTCAAGTCTTTGTGCAATTGATCGTGCATCAATTTATTGCTCTAAGATTTTCAAAAGATGGACCTCCGTATCAAGCCGGATCGCCTGCAGCTGGATCCGCATTCAAGCAACGCCAAAAAGGACTTTCAACACTGGCTAGCTTGTTTCGAGGCGTACATCAATTCGGTGCCCAGCCCTGTCTCGGAGGCTCAGAAGATACAGATCCTGTACTCAAGGTTGAGCTCCAGCGTCTTTCCGCTAATCCAGGACGCGCCAAACTACACCAAAGCCATGACGTTTCTCAAAGAGAATTACGCTCAGAAGACGAACACGCTCTTCACCAGTCACGTACTCGCCACTCGGTATCTACTCGCAGGTGAATCCATAGAAGACTTCTGGCGGGCCCTAATCCCACTCGTCCGAGACTGTGACTGTCAGGCAGTTACGGCAACTGAACATTCAAACCTCCTTATGCTGGACGTGTTTGTTACGGGGATTGGGTGGGACCTCATACGCCAGCGACTGTTAGAAGGGGCCACGCTCGACCTAGCAGAGACAAAGAAACTAGCGCTCTCTATGACGGTCGCCTTGCGCAACATTCAGGCCTACACCCCCAGCCGCGCGGCCCACCCCTCCTACGCATCGTGGACCCCACAGATGGCCGCCTCAGCGGGGGCCTTACCCAGCCAATACGCCTGCACCATGCGCCAGCCAGTGAACCCCGGGGGTCCCCGATGTTACTTTTGCGGCCAGCAGAAACACCCCCGCCAACGCTGCCCGGCCCGCGCTGCCCTTTGTAAGGCTTGCGGCAAGAAGAGGCACTTCGCCGCGGTGTGCCAGGCCCGTGCAGTCGCTGCTATCGCCCCCACCCCCCTCATTTATGGACGATGGGCGCCGCCATCTCCCCCTCAGACCACACGCGGCTAGTGGGTGCCCCCATTTTCCCCCCCTCAGACCAGCCAGTGGGCGCCGCCATCTTCCCCTCTGAGCAACACATGCGGCCCATGGGCGCCGCCATCTTGTTCAACCCCCGCCACGTGTGGCCCATAGGCACCGCCATTTTCTCCTCAAGATCTTCAGGCGCCACCATCTTGTCTCCCCCATGGCACATGGGCACCGCCAGCGTTCCAGGACCTGTGCCCCCCGGGCTCCCCATCATTCGACTCGCCTCAGTGACCATCGACCAGTCTCCGCACAACGTGGCCACCGCATCGACCAGCGGTAAAATCAACGGACAAGTGACCTCTTGCCTGCTGGACTCCGGGAGCACGAAAGCTTCATCCTTCTGGATACGGTAAGGCGCTGCTCCCTCACGGTACACCCTGCCAACCAAAGAATCTCCCTGGCCTCCGGATCCCATTCCGTGGCGATCCGGGGGTACTGTACGGTCACACTCACGGTCCAGGGCGTAGAATTCAGCGGCTTCCGCCTCTACCTCCTCCCTAACCTCTGCGCTGCCCTACTACTCGGCCTGGACTTCCAGTGCAACCTCCAGAGCCCAACCCTGAAATTCGGTGGGCCCCTACCACCCCTCACTGTGTGCGGCCTCGCGACCCTAAAAGTCGATCCGCCTTCCCTCTTCGCAAATCTATCCTCGAATTGCAAACCCGTCGCCACCAGGAGCAGACGGTACAGCACCCAGGACAAGACCTTCATCAGGTCCGAGGTCCAGCGGCTGCTTCAGGAAGGCATCATCGAGACCAGCAACAGCCTCTGGAGAGCCCGTGGTAGTAGTTAAAACTGGGGAGAAACATAGAATGGTCGTGGCCTACAGCCAAACCATCAATCGGTACACGCAGCTCGACACGTACCCCCTCCCACGCATATCTTATATGGTCAATCAGATTGCACAGTACCGGGTCTTCTCAACGGTAGACCTCAAATCCGCCTACCACCAGCTCCCCATTCGTAAATCGGACCGTCCATACACTGCCTTTGAGGCAGACGGCTGCCTCTATCACTTCCTCAGGGTTCCCTTCGGCGTCACCAACGGGGTCTCGGTCTTCTAAAGGGAGGTGGACCGAATGTCGACCGGTATGGTTTGCGGGCCACCTTTGCATACCTAGACAATGTCACCATCTGCGGCCATGATCAGCAGGACCACGATGCCAACCTTGCCAAATTTCTCCACACCGCCACTCTCCTAAACCTCACATACAACAAGGAGAAGTGCGTGTTTAGCACGACCCGCTTAGCCATCCTCAGCTATGTGGTCCAGAACGGAGTTCTGGGGTCCGATCCCGACTGCATGCGCCCCCTCATGGAGCTCCCCCTTCCCCACTGCCCCAAGGCCCTCAAACGCTGCCTGGGGTTCTTTTCATACTACGCCCAGTGGGTCCCAAACTATGAGGACAAGGCCCGCCCACTCATACAGTCAACCCATTTTCCCCTGACGGCCGAGGCACAATAGGCCTTCGCCCATATCAGAGCCGATATCGCCAAGGCCGGGATGCACGCAGTAGACGAGACACTACCCTTTCAATTAGAGAGCGACGCATCAGACGTCGCCCTAGCCGCCACCCTCAATCAGGCAGGCAGACCCGTGGCATTCTTTTCCCGCACCCTTCATGCCTCAGAAGCTCGGCACTCATCTGTCGAAAAAGAGGCCCAAGCTATCGTTGAAGCTGTGCGGCATTGGAGGTATTTCCTGGCCGGCAGGAGATTCACTCTCCTCACTGACCAACAGTCGGTAGCCTTCATGTTTAATAACACAAAGCGGGGCAAGATCAATAATGATAAAATCTTGAGGTGGAGGAACGAGCTCTCCACCTACAACTACGAGATTTTGTATCGCCCCGGTAAGTTCAACGAGCCCCCAGACGCCCTATCCCGAGGTACATGTGCCAGCGCACAAGTAGACCGACTCCGGACCCTGCACGACAGCCTTTGTCACCCAGGAGTCACACGGTTGCACCAATTCATAAACGCCCGCACTCTGCCCTACTCCGTCGAGGAAGTACGGACAATCACCAGGGGCTGGCAGGTCTGTGCGGAGTGCAAGCAGCACTTCTACCGGCCGGACCGTGCGCGCCTGGTGAAGGCCTCCCGCCCCTTTGAGCGCCTCAGCGTGGATTTCAAAAGGCCCCTCCCCTCCACCGACCGTAACACGTATTTTCTCAGTGTGGTCGATGAGTACTCCCGATTTCCCTTCGCCATCCCATGCCCCGATATGACTTCTGCCACCGTCATCAAAGCCCTCAACACAATCTTCGCTCTGTTCGGTTTCCCCGCCTACATCCACAGTGACAGGGGATCCTCCTTCATGAGTGATGAGCTGCGTCAGTTCCTGCTCAGCAGGGGTATCGCCACCAGCAGAACGACAAGCTACAACCCCCAATTCACTACTGTGCTCCACCACTAACAACACACTCCATGAACGTCTTTTTGACTTTCCCAGGAAGTCCACATCCGGGGTGTCGCCCCCGACTTGGCACGCAGCTCCAGGACCCGTCCTTCTCCGTAGGCACGTCCGACTCCACAAGGCGGACCCGTTGGTGGAAAGGGTGCAATTGCTCCATGCAAAACCCCAATATGCCTACGTGGCGTACCCCGACGGCCGCCAGGATCATGTCTCCCTCAGGGACCTGGCACCAGCAGGTTTCACCCCCCCCCCCTCCCCCCCCCGGCCCGGCATCACCCTCCCCTCCCCCGGCGCTCCCAGCAGCAACCCCCCCGGGACCATCCATCCTCCCCATGCCCACGACCGAGGTTGAAGAGGATTCCGGCACGCTCCCGGAGGCGCCGGACATCAGACCAGCATCGGCATCGCCGCCACCACTACGTCGCTCACAGCGGCACATCAAAGCCCCGGATCGGTTAAACCTCTAACTGGTCCATTGGACTTCAAAAGACATTTTTGTTTTCTCTCTATCAAGTATTGTAAATGTAAAACCATTTGTTGTATGTAGTTCTCCACCACCCCCGCCGGACTCAATTTTAACAGGGTGTGAATGTGGTAAACCACTGTTGCACCTCTATTAGGTGATGTATGGTAGGACCTGTACTACAGGTACGTTGGTAGTCCCTGCCTGCTGGCTCCGCCCAGTAGGCGGAGTATAAATATGTGTGTCCTCCATGCTGCTGCCATTTCGCCAGCTGCTGTGGGAGGCCACACATCTGAGAGCAATAAAGCCTCAGTTGTACCCAGCTCAAGTCTTTGTGCAATTGATCGTGCATCAGAACCCAGGTTCGATTCCCGGCTGGGCCACGGTCTGTGCGGAGTCTGCACGTTCTCCCTGTGTCTGCGTGGGGTTCCTCCGGGTGCTCCGGTTTCCTCCAGCAAATTCTGAATAACGTGCTTGTAAGGTGATTTGGATATTCTGAATTCTTCCTCTGTACTCGAACAGGCGCCGTAGTGTGGCGACTAGGGGATTTTCACAGTAACTTCATTGCAGTGTTAATGTAAGCCTACTTGTGACACAAATACAGATTATTACTATTATTATAATAGGCATGCGAGGGGTCAATGGTATGGGGAGGGGGGAGGCCAGGTATTGGGGAGAGGAAGGGGTTCAGTGCCCAGTTTGTGGGGGAGGGCAGCAGTCAGTGATTAGGGTTTGTGGGAGGGGAGGGATCAGTTCCTAGATTGAAATGAGGGGAGGATGCAGGTCAGTTTACAGGTTTGGGGAAGTGGAGGTCAGTGCTCAGGTTTGGGAGAGGGGAGAGTGCGTGTCAGTGTGTAGGTTTGGGGGAGGGAATGTCAGTGCCTAGGTTTGGGAGAGGCGGTTGGGAAGGTCAATGCCCTGATTTAGGGGAATGGTGTAACCCCCAGGTTAGGTGGATGGGATGGGGGTAGTGCCCAGGTTTACGGGAATGGGAGGAAGCAGTGCCCAGGTTTAGGGGCATGGGAGAGGGGCAGTGCTCATGTTTGTGGTGGGGGATGGTCAATGCCCATGTTTAGGGATCAGGGTGATGGGGTGGGAGGTTAGTGTCCAAGGGTGAGGGATGGGGGCTAATGTCCAGTTTTGAGGGTGGAGTGGGAATCAGTCTACACATTTTGTGGGTGTGGATCAGTGTCCAGGTATATCGTGGGGGGGGGGGGGGTCACCATCACCATCACCATCACCATCGAGGCCTATTGGGGGAGGGGGGTTGGGCATGGGTTTGGTGGTGGGGAAAGATGGTCAGTGTCCTGGCAAGGGAGAGGCTTCAATGTTTTTTTTTTAAAATATATATTTTTATTCTCCTTTTTCACATTTTCTCCCACATTTACACCCATCAACAATAAACAATAATCAGCAAGATATGTCAGTCCCCATAATAACAACGATCCCATCCGCCCACCAACCCCCAAACATCAGCCCGCATGTTTACATAAACAAATGACAAAAAGGAATCCGGGATTACCCATAGTCACCCTTAATCTACACAGCCCCCCTCCCCCCCCCCCCCCCCCCCCCCAACTAATGTTTGATGTTATCCAGTTCTTGAAAGTGCCTAATAAATAGTGCCCATGACTTGTAGAACTCCTCCGAGCTTCCCCTCAGTTCGAACTTAACCTTCTCAAGGGTCAAGTATTTCAACAGGTCCCCCCGCCATGCCAGGGCACTGGGTGGAGAGGCTGCTCTCCATCCCAGCAGGATCCGCCTTCGGGCGATCAACGAGGCGAAGGCTATGATATCTGCCTCCGCTCCCATTTCCAACCATGGCTGGTCCGACACCCCGAATATGGCCTCCTGGGGACCCGGGTCCAGTTTCACACGCACCACCTTGGAAATTACCCTAAACACCTCCTTCCAGTACTCCCCTAGCTTTGGATAGGACCAAAACATATGAATGTGATTCGTGGCCCCCCCCCCTGCCCCCGGCAAAGCTCACACACATCCTCTACTCCTTCAAAAAATTGGCTCATCCTCACCCTCGTGAGGTGCACTCTATATACCACCTTCAGCTGTATCAACCCCAACCTCGCACATGAGGTGGAGGCATTCACTCTCTGGAGCACCTCACACCAGACCCCCTCCTCTATAACCTCTCCCAGCTCTTCCTCCCACTTTGCTTTGATCCCTTCCAGTGGTGCCTTATCCTCTTCCAAAATAGCTCCGTACACCGCTGACACTGCCCCCTTCTCCAGTCCTGTTGTCGTCAACACCTCCTCCAGCAATGTGGAGGCCGGTTCCTCTGGGAAGCTCTGTATCTCCTTCCTTACAAAATCCGGAACCTGCATGTACCTAAACACTTCTCCCTGCTCTAGCCCATACTTCGCTTCCAGCTCCCTCAATCCTGCAAACCGACCCCGAAGAAACAAATCTTTTAGCGTCTTAATCCCCTTCTCTTCCCATTTCCGAAAACTTCCATCCCACCTCCCTGGCTCAAATCTGTGGTTCCCCCGAATCGGCATTTCCCTTGACCCTAAACCCAACCCGAAGTGTTGGTGAAACTGCCTCCAGATTTTCAATGAAGCTATTATTACCGGACTCCCTGAATATTTCCCCGGAGCTATCTGGAGCGGCGCTGTTGCTAGTGCCTTCAGCCCCGACCCCCTGCACAAACTCTCCTCCATTCTGACCCACTGAGAATCAACCCCTCTGACCCAGTTCCGCACTTTCTCCACATTCGCCGCCCAGTAGTAGTACAACAGGTTCGGGAGACCCAAACCCCCTGCCTGCCTTCCCCTCTGTAACAGCACCTTTCTCACTCTGGCCACCTTCCCTCCCCATATGAATGAGGTAATCCTTCCCTCAATCTCCCTGAAAAAAGACTTTGGCAGGAAAATCGGAAGGCATTGAAAGATAAACTGGAATCGCGGCAACACATTCATATTCACCACCTGTACCCGACCTGCCAGTGACAGAGGAAGGCCATCCCACCTTGCCAGATCGGCTTTCACTCTCCCCACCAAACTAGTGATGTTGTACCTGCGAAGCCTCACGGGCAACCTGCGCCCCCAGATACCTAAAATGAGTCCCTGCTCTACGGAATGGCAGCCCCCCCACCCCTGCCCCCACCCCCGGCCGTGACACCACAAAGTACTCACTCTTGTCCAGGTTCAACTTGTACCCCGAGAAAGACCCAAATACCCGCAGTAGCTCCAATATTCCTCCTATCGACGCATTCGGTTACGACACATACATCAGCAAGTCGTCGGCATATAAGGACACCCTATGCTCTATCCCCCCCCCCGCACTATTCCTTTCCATGCTCCCGAACTTCTCAATGCGATGGCCAACGGCTCAATCGCAAGTGCAAACAGCAGGGGGGACATAGGACATCCCTGTCTCGTCCCACGGTGGAGAGAAAAGTATCTCGAACTGATATTATTTGTGCGGACACTCGCCTTCGGTTCCTTATATAATAGCTTTACCCAGTTCACAAACCTTGGTCCAATCCCAAACCGCTCCAGCACTGCCATCAGGTACCCCCATTCTACCTGATCAAACGCCTTCTCGGCGTCCAATGCCACAACTACCTCTATTTCCTTTCTTTTCGCTGGTGCCATAACAACGTTCAAAACCCTCCTAATGTTCGAAAACAGCTGCCTCCCTTTCACAAACCCCATCTGATCCTCCCCTATCATCTTCGGGAGGAGAGGCTTCAAAGTTAAGTGAATGTCTCAAAATCTCACTAAGTCGTGAGTAAATGGACATTGAGTCGATGAAAGGTAGATTAAGAAGATTGACTACAACAGAATTCAATTTTAAGGATACCCTTAAAAGAGAGTTGGAGAGGCAGAGAGGTTAAGGAAAATAATTCTCTAAATGGAATCGAGGTGGCAGAAGACATGATCACCAATGCTGGGTGAAACATTTTAAAAGATAAATTTAGAGTACCCAATTATTGTTTTCCAATTAAGGGGCAATTTAGTGTGGCCAATCCATCTAACCTGCACATCTTTGGGTTGTGGGGGTGAAACCCATGGAGACACGGAGTTAAACACTTTTTTTTGGAAAGTGGCATCATCGGAACAAATGTGACGGAGACACAGGGAGAATGTGCAAACTTCACACAGACAGTGACCCAGAGCTGGGATCGAACCTGGGACCTCTGCGCCATGAGGCAACTGTACCAAGCACTGCGCCACTATACTGCCCCTTTGGTGGGTGAAACCAAATCCAAACCATGAGGGAAACCAAGGAACCCAGTCAGAGGAATGGGGGCTCATTGGGGGAAATTGGGGAGTTAATTGAGGAAATTGGGGGGTAATGGAGCTGGAATTGGTCAGAGAGCTTGAGGAGATAATAATAATCTTTATTGTCACAAGTAGGCTTACATTAACACTGCAATGAAGTTACTGTGAAAAGCCCCTAGTCGCCACATTCCGGGGACTGTTCGGGTAGACGAGGAGAATTCAGGATGTCCAATTCACCTAACAGCACGTCTTTCGGAACTTGTGGGAGGAAACCGGAGCACCTGGAGGAATCCTACGCAGACACGGGGAGAACGTGCAGACTCTGCACAGACAGTGACCCAAGCTGTGAATCGAACCTGGGACCCAGGCGCTGTGAAGCAACAGTGCTAACCACTTGGGACCATGCAGGAATTGAGGTGAGTTTTTTAAAGAGGTGATTATGATAGTATTGAAAGAAGGCAGCGGCTCTTGAAGTGAAGAATTAATTTACAGTATTGGATTGCACGGTGGCTTGGAAGGGAAGTCAGATGCTCAGCTGGAGGGGTGTTGCGGGATCAGGACGTTGGTCTTATGGAGGAGGTGAACTTGGAGGTGTTAAGGGAGAAATTAGAGAAATATTGAATTTAGGACGCGAATGGCAAGGGGAATGTTGGAAGATTCAGCTTAATTCCACATTGGGATGAATGACAACCAGCACTGCTTGACTGAATCTCTGCTCGTCTTTGAAGGAAGGGCTTGTGAGAATGGCACTAGATGGTCAGAAAAAAAACAAAATCTGAAAAAGAAGTGAGCAGGGAGGCTGCAAGAGAAAAAGAACATTTGGTGTGAGCAGGGAAAACTGCAGGGTGAACAAATTGACCATGCACATATTTTAGTTTTGTAACAACACTGGAGCACAACTTAAATAAAAACAGAAAGTGCTGGAAAAAAATGCAGGAGTTCTGGCTCCATCTGTGGAGAGAGAAACAGAGTAAATCTTTTGAGTCCAATACGACTTCTTCAGAACTGGAACAAAACTAAATGTGTTTTGTGACTTTTATTGTATTCAGTGTCCTATATGTGGAAAGCACAGTGGACAAACTGAACCAATCAACCCCTTTCTCAGTGTTCATTTGATCCATTGAAAGAGTAAAGGTATTTAAACAAATTTTAAAGATACAGATATTGGGTCCAGATCACAAGGGAGTTTAGTTGTTACACTCCAAGCTAGTGGTTAGCTGTGGGAGTCAACTTTCATAAAAAGCTGGCAAACAGACGATTTGAAAAAAACAATTGACTTCACTTGTCCTTGGTAGGTTTGCTGCGACAGATCTGAATCAAAAATTAAATTTAATCTTTACTCATTTTCCAGTTCCAGCTTATATTGTTATACACCGTAACACACAACTTTCAATAAACACATTGCTATATCCCTGCACAGTTTTGGAAAACTGGCTTTAGGGTCTGTCCACTGGTGGTCATAAAAATTGATGGGGCTGAGGATTCAGGGTCAGGAGATGGAGACTGACAGGGAGAAAGTGGCTTTTGAGGGGAAACCATGGCTCTGGTGGAGGGATGAAAGGTTTAGGAAAGAAGAGTGGATTGGGAAACAAGGTTGTATCTTTATTGTATTATTATTATTATCTGACTCATTAGCATATTTTAAATACAGACTGTTTGGCTGTACAGATGAATACACTGACTGGCTCAATGAAGCTGCATTTAATGAGTTTTAGCTGATCCAGTGGAGTTTTGAAATTGAGGAGTTTGATGTATTATAGATGGCCCAGTGGAGCGTTTTTGAATTTGAGGAGTTTGATGTGTTTTAGATGATCCAGTGGAGTCTTGTTGAAGTTGAGCTGTTTGAAAGCTAATCCAATGGAGTTTTGTGGAAGTTGAGGAGTTTGATAGCGGATCCAGTGGAGTGTTGTGGAAGTTGATGAGTTTGAAAGCGGATCCAGTGGAGTTTAGTTGAAGTTGAGGAGTTTGAGAGCTGATCCAGCGGAGTCTTGTGGAAGTTAAGGAATTTGATAGCTGATGTGGTGGAGCCTTGTAGAAGTTGAGGAGTTTTGAGAGCTGATCAGGTGAAGTTATGTGAAAATTGAGGAGTTTGAGAGCTGATCCAGTGGAGCTTTGTGGAACTTGAGAGTTGATCCAGTGGAGCTTTATGAAAGTTGAGGAGTTTGAGAGCTGATGTGGTGGAGTTTAGTGAAAGTTGAGGAGTTAGAGAGCTGATGTGGTGGAGTTTAGTGAAAGTTGAGTAGTGAAGTGTAAGTTGTTGTTGGCGGGCTCCCAGCATGCTCCACGTTGTTAATGGCGGCGCTGTGTGTGTGTGTGGGGAGGGTGAGGATTTAAATGTCCACCCTGCAGTTTTCCTGAAAGTTTCTGAGTAACTGCTGACCGGGACCTTTTGCCGGAGGGTTGCAGCCATGCGGGAGATTGTTAGCCTGGTTTTGCTGTGTCTTTGCCGGCCTGTCTGCGGGGATGAGCGCAGTGATGGTGAGGCCGCAGCGTCTCCCGATGGATTTCCTCCTCATTGCTTTTTATCCCCCCCGATTGACCCACTTCGACCTCTAATTTCCTTCTCCGACAATCTCCCTCGTCCCCGGTTCTCTCCCCTTGGTTCAGTGTTTGTTTTTGAAAGATTGCGGGGGGGAGAGAATCTCTATTTCAGTAATACAATTCCGATTAATCTCGGTTCGATTATTCAAACAGGATTCCCTCATTATCAAATCCAACTTGAATAATTATTTTCCCTCTGCACTTCTTGGAAGCCGAGCGATGATTTCTGTTTGTGAAGAAATTCCTCTTCCCGACCTTTTTTTAAAATTTAGAGTACCCAATTATTTTTTGTTCCCATTCAAGGGGCAATTTAGTGTGGCCAATCCACCTAACCTGCACATAGAACATAGAACAATACAGCGCAGTACAGGCCCTTCGGCCCACGATGTTGCACCGAAACAAAAGCCATCTAACCTACACTATGCCATTATCATCCATATGTTTATCCAGTAAACTTTTAAATGCCCTCAATGTTGGCGAGTTCACTACTGTAGCAGGTAGGGCATTCCACGGCCACACTACTCTTTGCGTAAAGAACCTACCTCTGACCTCTGTCCTATATCTATTACCCCTCAGTTTAAAGTTATGTCCTCTCGTGCCAGCCATATCCATCCGCGGGAGAAGGCTCTCACTGTCTACCCTATCTAACCCCCTGATCATTTTGTATGCAATCTTTGTTTTGTGGGGGCGAAACCCAAGCAGACACGAGGAGGGTGTGCAAACTCCACACGGACAGTGACTCAGGTCCTCAGCGCCGTAGGTAGCAGTGTTAACCACTGTGCCATGTGCCGCTCTTGCCTGACCTCTTGTCTTGTGTTGATGTTCAGTGTTTGCTTTTCCTATACCGTTTCTCTACTTCAGTGAGATTTTCATTCAGTTTTCCTTCAGTAACGACTTGTATTAATCTAGCACGTTTTCACGTAGGGACCCGTCACAAGGTATCCAAAGTATGGATGCCAGCATTGGGAATAGAATCCCTCCGGTGCAGGAAGGAGGCCATTCAGCCTGTCGAGCCTGCACCCTAAGTATGCCCACTCCCCTGCCCTATCCCTGTAACCCCCACCTAACCTTTGGAGACTAACGGGCAATCTAACATGACCAATGCACCTAACCTGCTCATCTTTGGACTGTGGGAGGAACCCGGAGGAAACCCACGCAAATACGGAGAATGTGCAAACTCCATACATTCACCCAAGACCCGAATTAAACCCGGATTCCTGGTGCTGTGAGGCAGCAGTACCACCCACCGTGCCACTTCTGAATGGTGACCATGTTTTTGGTCAGAATTTTAAGAAGGCTGTTAAAGGAGGAGAGACAGAAGCTGGTGCTTCCAGGGAAGAATTCCAGAGAGTTTGACCTTGGCAGCTGAAGGCATGATGGGTAAAATGAGGTTAGATTTAGAGGACTGGGTGGTCTAGACAGAGTTGTGTATAAAGAAAAAGGAAGTGTGAATTTGCTTTGATACAGCACATCAGTACATTTCAACGGGCTTTACAGCCAATGAAATAAATGTTGCAGTCACTGTTGAATGGAAACCGAGCAGCCAATATACATATGAAGAACAACAAAATAATGTCTTGGTAATCTTTGTTAGAGGGATAAATGCTAGAACTTTGGAGAGGTCTCTTGGCATTTGAGGTTTTTAATGTCCACTTGAGAGAAGATATAGCCTTAGTTTAAAGCCCAATATGAAATACAGCAATCTCTGAGTACTGCAGAGGCAGGATGTTTCAGGGAATGATAGAGGCTAAAACTGGATTTAAGAGCAAGGTTGAGAATTTTAAGTCGGAGCCATGTAGGTTAGTGAGGTCGTCGGTGATTGATTCCCGTACTCTAGTGACTCGTGTTTTGAATGAACTGACGTTTACAGAAGTTTTTCTTTTCTTTTCTAGATCAAATCTTTGATACCTGGAACTCCTTGCAGAATTATGCGTTGTCGTTGTGGCATCTTAGACACTACGTCTACTCGACCATTGTTGTTGCCTTAGGAGTTTGGGTAGCTGTTGAGTTCTTGAGCAAAATTCACAACAAGGTAATAAATCTAATGAGTTCTGCATCTGCAATAGAGGCAATAAAGTATTGAAATGTAGGTTTCTGTCTGCAACTCTTGCTGGAAGATAATCTCACAGTTAATGTGAGCTGCGAGAGAAAGATTTCACATATCCTTATTGACATGTTGGGGTGTGAGCTGAGAGAAAATCAAGAGTGAAGATGATCTTGGATGAGACTTAAACCATGAAAAAAATAAAAGGATTAACATGTATAGAATCATAGAATACCTACAGCGTAGAAGGTGGCGATTCGGCCCATCAAGTCTGCACCGACCCTTTGAACGATCACACTACCTAGGCCCAGTCCTAACCCTGAAACCCCACCCTGAGGGACAATTTAGCATGGTAAATCCACCTAACCTGCACATCTTTGGATGTAAATGGTTTATTGTTACAAGCCTTTTGGTACTTGTATGTCAGTTAAGTTCCAATTGCTTTCCTTTAAAATAATTCTTTGTACCAAATTATTTAGCTTATTTATTTTATTTGTTTTATAAATTTAGAGTACTCAATTCTTTTTTCCAATTAAGGGGCAATTTAGCGTGACCAATTCACCTACGCTGCACATCTTTTTGGTTTGTGGGGGTGAAACCCACACAGACACTGGGAGAATGTACAAACTTCACATGGACAGTGACCCAGGATCGAACCCGGGTCTTCGGTGCCGTGAGCCAGCAGTGGAAACCACTGCTCCACCGTGCTGCTCTAAATTATTTTGTTTATGTACAGAAATGCTTTCCGTTGGCTGCATATATATATATACAGTATCTATTTATTTGAGAAGTGCACTGCTTCTTGCAGTTAAGAAGTTTTGTGTTAAATGGAAATTGACTCCATGCTGAAAATATTTTGAACAGCCGAAAGAGGACAACATTGTGCTAAAAGTAGCAAAAGAAGTCATTCAAAATGGGCATTTAGCCCAAGAAGAAAAAGAAGTTCATGTTGCTGGGGTGAAGATTTTCTTTGGTTCTCAGACTGGTACTGCTGAGGTAAGAATTTTAAAAATGTACATTTTTACTTTCATTAAGCAAGTTCCTACACCTTTTCTCACCAAGGCCCTATACAGCTGTAGTAAGACATCCTTTCTCCTGCAGTCGAATCCTCTTAGAATGAAGGCCAACATATCATTTGCCTTCCTAACTACTTGCTGTAATTGCATGCTTGCTTTCAATGACTGGTGCACTAGGACACCAGGTCTCTTTTGTACATCAACATTTCCCAATTTATAGCCAATTAAATAATACACTTCCACTGTGTTTCTCTGCCTGAAGTGGATAACTTCACATTTACACTGCATCTGCCATGTGTTTGCCCTCTCACCCAACTGGTCTAAATCACCATGAAGCCGCTTAACATCCTCATTACCACTGACGATTTTCTGTCGTCAGCTAACTTGGAAATATTACTTTTGGTTCCCTCATCCAAATCATTGAATATTGTGAATAGCTGGGGCCCAAGCACCGATCACTGCTGGATTGGATTGGATTGGATTTGTTTATTGTCACGTGTACTGAGGTACAGTGAAAAGTATTTTTCTGCGAGCAGCTCAACAGATCATTAAGTACATGAGAAGAAAATGGAATCAAAGAAAATACATAATAGGGCAACACAACATATACAATGTAACTACATAAGCACTGGCATCAGATGAAGCATACAGGGTGTAGTGTGAATGAGGTCAGTCCATAAGAGGGTCATTTAGGAGTCTGGTGACAGTGGGGAAGAAGCTGTTTTTGAGTCTGTTCGTGCGTGTTCTCAGACTTCTGTATCTCCTGCCCGATGGAAGAAGTTGGAAGAGTGAGTAAGCCGGGTGGGAGGGATCTTTGCTTATGCTGCCCGCTTTCCCCAGGCAGCGGGAGGTGTAGATGGAGTCAATGGATGGGAGGCACGTTTGTGTGATGGACTGGGCGGTGTTCACGACTCTCTGAAGTTTCTTGCGGTCTTGCAGTTGCCATACTAGGCTGTGATGCAGTCCGATAGGATGCTTTCAATGGTGCATCTGTAAAAGTTGGTAAGGGTTAATGTGGACATGCCAAATTTCCTTAGTTTTCTGAGGAAGTATAGGCGCTGTTGTGCTTTCTTGGTGGTAGCGTCGACGTGGGTGGACCAGGACAGATTTTTGAAGATGTGCACCCCTAGGAATTTGAAACTGCTAACCATCTCCACCTCGGCCCCGTTGATGCTGACAGGTGTGTGGATCCCACTAGGCTTCGCCTGCCACTTCAGAAAAGACCCATTTATTTCTACTCTGTTTACTGTCTGCTATCCAATTCTTGACCCATGCCAATATATTACTCCCATGCACTTTAGTTTTGTGCACTAACCTCTTATGTGGAACTTTATTAAAATGGGACAAACAAGGATCAAGAGGCCTGTCAACCACCGTGGCGAGGACTTCTTGGTTGAGGATAAAGGAAGGCAAGAGAAGTGCTGGTGTAGAAGGTTACATCAACAGCATAGATGCAACGGAGATGGAGAAATTGTAAAAATGGAAGAATCCTTACAGGAACCAGGATGTGAGGAATTATAGCCGAGGTAGCTGCAGGAGTCAGCAGCTTATAGCGGATATTTGTTGAGATCTCTAGTTTGCCTTCTACTACCTTGGTTGTTACAGGATACAAGAATGGAGTTGCTGATTAATCATAGCACTCAATCTCTAACAATTAATATACAAGGGACCCAGACATAAGGTGATGAAAAAAATCAGTGGCAGAACGTTTTGGGAGCCACAGGTTCGAAGTTAGCTGTTCCTCCTAAGTATTCTACACTTGAGGCCGTTTCAAGTACTCTGTTGCAAAGCTGCAGCAATTAATTGTGGTCTTACTCTGCCACGCCTTTGCAACCTTCTGAAATATGTCCCAGCTCACCTGCTTCCTCTTGTGAATATGGATTATTGTGCAAACCCTTTTCTTTCTCCACCACCTTTGGCAAAGCATTTAACTGTCACACCTTGCTGTATGAATTTCTTTCTAAACTCTTGTCTTAGTTGCCCCATCATCAAAAACCTTCTCAAACTTTGTCTCTTTAATCCTGCACACTCCTCTGATTGCAGCTTATTCTAATTCTGACGCATCTTGGGATACTTTTGTATGCTAAATGTATTTGTAATTAATTTTACTGTGTGGTGTATCCCTTAAGGGGAGAGTGTGCACCCTGTGTTTGACAAACAGGAATTCCACATGTGGATTTCTCAGAAATTTGATTTAGATACTCTCCAACATATTTGAGTTTTCATTTAATCAGACTCATTGCAAAGGGTGGGGGCTGGATATTAGAAGACACTGCTCACTCGCAATGCTGTGACTTGAATTTGAACGGATGTTGCTATGGACACAATGTGGATTGCTGATGCTAGTGCCCGACAGAGCCCTTGCAGAGCACATCTTTTAAATTTTGATTTCCCAAAGGTTTAAAAAAAATCTTGTATTCCAGAGGTTTGCCACAATCCTTGCAGATGCTGTACAAAAACATGGATTACCTGTGGAAGTTGTTGATCTGAAGGAGTATGATCCAGATGAAAACCTGGTTGATGAGGTTAGTTGTTTTTTATTGGTTAATTTCTGTACTGTTACTAAAAGCCTTGGTAATATATGAAATTAGGTAACTTAACACCTTAATCATTGCATTGCATGGGGTAAATTGGATGATTTGCTACTTTATGCACAGGAATGATTGCTCACCAAGGTTGTGGGTTTCTCAGTGTATCAGATTCCTAATGTCAGCAGCAGGTACCAGTCTCCGAAGAATATTCACTATTCCATCAGCGTGACATTATTTTCATTTCCTACACCTGCCATCCTGTTGCCATCTGAGTGATATGGATAATTAATTTTAAATGAAGATAGATTGTTTCGCTGTAGGAATTTTATTGAGACTGCCACCACTCATTTTATATGAAAAGACTTTCATCACTTCAGTCAAGGCTGGATTTGAACCCAGTTCCTAAAGGTGGAAGGTTGCTTTAATCCACTGCACCAGTCCATACAAAAAATGTTGCACTATGAAGCATAAATGTATTCTGCTATGGTGCAGTTCTGTCTCTTTAGAGCTGGAACCTAATTGTGGAGCAAACAGAAATTTGCTTGGTTCAAAATCCAATTGTTTTGTTAGAGAAGTTTGCAGGTTGGAGTGGCCTTGCCACTTTCAGGCTGGAAGTTTGAAGAACAGGTTTGAAGCCCATAGCATACCTTGGGAATAGGGGGTTTATATAAACTTGTCTAAGGGAGTCATCCTTGATGCTGGACCTGAGGGACAAACCCAAAATACAATTTATCCCGGGATGGTTTTTTAATCATGAGATTGCATTTTGCATCTGTTTATGATTTCAATCTTGTACACATTGTTAAAAATGTTATTAATTGTTCCTGGGATTATTAAGAGATTGCATGTTGCTTTGATCATACAAGCATAGGAAATAGGAGCGGAGGTTGAATGGTGTTAGGCCATTCAGCTCCTCGGGCCTGGTTGCCATTCAATCTGATCTGTTTAGAATTCCACATTCCCATTTACCCCGATAATCTTTGATTCCTTTGGCTAACAAGAATCTATCTACCTCTGCCTTAAAAATATTCAATGACACCGCCCTTCTGAATCAGAGTTCAACCATCTGAGAGAAAAATACATTTCTTCATCCCTATCTTAAAAGAGCGGCCCCTAATTTAGAAACTTTTTTAATCAGAAAAAATGATCATTGCTAATGAATGATTGGAAATAATTATTTTGTGTATTCACTGTATATTGTGCTCATCATCAGCTTTCGCCCTGACTCCTTTTACTGCTATCGAACTGAAAAAATGCAGACCTACTTTCTGACCATCATCCCTTCTGTTGTATTGAGCGCTTTATAACATTTAAACATTCATGGCTTGCTATTCGCAAACACCAAATCTGAGAGTTTGGCTGTGTTGAAATAATTTCTGCACCTTATGTCAAACAAAAATAAATATGCTTGCGGTTATGTTCTGATAATGCAGATATTGTTAGTTTTAATTATCAATAGCTGAAATTTATGTAGCTATATTTATTCTTTTTTCTACTTTTCTGAGATGTGTTTTGAAATAAAATCCAGATACCTGTAATTATTGGAAAGTTTCCCACAATCTGATCTTGCCTTGTATTCTTTACAGACACAAATTCTGAGTGAGTTTAAAAAAAAAAAGTCAATTAATGGATGGTAGATTGGGGAGAATGGTGGATGGGCTGAGGTAGTACCATAGAAATCTATTTATGATTTCATCTGATTGAAAAAATATGCTTTATTATTTGTGCAGGTATACAGTAAAACTATCTGTGTATTCATGGTTTCCACATACACTGATGGACAACCAAACAAAAGTGCAGCCTGGTTTTGTAAGTGGTTGGAAGATGCAACACATGACTTTAGATATGGAAAAACCTACCTCAAAGGTTTGAGATATGCAGTATTTGGCTTGGGCAACTCTGTTTATGTAAATCATTACAACACCGTAAGTATATTGTCTTTGTTCCTGTAACTGCTCACGGTTCTGTTGTATGGCTACAATCTTTTAAAAAAAAAATAATAAAAATTCCAATTACAGGGCAATTTAGCGTGGCCAATCCACCTACCCTGCACATCTTGGGTTGGGGTGAGACCCACACAGCCACAGGGAGAATGTGCAAACTCCATGCGGGCAGTGACCCAGGGCTGGGATCGAACCCAGGTTCTCTACGTCATGAGGCAGCAGCGCTAATCACTGCGCCACCATGCTGCCCTGGCTACAATCTTTAAAGATATATATAAAACACTTGAGCTATAATATGATAAGAAGCAACTCCCTTCTGAGACTTTATTGCAACTTGACCCGTGCCAGTGGCTGATAGAAGGGTGGAGCGAGGTTCATGTAAAGCATAATCATCAGCACAGACCAGTTGAACAGCATGACCTATTTCTGTGCTGTAGATTCTGTCTAACTGTGTTGTCAAGATCTAAAATTCTGATCTAATTTGCAAACTTTAGTTGATTTCCCTTGGTTATTCTCATTTATATCACTTTACAATGCATTTTAATCTGTTTATCTGTAAGTTATGTTGGAATGGGAGTTGAAATTCACCGTGGACATTCATGAATTTGAACTAAAAAAAAAAATCAAACTGAGAACAGTAAAAGTGACTCTAAAACTGTTAGATTGTTGTAAAAACCGAACTGGTTCACTCATGTCTTTTAGGGAGAATAACCTGTCATCTTTACCCAATTGGTTGCTGTGTGACTCCAGTCCCATTGTGGTTAACACTTAGCCATCCTCTTAAGTGCCCTAGCAAGTCATTCAGTTGTATCCAACTGTACAAAGTGGGTCAAAACGAAGGGCAACTAAGGATGGGCAGTAAATCCCAGCCTTGCCAGTAGTAACCACATCCTGAAAATGACAAACAAAAACACACGGGCATATTTACATTTCAGTTACATTGATCACTGAACGATACATATTTCAGGGACTGGGGTGAAACAGTCCTTTAGAGTCGCATATACTGTTCGGGCAGCATGGTGGTGCAGTGGTTAGCACTGCTGCCTCACGGCACTGAGGTCCCAGGTTGGGCCCTGGGTCATTGTCCGTGTGGAGTTTGCACATTCTCCCCGTGTTTGCGTGAGTTTTGCCCCCACAACCCAAAGATGTGCAGGTAGGTGGGTAGGCCACGCTAAATTGCCCCTTAATTGGAAAAAATGAATTGGGTACTCTGAATTATATATTTTTAAAAAAGTCACATATAGTTTTCCTAACCTAAAGATTCTTTCTTTTTCACATTTACCAATGTAGCTAAACATTGCTTTTTATTTTTATTGCAAAGATTGAAATACTCTTTCTATTGATACTCTTCTGTATACTGCATTGGAGTAGTGAAATAACCTAGTGCAGCTTAACTGTACTGTCTTTGTCCTTTATCAGGTCGGTAAAAATATTGACATGTGGCTGTGGATGTTGAGTGCCAGTCGTATTATGACCCGTGGAGAGGGTGATTGCAATGTGGTAAAGAGCAAACATGGCAGCATCGAGGCTGACTTCAGTGAATGGCAAACCACATTCTTGAGCAGACTGCAAGCACTCTGCAAAGAGGAAAAAAATGAGTGTAGTAGCAACTGCAAAAAGGGGAAATGCAAGTCCAAAGTGGAAAAGCATAACGAGGAATCCAGTCAGAATGAAGAAGTGCCAGAAGAGATTAAAGATTACAGTAGTGAAGAGGTAACGTAGATCACATCAAAGTGATCGACAAAATGTACTGATGTGTAATAAATGCTCACTTCTCCTCCATCACTTTTTTTTTAAGCAGAGGATGCATTCAGCTTGCATCACTAAACCAAGTGGCTTTCCCCATTTTCTGCTCACTGCAAAATGCCTAAATTGGGTGGAGTTCTAAAGCCTATTCATCTTAATGTAGCTTGTAGATGTTTAAGAGCACTTCCCCAACCACAACCCCACCCTTCCACTCCCCTGCACCATAAATGTGGGAAACGTGACCTCTATCAAACTATCATGTGGCTTCTGTAATCAGTGTGCTATGCAGAGGACCACTAGCAAAAATTTATGCAATGTGTTTATATTTCAGTGGGAGTTCCCTATCCAATATTTACTCTAGGGCCACTTCCATAAGTACTCTGAGATGTGGATTTTCAGGCCCTGGGGATTTATCGACCTCCAATCCCATCAATTTCCTAAACACCATTTCCCTACTCAGTGATTTCCTTCAGTTCCTCATTCTCACTAAACCCTGTGTTTCCCAACTTTTCTGGCACATTATTTGTGTCCTCCTTTGGGAAGACAGAACCAAAGTATGTATTTAGTTGGTCAGTCATTTCTTTGTTCCCGTTATAAATTCCCGTGATTCTAACTAACATTTGTCTTCACCTATCTTTTTCTTTTCACTTAAGCTTATGCAGTAAATTTTTATGTTCCCTGCAAGCTTACTCTCGTATTCTATTTTTCCCTTCTTAATCAATCCCTTTGCTCTTCTTTGCTGAATTCTAAACTGCTCCCAATCCTCAGGTCTACTGTTTTTTTTTCTGGTCAATTTGTATGCCTCTTCCTTGGATGTAATGTTATCTCTAATTTCTCTTGTAAGCCATGGTTAGGCCATCTTTCCTGTTTTATTGTTGTGCCAGACAGAAATGAACAATTGTTGCAGTTCACCCATGTCCTCTTTGAATGATTGCCATTGCGTATCCACCGTCATCCCTTTAAGTAACGTTCCCCAATCCATCATAGCCAACTTGGGCATCATACCATTGTAGTTTCCTTTATTTAGAATCAGGACCCTAGTCTCAGAATCAACTAAGTCACTCTCCATCTTGATAAAGAGTTCTATAATATTATGGTCACTCATCCAAGGGGCCTCGCACAACTAGATTGCCAAATATTCCTTCCTCAATACCCAGTCTAGTTTGTTCCTCACTGTATTGGTCCAGAAAACCATCCTGTGCAGACTTAGAATTCCTCCTCTATGGTATTGTAACTGATTTGAGTTGGCCAATCTACATTCAGATTAAAGTCACGAGTATTACAGATGTTCCTTTATCGCATGCGTCTCTAATTTCCTGCTGAATGCCATTCCCAAAATTCACCAATATAGCTTGGGTCTACATACTGCCACACTAACTTTTCTTTACCCTTTGGTGTTTCTCAGCTCTACCCATGCAGAATCAACATCGTTGGAGCTAATGTCCTTTCTCACTATTGCGTTAATTCCTCTTAAATCAGCCTTCGCCTCGTTGGTCACCCTGTAACCATGTCTCCATAATCCAGACTATATCATACCCGTTTATACCTACTTGCGGGATTAATTCATCCACTTTATTGCGAATGCTCCGCGCATTAAGGCACAAAGCCTTAACATTCCTTGCCTTGAAAAACTTGAGGATAGACAAGTCCCCCGGGCCTGACGGGATATATCCAAGGATTCTATGGGAAGCAAGAGATGAAATTGCAGAGCCATTGGCAATGATCTTTTCGTCCTCACTGTCAACAGGGGTGGTACCAGCGAATTGGAGAGTGGCGAATGTCGTGCCCCTGTTCAAAAAAGGGACTAGGGATAACCCTGGGAATTACAGGCCAGTTAGTCTTACTTTGGTGGTAGGCAAAGTAATGGAAAGGGTACCGAAGGATAGGATTTCTGAGCATCTGGAAAGACACTGCTTGATTAGGGATAGGCAGCACGGATTTGTGAGGGGTAGGTCTTGCCTTACAAGTCTTATTGAATTCTTTGAGGAGGTGACCAAGCATGTGGATGAAGGTAAAGCAGTGGATGTAGTGTACATGGATTTTAGTAAGGCATTTGATAAGGTTCCCCATGGTAGGCTTATGCAGAAAGTAAGGAGGCATGGGATAGTGGGAAATTTGGCCAGTTGGATAACGAACTGGCTAACTGATAGAAGTCAGAGAGTGGTGGTGGATGGCAAATATTCAGCCTGGATCCCAGTTACCAGTGGCGTACCGCAGGGATCAGTTCTGGGTCCTCTGCTGTTTGTGATTTTCATTAATGACTTGGATGAGGGAGTTGAAGGGTGGGTCAGTAAATTTGCAGACGATACGAAGATTGGTGGAGTTGTGGATAGTAAGGAGGGCTGTTGTCGGCTGCAAAGAGACATAGATAGGATGCAGAGCTGGGCTGAGAAGTGGCAGATGGAGTTTAACCCTGAAAAGTGTGAGGTTGTCCATTTTGGAAGGACAAATATGAATGCGGAATACAGGGTTAACGATAGAGTTCTTGGCAATGTGGAGGAGCAGAGAGATCTTGGGGTCTATGTTCATACATCTTTGAAAGTTGCCACTCAAGTGGATAGAGCTGTGAAGAAGGCCTCTGGTGTGCTCGCGTTCATTAACAGAGGGATTGAATTTAAGAGCCGTGAGGTGATGATGCAGCTGTACAAAACTTTGGTAAGGCCACATTTGGAGTACTGTGTACAGTTCTGGTCGCCTCATTTTAGGAAGGATGTGGAAGCTTTGGAAAAGGTGCAAAGAAGATTTACCAGGATGTTGCCTGGAATGGAGAGTAGGTCTTACGAGGAAAGGTTGAGGGTGCTAGGCCTTTTCTCATTAGAACGGAGAAGGATGAGGGGCGACTTGACAGAGGTTTATAAGATGATCAGGGGAATAGATAGAGTAGACAGTCAGAGACTTTTTCCCCGGGTGGAACAAACCATTACAAGGGGACATAAATTTAAGGTGAAAGGTGGAAGATATAGGAGGGATATCAGAGGTAGGTTCTTTACCCAGAGAGTAGTGGGGGCATGGAATGCACTGCCTGTGGAAGTAGTTGAGTCGGAAACATTAGGGACCTTCAAGCAGCTATTGGGTAGGTACATGGATTACGGTAAAATGATATAGTGTAGATTTATTTGTTCTTAAGGGCAGCACGGTAGCATTGTGGATAGCACAATTGCTTCACAGCTCCAGGGTCCCAGGTTCGATTCCGGCTTGGGTCACTGTCTGTGCGGAGTCTGCACGTCCTCCCCGTGTCTGCGTGGGTTTCCTCCGGGTGCTCCGGTTTCCTCCCACAGTCCAAAGATGTGCAGGTTAGGTGAATTGGCCAATGATAAATTGCCCTTAATGTCCAAAATTGCCCTTGGTGTTGGGTGGAGGTGTTGAGTTTGGGTAGGATGCTCTTTCCAAGAGCTGGTGCAGACTCAATGAGAAAAATGGCCTCCTTCTGCACTGTAAATTCAATGATAATCTATGGTTAATCTAGGACAAAGGTTCGGCACAACATCGTGGGCCGAAGGGCCTGTTCTGTGCTGTATTTTCTATGTTCTATGTTCCCAGTATTTTGCACTGTGGCTGTGTTTGATCCTGACTCTTGATTTCTTTGCGTATCACTTTTCTTATTTCCCTTTCTGTCTTTTGTTCTTGCCTGTGTTTCTCCCTCCTCAGATTCCTTGTATAGGTTCCCATCCCCCTGCCATTTTAGTTGAAACCTTCTCCAAACGCTCTCGTAAATACAAGAACACAGAGTCCTGGTCCTGTCTCGATGTAACCCATCCAGTTTGAACTGGTCCCAATATCCCAAGAATCTGAAACCCTCCTTCTCGCACCATCTCTTCATCTATGTATTCATCTGATATAACTTCATTGCAGTGTTAATGTAAGCCTATTTGTGACACTAATAAAAATTATTATTATTCTCTGACGAGCATGTGGCACTGGCAGTGATCTTAAAATCACTACCTTTTGAGGTCCTACTTTTCGACGTACTTCCTAACTCCCTATATTCTGCTTTTCGGACCTCATTCCTTTATTTTTAATCTGTGTCGTTTGTACCACGACCACTGGCTGGTCACCCTCTCCCTCCAGAATGTCTTGTAGCTGCTCTGAGACATCCTTAATCCGAGCACCAGGGAGGCAAAATACCATCCTGGAGTCTCGTTTGTGGTGACAAAAACACCTGTCTATTTCCCTTACAATTGAATCCCCTATGATTATTGCATTTCCACATTTTTGTACTCCTCCCCTGTGCAGCAGAGCCAGCCATGGCTGTTGCGACTTTCCCCTGAGAGCCCATTTTCCCCCCAACAGTATCCAAAGCGGTATATCTGTTTTACAGGGGAATGGCCACAGGGGTTTTCCTGCACTGCCTACCTCATCCTCTTGCTCCACCTGGTGGTCAGCCATTCCTTTGCTGCCTGTGGAGTCTTAGTCTGTGTTGTGACTCCTCTCTGTATGTGCTACCCACGTTACTATCTGCCTCATGGATGCTCCACTGTGACCCTCAGCTGCTGCTCCAGCTCTGAAACCTGGGCTTCCAGGACAGATGCTGGCCCTGGGCACTTGAAATGTTCCTGGCTTCCCACATAGAGGGAGAGGAGCACGTCACGCCTTAAAGCTCTCCTGCCAAGTCTTACCCCCTTAAATTATAACCTATAGGTCTGGACATCAAAAGCTCCCATCCCCAAACTTGATCTGTTAACGTGGCCCAGGACATTGCCCATGTTTTGATCAATGAACAGATAGTTAAAATGACAGAGAGTAGGAATAGATGAGTTGAGGTTAGCACTCTGTTCCAAGTGAGAGGCTGCAATGACCTGTGTTGGGGCTTTGGTTACTTACAATCTATATTACTAACTTAGATGAAGGGACCGAGTGTAGTACTCAAATCCATTCATTGCCTCAATCAACCTTATCTTTGTCACTTCCGCCAGCCACCCTGCCTTCTCACCCCCATCAGACCTTCCATAACTCGGTTCCTGGCATCTTGCATTATCCCCATCCCTAAAATAAAAATTAGATTTAGCTAGCATCACCAACACCCTCAGAATTATTATTTTTAAAATTTATCATTTTGATTTCCAACTCGGGTGGCAGTTTTTGGGGGTGATAACATGATAACACCTGCATTTATATAGTGTTATCAATTTTAGCTTGGCTGAATTGACTCTCTGCACAGTGATTAGCACTGCTGTTTCACAGCACCAAGGACCCGGGTTCAATTCTGGCCTTGTTCACTGTCTGTGGAGTTTGTACGTTCTCCCAGTGCCTGCTTCTGAATTGTAGGGATTCTATGATTCATTCCACAGTCCAAAGATGTGCGGGTTAGGTAAATTGGCCAATGATAAATTGCCCTTAATGTCCAAATTGCCCTTGGTGTTGGGTGGAGGTGTTGAGTTTGGGTAGGGTGCTCTTTCCAAGAGCTGGTGCAGATTCAAAGGGCCGAATGGCCTCCTTCTGCACTGTAAATTCAATGATAATCTATGATTAATCTAGGACAAAGGTTCGGCACAACATCGTGGGCCGAAGGGCCTGTTCTGTGCTGTATTTTCTATGTTCTATGTTCTATTAGTTTGCCTTTATGTGATGTTTAGTCAGTTCCCTCCATTAGATAAAGTCCAGTGAGTGCCTTGATTTATTCACCCTGATTTATTGCCCCCTCCATATATTAACAATAGTTTTGACATGTAAACACTTTAACACCAGTTCAGTACTGATCAATTGCATTGTTACTTCCAATTTTAAAACAAAATCCCTCAGCATCATCTCGTAAACTGAGATTTATTGAGTGTTGCTGTAGATTAAGTGAGGCATGCGGATATTTGTCAGTCACAACTGATTTGTTTGTTGGTATATTTGATTGGCACTTAAATTTGGTTGATTCTCACGTTTTGATTTTTTTTCTTCTCTCCAGGAAGAACTGTTTGAGACGACGAGTGAAGAAGAATCTGGATTGGAAGATGAAACTGAAGCTGCATCTGTCATTGACCTAGAGGACCTGGGCAATGTTATGAACAATATGAAACAAGCAAAGGTATGGGCCCATTTATCATTGTGTTAGGTACTGATACAGTTAACCAAGACTGGCCTCAGTCAATCAAAGCTCTTGCGCAAAAATAAACTTAAGTTTCAGGAAGACTGTATTAATGAATTGCTTTCAGGACAAAGTGGAGATTGCCTTAATTTTACGTTATTTTTTCCATCTGTAGTTTGAGGTACTGAATGAGTTTTAGTCAGGGCATCCACAATCCTATTCGATTTACCAGCAATGCGGATGATTCTTAAACGACACAGTTGAAGAAACATTTCAATTGAATTCTCCACAAAGGTCAAAGGACTCTGGTCGGTATAGACTGTGGTGTCTATCCATTTTGGACATAATTCTAAAAGTGTTTGAGAACCAGTAATAAATCTAGGGTTGCTTCTTCTACTGTGGAATACCATTTCTGATGTTTGTTCATTTTTTTGACAAGTACCTGATTGGTGTCTCTATTCTTGATTCGTCCTCCTGGAGGAGGATCTTGAGGCCACCAGCCTTGATATCTACTTTAAATACTTGGTTGAAGCCTGAACTGCTAGCACTGGCTTGTTTCTTAAAATGGCTTCAGCTTCAGTCCATACGATTTTTGCTTTTTTCTGTAGTAGGTCTGACAGCGGTAGTACTGACGTTTGGGACGAACCTGTAATAGAACCCACACATCCATTTGTCACTGAAGATATTTGACCTCCCCAAGCTTCTTTGCTACTCTGCAGGCTACTAAAGCGGGATCTTTGGGTTCATCCAGTGTTGGTTGGAACACTAGCATGTAGTCTCCTGGCTGAAAATTCAGGCTCTGGCATGTCTGATTGCCTGTTTTGTCAGTTTGCAATGTTTTTGGGTGTTCTCGAGCCACATCACAGGCTCTTGTGAGTTACTCACGGAACCTGGTTATGCAGTCCTAACATGGAGACTTCTTCCTTCTGTTCTAAAATTTTCTTTGTGATTAGTTAAGACTTATCAAGCGGTTGTTAATTCACTTACGCTGGAATGAACAAGACCTAACTTTTTCTAGCATGTTTTGTGGATGTCTATCATGTAAATACTGTAACTTTAAGTGTGTTTGAATGCTGAATCAAGTGAAAGCAAATTCTTTAATTCCACATTTAATTCTCATTTATGGTTGTTGGAAATTGCTCTCTGATTTTAGGAGCAGTCATCCTTGATTGCTATTATTTTCATAGCGAGGTCTGGGCCATTGTAACAGCAGCGGGTCCCAGAGAAGATTTCTGTGTAACAACACTGGTTACCTCGTGATGAGACAGATCACTTGCCACCCTTTAGTTTGAATTTGTGGAAGCAATTTATCAGCCATTCTATAGATCTTAACTGCCCTTGTCAGAAAACCCCCAAAAACTAGATTTACTCCGCTATTCTTATCCAATACCTTGGTTATTCTCACAAGGAATTTCAATAGGTCAGTCAGCTGTGATCTATTGTTCTTGATAGCTGTGCTCTTCAACTATTCACTTTTAAAGTACTGTAGAAGACAGTAAAGCACTTATGCTCTGGGGATGTTAAATTGACTGGCCTGTGATTGCTAGATTCAAAACATTCTCCTGCGTTGAAGTTGGAACTACATTTGCCATCTCATAACCCTCAGATATTTCTGCAGGGTTTATGGTACCCTGGAGAAATGTCCTTTAATTACTTGAGGATTTTAGAATGTGTATTATCTGCTGCAAGAGTATTGCGGATATTTAATCTTTTCAGATTCTGCATGGCACCTTTTATGCACTTTCATATGTTATGGATCACTCTGCCTCCTTTGCCATGTCTGGAATGTATCAGTAGTCCTCCTTTGTGAAAACTGAAGAATCTATTCTTAATAGGAAAGTTATTTATCTGTCTTCCTCATATTATTTAATATTTTAGCCCAATTTGTCATTTAATAAACTTTCCTGTTAGATTTTTTTTTCTATTAACGTTGTCTGGTGACTAGTTTCTTTCTCTACATGTATTACTTTGTGTATAGGTCCCCTTATTTTTTTTTCTAAGAATCATACCCCTCTGTATTTTCTCCATGTGCCTTTTAAAACAAAAGCTGGTGTTGGCCTGAAAGACGTTTGGTCAATGCAATTAAACATTTGAGCTTAAGGAAAATTATCTGTTGCTTTTAAGATTTTTATTTTCCTCTGGTCTTTCCAAAAAATCAGACAAAATGTAAATGCCAGTCTTGAAGTTCCTCGTCCAAAAATTGCTACTTTTAAAACTGGCAATTGAATTAAATCAGTGAATGGTGAATTTTTAGTTTGAGCGAGAGAAAACTTTGTTTAATATATTCTGTAAAGGTTTTCTACGGTGTGTTTGAAACAAAAAAAACAGGATTACTTACATTGAGAGCCTGTCTGGGGGAAAAAAATGAATCAAATCCTATCACCTGACTCCGTGCTAACAGAGAGATAGTAAGAGAATCAGATATTCGTGTCACTGAGGTAGAAGACCATGTCACTCTATTTACCTTGTGTTGTCTTTCTTGGATGTTACATTTTAAGTCTTCAGTGGTAGATTATTGGTTGCTTGATGACTGATGAACTTTGTAAGCTTGCTTTGAACAAAGGTACTGTTCTAAAAAATACATTGATATCCAGCCAGAATCATGAACCTGTCATGCCTGGACATTTTAATTAAAATGTTCTGCTTATTCCTTCCACTGGAGGATGTTTCTACATTTATAAATTCCGAAAGCTATAAATAAATTCCCAGTGCATCGAATGCTGTTAAAGTTCTCCATGCAGTTTTAATAAATGCATTGCAGATTGAGATTTAATTTTTTTCTTGTGTAATATCAAGTCAATACTCTCTTGGGGCACTAAGTGGTGCTGTTATTCCTGCAAACTCCTGGCTCCCAGTTTGTTTTCTCTTGACACAAGATGGCACTGCTGTTCCTTTCCCAAATCTACTTTTGGCCATTGAAGTTTTAAAGTAGAAATTTAGGAAGAAATAAACGTTTTATTATCCTTTTATTTTATATTGTGTGTATCCAATCCGTGCTCTCACCTCAGCTTCCTTTATAGGTCCTGGATTCTCCCTTTTCTGTTGGTGACATCCGATTCCACGCCGCCCCATCCCAAACTTGTTTTCTTCTTGTTTTGGGCTTTGGGTGCCCTACCTTGGATCACTGTTCTCTCTGAGATGCACAACTGGGCAGCAACCTGAAAGTCCTCCTGCAGGCCTCGCATAAGTCGGTCCCTTTATGTCACTGTGCGCACAGCGGGCGTGCAAAAAAATTAACACAGTTAAATTAAGCAAATTGGCCACACATTTCCCCAAAAAAGTAGAGGGTACTGTTATGTGATGTGTTTTTCTATCTCAGATTCTAGGCACAGGACTTGGTTCTCAGACAGACTGCAGACATATTCTGGTACCTGCTTAACAATTGGAACTTCCGTAAGCAGGTTACAAAGTAGGCACGTTGCACTTGGCATGAATCCAATATCTCTCTCAAGAGTTGAATGCATGGCTAACGAGGGTCAGTGATACATCATCATCTACGTCATATATTAGCATATCTCTGCTATTAACCCTTACACTACACCTCCTACCAAGTATGCTAGCTACCTTTAAAAATAACATGAACTACCTTTAAAAATAACATGAACTACCTTTTAACAATAACATGAAACTATGTTTTTAACTATTTACTTTCTTCTTTAATATGGCTGCATATAGAACAACAACTATAATTTGACATCAACTTGGTCAAGTCAGGATATTATGTCAGGAGTGGAGGCGTGTATTGCTGTAATACCTCCGTCATATTTATGAGTCGGGCATTGAGTCATTATGTGTTCCATGGTCTTCTGGGTAACCAGTCGCTGAGTTCTTAATTTTCCACTATTTACATTGCATTTCTGTAACTTCCTATTTACAACCATAGATTATAACAAGCTCCAATTCCTCCTCATCCTCCCAGATTACGGACCTGGGAGATTTACTCTCCCACACTCATCCCTCAGAGAAGATAACTTGGACATGAGGGTTTTCTTCTGCATCTGGTAGGACATCCCCATCTGCAGAATAGGAAAACACTTAACATCACTGCTGTCAGCAGAGCTGGGAAGCCGAGTGTAGGTTGCAGAATGACTTAACTGCAAGGACAATAAATGAACAAATATTCAATGAAAGACTGATCCAAAGGAGAAGACTGAAGAGAATCAACTGTTAGACCTTCTGTGACTAGAAGAGAAGAACTTGGGACATTCTGAGGAACTTATTGCTCCCTCGAAAGACGCTGGGAAGAAGTTTCAGAAAAGTAATGGTCTTTAATTTCAAAAAGACTGTCACAGCTGTATCTTCCATTGCTGTATCAAAGACTGAAAAGGCATTTGAATATCTGAGATTGCATTGAACTTAGACGATGAAAGTGACAATGACTTCCTGCAAGACTGTCAAAAAAGAAGAGGTGATTTCCCAATAATATTTCTGGAGGGCTGTCTACTTTTTGTAGGCAGGGAGCCATACTTCTCTCTGGATGTGGTTGCTCCACCATGGGCAATGGGAACATTTGCTGAGAATATGGAGACAAGATAACCTCACCTGTGGAATATCCTTTGTGGATAACAGGACATGAGCTGGACAATGCATCAGCAGATAGCAGATTCAGTGGATTAAGATTTCAATGTTGCTCAGCCATTGAAAGTATAGCTGATTCTTTGAAAATGACATCAGAGACTTCATATGGTGTGTCCATCAACAGGAAAGATGAATTATTCTTGAGGATCTCAACATCCAGCGGTTCACTCCATACTGCAAGGCATTCTTCCTCATCACTCTCTGGGAAGAGCCTCTTCATGGGAATGGTCACCGTCTGGTGCAGTGCTTTCTGTATCCACCACTTCTGACCTTATTTCATGATTAACTGAGGGATTCATTACTTCAGTTTTTTGCCCTAGGAGTAATGGATAGTGTCTCTGTGAAAGGGAGGTTATTGCTGTTGATTGTACAAACTTTCTCAGCTTCTGAAGACTGTATTTCCGTTACTTCTACATAAGAAGATGAAGGTTGTTGCATGATGGACAATGCTTTATGGTTTCGTCTTCGAATAAAATTATTGGATTTGCAGAAATGCTTGAAATGCCCAGTTTTCCCCACTGGAAGGATTCCAGGCCCCTTGCTTGGTGGTCTTGGCGCCTGTTGGGTTTTCTTTCATGTCATTTGCCTGATTTGGTCTACTTGACGCAGGTATGAGGATTGCCCATTTGGCAGGCTTTCAGAGAAGTGGATCCGTTGGCTACCCAATCTACAGAGTCATATGAAGCCTCCGAGTCGCCATGATTTATAGCCTGATTAAGCACTCTAAGCTTGGCCTGCCTCACACAATGGGCCACTTGATCAATAAATACTAGGGATTCCTTGGTTGATGTCAAGGTTTTAACAATTAAATCACAAAGTTCAAGTTTTGGTTCCTTTTCATGAACACCTGACACTGCTCGGTACCACAGAAAATTGAGTTTCCATACATCCCACTTCTGGACTCTCTGTGGCCCTTGAGACAGTCACATGGATGGTGCATGCTCAGCCACTGAAAGCATAGCTGATTCTTTGAAAATGACATCAGACTTCATATGGTGTGTCCATTAACAGGAAAGATGAATTATTCTTCAGGATATGAAGGTGGATAAATCACCTGGACCGGATGGACTACACCCCAGGGTTCTAAAAGAGATAGCTCAGGAGATTCTGGAGGCATTGGTGATGATCTTTCAGGAATCACTGGAGGCAGGAAGGGTCCCAGAGGACTGGGAATTGGCTAATGTAACACCCCTGTTTAAGAAGGGAGGGAGGCTGAAGACGGGAAATTATAGGCCGGTTAGCCTGACTTCGGTCATTGGTAAGATTTTAGAGTCCATTATTAAAGAAGAGATCGCGGAGTACTTGGAGGTGCATGATAAAATAGGACTGAGTCAACACGGCTTTGTCAAAGGGAGGTCATGTCTGACATCTGTTAGAGTTCTTTGAGGAAGTAACAAGGAAGTTAGACGAAGGAGAACCAGTGGACATGATTTATTTCGATTTCCAGAAGGCCTTTGACAAGGTGCCATATAGGAGACTGTTAAATAAGTTAAGAGCCCATGGTGTTCAGGGTAAGATCCTGGCATGGATAGAGGATTGGCTGACTGGCAGAAGGCAGAGAGTGGGGATAAAGATTTATTTTCAGGATGGCAGCCGGTGACTAGTGGTGTACCTCGGGTCGGTGCTGGGACCACAACTTTTCACTATATCCATTAATGATCTGGAGGAAGGAACTGAAGGCACTGTTGCTAAGTTTGCAGATGATCCAAAGATCTGTAGAGGGGCAGGTAGTGTTGAGGAAGCAGGCGGGCTGCAGAAGGACTTGGACAGGCTAGGAGAGTGGGCAAAAAGTGGCAGATGGAATACAATGTAGAAAAGAGTGAGGTTATGCACTTTGGAAGGAGAAATGGAGGCATAGACTATTTTCTAAATGGGAAGATGCTTAGGAAATCAGAAGCACAAAGGGACTTGGGAATCCTTGTTCCCGATTCTCTTAAGGTTAACGTGTAGGTTCAGTCGGCAGTTAGGAAGGCAAATGCAATGTTAGCAGTCATGCCGAGAGGGCTAGAATACAAGACCAGGGATTTACTTCTGAGGCTGTATAAGGCTCTGGTCAGACCCCATTTGGAGTATTGTCAGCAGGTTTGGGCCCCGTATCTAAGGAAGGATGTGCTGTCCTTGGAAAGGGTCCAGAGGAGGTTCACAAGTATGATCCCTGGAATGAAGAGCTTGTCGTATGAGGAACGGTTGAGGACTTTGGGTCTGTACTCGTTGGAGTTTAGAAGGATGAGGGGGGAATCTTATTGAAACTTACAGGATACTGCGTGGCCTGGATAGAGTGGACGTGGAGAGAATGTTTCCTCTTCTCGGAAAAACAAGAAGCAGAGGACACAATCTCAGACTAAAGGGACGATCCTTTAAAACAGAGATGAGGAGGAATTTCTTCAGTCAGAGGGTGGTGAATCTGTGGAACTCTTTGCCACAGAAGGCTGTGGAGGCCAAATTACTGAGTGTCTTTAAGACAGAGATAGATAGGTTTTTGATCAATAAGGGGATCAGGGATTATGATGAGAAGGCTGGAGAATGGGGATGCAAAAAATATCAGGCATGATTGAATGGTGGAGCAGACTCGATGGGCCGAGTGTCCTAATTCTGCCCCTTTGTCTTATGGTCTTATCTCAACATCCAGCAGATCACTCCATACTGAAAGGGATTCTTCCTCATCTCTCTCTGGTGCACTCCAGGTGTAGTCATCGTTACTCCTCTCCAGTGCTTAAGCTGCTTTCAAATGTTTCTTCATTCTGTGGTTCCTTCCTTAACGTCAATGTGTTATTTTACATCGATGTTTCCATCACTGCCACATCACATGTTGTGAGATGTGTTCTTCTATCTCAGACTCTAGGCATAGGACATGGTTCTCAGACAGACTGTAGACACTCTGATATCTGGTTAACACTTGTTTATTGGTAAGATGCTAAACAGCTTAGACTAGGTACATTGACCCTCAGCATGATTCCAACCTCTCTCTTTCACGTTTAATGACTAGTGTCAGTGATATATCAACTACACCATACATTAGCAGACCTCATCTGTTACCCTTACACAACAGGTACATTGCCGTTGACCACTTCCTACCCTGATGAAGTTTTGATCTTTGTGACAGTTTCAGAAGGAACTCTCACCTCTTTACTTGCCATCTTAGGCCTTAGGCCTCTGGCATTAAGCTGACTAACTAGCATTTAAAGTGCTTTATGTCACTTATAATCCAGTGCCCTAGGGTGGCATGGTGGCACAGTGGCTAGCACTGCTGCCTCACAGCGCTTGGGACATGGGTTCAATTCCAGCTTTGGGTGAGCGTCTGCGTGGAGTTTGCACTTTCTCCCCGTGTCTGCTTGGGTTTCCTTTGGTGCTTTGGTTTCCTCCCACATTCCACAGATGTGCAGGTTAGGTGAATTGACCATGCTAAAATAAATTGCTCCCTAGTGTCCAGAGATGTGCAGGTTAGGTGGGATTAAGGAGCTGGGGTGGGGGAGTGGGCATAGTAGAGTGCTCTTTCAAAGGGTCGGTGCAGATTTAATGGGCGGAATGGCCTCCTGTACTGTAGGAATTCTATGATTCTATTCTATAATTCTATGGATAATGGACATCCTGTAGATGTAGTGGATCTGGACTTCCATTGACTGAGCAACTTCTCAAAGCATCATACCTATTTTCTGTCGCACTGCTATGGTCTTGTGTTTTCAGTCGCATGTTGCTGATTGATTGGCTCAGAGTTCGCAAATCAGAATGAAGGTAAGAAAGTGGGTATCAAACGCAATGCAAATAAACAAAGGGAAAATACCAGTGGGGAAACTAATGAACAATTGCAAAAATAAAACATTCTGAACAATCATTCTGAACTAGATGCTGAGTCGATCTGATCATTCAGAATACTTATTCTGAGTCTACTTCAGATTGTAACTGAAATTTAACTTGTTAAAAGTTCACAACATAAATGCATATTTCACGAAGCGTTTTAAGATTCCTTTACGCGATGTGGGCATCGCTGGCTGGGCCAGCATTTATTGCTTCCATTTCAGAGGGCATTTGAGAGTCAACTACATTGCTGTGAGTTTTGAGTCACACGTAGGCCAGTCCAGGTAAGGATCGTCGATTTCCTTCCCTAAAGGACGCTAGTTAACCAGATGGGTTCTTACGGCAATCGACAATGGTTTCATGGTTATCGTTAGACTTCTAATTCCAGATTTTTCATTGAATTCAAATTTCACCATCTGCCGTGGTGGGATTTTACCTGGGTATCTGAATTAGATCTATCCACAGTGCTAATCACTGTGCTACCATGCCGCCCATAAATAGATCAATGTCCAGTGACAATTCTACTTCGCAACCGCTTCCCTACTGAGATGTTGAGATTGTTTGATGACCGAGATATCTCCTCTCTGATCTCCCCAGAGTTGTTTTTTTCCATGTGATAGGGCCCAACTTAGAAGCTCTGAGATTGACTTCAAAATGTCTTTGTATCTAAGTTTGG
This sequence comes from Scyliorhinus torazame, assembly GCF_047496885.1. Lineage (NCBI taxonomy): Eukaryota > Metazoa > Chordata > Chondrichthyes > Carcharhiniformes > Scyliorhinidae > Scyliorhinus > Scyliorhinus torazame. The sequence continues at coordinate 176,710,947 of NC_092718.1, forward strand.
TATGTCCTATGGTGCAGGTTCCCATGCTCAGCTGGCTGTAGTTTTGTTATGCAGGAATGCTCCATGCGAACCACATGGTTGAGCCAGCAGAGCTCTGATGAGCAATTTGTCAATACTATAAAAACTGTTTATCTATATTGTACTTCTTTAAAAAGAAAATGCATTCCTCTTCTCAAGTCTCCAAATTGCAAAAGACCTCAGTGTACAATATTTATATGATAGAACCATCATGCTGTAAATTGTGTTAATTCTTAATTCAGTTTCCTATGGTCTTATAGGAGGAAAGAGCAGCGGCCAAAAAAGCTGTGAGACGAAAAGCATCAAAGTATGCCATTGGAATAAAAGAAATAGCAGAGCCAAGAGAAATGATCACTCCAGCACTTAGGAATGCACTCACAAAGCAAGGTATGATCGTTAAAAGGGTACATCTGTCTGACCTGACCTTTCAGATTTTCCACATTAGGAAAGTCTAAAGTTTGTTCAAAGTTCAAAAGGAAATACTGTTTTATACAAAAAGTAGATCACTGATAAGATCTGCACTTCTGTTATTTCATATTTCTGTGACGCCGCACATGCAACTAAACAGGCAGAAATTTTGACTACACATCTCGGGTGCAAAATAATTTATTTGTGTATCTATTGATCGATTATAAAAAGAGTTCTTGTTACAGAATTTAAAACGTTCTCAATTTAGCCCCTGCCTGCAGAAGGCTTTTTTGAGATGATTGTCCTTATTAATTACAGATAAATTGAATTCAAAATACAGTAACAGTTTCTATGTACAGAACAATACAAGCTGCGCAGTTTAAGATAGAATGAGAAACTAGCAAATAGATAAGATAGGATAGTCAATAGTAGAGAATGATTCTAGAAAATAATTATGGTCCGAAACCATGACATTTTAAGGCGTTTGTTATCAATCCAAGTCAATCTATTCCTTGCTCCTGTAACGTGTTGATTGGTTTGAGTCAATCTTTAATACATTTGATTTGATCAGCGGGTTGTCAAATCACTATAAGAAACATTATTTCATCAAACTTAAAATTAACATTTATGTTGCTTCTGAAAACTCTTCAGTGGGGCTTTATCATATATTGGTATGTGACATTTGTGCTTATCATATACTGGTATGTGTTTTATCCAGGGCACATAATTGGATGATGGCCAATTCTTTCTTTCGGACAAAGGATCGTTCATATGAGTTCTAGTGTCAACCTGACCTTGTTAGAAATGTTGCATTTGCCTAGTTCTTTTGCAAGTTGTCTGCTTTTTCAAACATATTTATTTTGCACAATCATGATGGAATCCATTTTGAATGGCTTATGATTGAGCTTTTAAATCAATTATTAATTCAATTATTAATTAACCCTCTTTTACCTATAAGAAATAGTTAGTTTCCTTCATGGTCAGTGTCTCATTCTAGTGTGTCGATTTCCCCCACTCCATCTCTGTTTTCCAAATCTTTTTTCCTATAATACAAAATAATAATAATCTTTATTAGTGTCACAAGCATGCTTACATTAACACTGCAATAAAGTTACTGAGAAAATCCCCACACTATGGCTCCTGTTTGGGTACACTGAGGGAGAATTCAGAATGTCCAATTCACCTAACTAGCACGTCTTTCGGCACTTGTGAGAGGAAATTGGGGCACCCAGAGGAAACCCACGCATCACGGTGAAAACATAGAACATACAGTGCAGAAGGAGGCCATTCGGCCCATTGAGTCTGCACCGACCCACTTAAGCCCTCACTTCCACCCTATCCCCATAACCCAATAACCCCTCCTAACCTTTTTGGTCACTAAGGGCAATTTACCATGGCCAATCCACCTAAACCTGCACGTCTTTGGACTGTGGGAGGAAACCAGAGAACCCGGAGGAAACCCACGCAGACATGGGGCGAACGTGCAGACTCCACACAGACAGTGACCCAGCGGGGAATCGAACCTTGGACCCTGGCGCTGTGAAGCCACAGTGCTAGCCACTTGTGCTACCGTGTTGCCCATGCAGACTCTGCACAGGGAGTGACCCAAGCTGGGAATCCAACCCTGGCGCTGTGAAGCAACTGTGCTAACCACTGTGCTACCATGCTGCCCATAAATAGATCATTATCCTTTTCTTTTTTAATGTTTAAATTATGGAATAAAATTTGAAAATCATTGAAGTTATACCAGTTTGCCCCTAATCATGTAGCTGAGTATAAATTGACCTGTGTAAAGTGTTGTCTCATTAAGTAAAAATAATCACAAAGCCTAGAGCAGGGTGACCTTTTAGTATCTAGCTACAAACCTGTTGGGTTTAAGATTGTGCCTCATGCAATTAGGTGCGTGTTCAACAGTGAAATGCTGGTTGGTGGCATCAGATCACATTTAATCAACTGACGTGCTAAAATCGAGCTTCCTGTTCCCAACACTAACCTGACAGTCGAGAGTTGGAATTCGTTTCCATAGTTTAACAGTTTAATAAATCCTTGTATGATTTTATTAAATCAATAACCTTATGCATAATTTCATTTAACCCCCTGCGACCCAGACTATTTTCCAATGTGATCTCATTTTAAAGCATGAAAATTCATGTGACCCCAGCGCCAGCATAAACAACAGAGCAGTAAAACCGCACATTAACATTAAGGATATAATTGAGAAAGTTTTTATTATAGATGAACATATAATACATCATATGAATATAAAAGGTACTTAAAAAAATTATTTTTCATACACCCGCACACACTTGTAAAAGTGCCCTCTGATGTCAAAGAAAAGTACTTTGAGCTCACCGTCCATCCCTTGCTGTTTGCTGGAATTGATCCAATGGGTCCAGGGCTGTCCCTTCGGAGCCCCCGAATGGGCGATCTCCTCTCCACAGACACTATTGTCGCCTCAGAGGAGGGAGAGTGTACAACCCCAATGTGATCTCTGTGACCCCATCAGGAGTTGCAACCCACAGTTTGGAAACTTGATTTAATTATTCATTCCTTTTGTGATTTTTAGTAACCTGTTTCACTGACAATGAGATCATCTATCTACTGAAATCTATAAATCTCCCATCACTTCATAGATGTCTCTTGAAATATTCCACAGATTTTGCTTGAGATGCCCTTATTGATCGCTGTGTGAATATGTGCTTTTCAAAAATAAATTTAAAGTACCCAATTCATTTGTTTTTCAATTAAGGGGCAATTTAGCGTGGCCAATCCTCCTGCCCTGCATATAATAATCTTTATTAGTGTTACAAGTAGGCTTCAATTAACACTGCAATGAAGTTACTGTGAAAATCTCCTAGTCGCCACACTCCGGCGGCGCATGTTCGGGTACACGGGGAGAATTCAGAATGTCCAATTCACCTAACAAGCATGTCTTTCGGGACTTGTGGGAGGAAGCTGGAGCACCTGAAGGAAACCCATGCAGTCACAGGGAGAAGGTTCAGACTACGCACAGACAGTGACCTAAGCCAGGTCCTCTGCGCTGTGAGGAAGCAGTGCTAACCACTGTGCCATCGTGCCGGCCTGTAAATATGTGCTTTTGACAATGGTGTGAATTTGTCTTTTAGCAGTTTGGACCCATAATCTTTTTACCTCAGTTCTGGTCTGACTGAAATAATGCTCATAATTGTTTCTACTAATTAAACTTAATATCTCTTGAAGATGCCCAATTATTCATTTTATTTCAAAGCTGAAGAGTCTTAGCCTTTTTATGATTGCCCCATCCTCTTGAGATCAAGGATCAACCACTTCAACTCCCCCTTGTGTTGAGATGAACAAAGCTGAAGCAGTGTTAAAGGTGTGGCCTGAGCAGAACTCTGAACAGCTTTAGCGTACTTCAGACCTACATAGTCTATTTAGTTGTCAGCGTTGCTTCTTCACATTGCTTCTTCACATTCTGCTTTGTTTGTTTGCTGCTCTCTGTTTTGTTTGCTGCTCTACAATGACAGGATATGGTCACTCTCCAATGTTTTTTCAGCCTCTTGCCTCACATCACTCATTCAGTATGTCCCCAACTTTTCATCCAATGTACAATGTGCTTATTTCTACATTGAATGCCATCTGCCATTCATAGAATAGAATCATAGAATCACTACAGTGGAGGGGGAGGCCATTTGGCCCATTGAGTCTGCACCGACACTCTGAAAGAGCACCCTACCTAGGTACATGTCCCCACCCTATCCACGTAACCCAGTAACCCCATTTGAGCTTTTGCCCTCAGGGACAATTTATCATTGCCAATCCACATAACCTGCACACCATTGGATTGTGGAAGAAAAACGAAACACCCGGAGGAAACACATGCACATGGGAAGAATGTGCAAACTCCACACAGTCACACCAAGTTCAAACCTGGGTCCCTGGCATTGTGAGGCAGCAATGCGAACCACTGTGCCACTGTCTAGATCATTTGTCTAGGTCACACGATACTTGGGGATGAGGAAGGCTCTTTAGTTCATGTTAATACATCCAATCTGAACAACTCAACACTTTCTTCCTTCGCCTCATGGTTGAACCTAGTTGCTTTTTACACAATTCTATCTTTTTTTTTCGACCACTCTGCCTAAATCTCCACTTCATGCAGAAAATGATTAATATTTGAAGAAGAATCTCGAAATCAGTTCTTTCATTCGTTTCAATATGTGTCCTCTTCTGCTACTCCCACTGTTCAAATTAAAGTAATGTTCAGATTAGCGTTTTCCTATTATCTACTACCTTGTAAAGCTTAATCAATTATTGAATCATGTTGTTCTGGGTTGTTAAACCTAAATCACACCGGTCTTTCTTCATGCGTCAGTCCCTTAAAGGAGGTGCGGAGAAGCTGCATGAAGTTGTCAATGTGTAAAAATAGGGTGAGGAATAATTGCCAATCTAGTTCCATGAGAAAAACCTTGTTCAGGATTCAAGGTTCATAGCAACATTATAACTTCCTTCCTTGAGCCTTGGGTTTTGTGTGGTGACATGGTGATGTAATTAGACTGTAGAAATTCTGAAGGGTACAGACTTCTCGGGCGAAATTCTCCCCCAACGGCGCGATGTCCGCCGACTGGCGCCCAAATCGGCGCCAATCAGACGGGCATCGCGCCGGCCCAAAGGTGCGGAATGCTCCGCATCTTTGGGGGCCGAGCCCCAACATTGAGGGGCTAGGCCGACGCCGGAGGGATTTCCGCCCCGCCAGCTGGCGGAAATGGCGTTTGTTGCCCCGCCAGCTGGCGCAGAAATGCGGCGCATGCGCGGGAGCGTCAGTGGCCGCTGACAGTTTCCCGCGCATGCGCAGTGGGGGGAGTCACTTCCGTCTCCGCCATGGTGGAGGCCGTGGCGGAGGTGGAAGGGAAAGAGTGCCCCCACGGCACAGGCCCGCCCGCGGATTGGTGGGCCCCAATCGCGGGCCAGGCCACCGTGGGGGCACCCCCGGGGTTAGATCGCCCCGCGCCCCCCCCAGGACCTCGGAGCCCGCCCACGCCGCCTGGTCCCGCCGGTAAATACCAGGTTTAATTTACGCCGGCGGGACAGGCAATTTCTGGGCGGGACTTCGGCCCATCTGGGCCGGAGAATTGAGCGGGGGTCCCGCCAACCGGTGCGGCCCGATTCCCGCCCCCGCCCAATCTCCGGTACCGGAGACTTCGGCGGGGGCGGGGGTGGGATTCACGGCGGCCAACGGCCATTCTCCGACCCGGCAGGGGGTCGGAGAATGACGCCCCTCATCTTTGTCTATGGAGTCAGCACTGATACATTTTTTAAAAATTTAGAGTACCCAATTCATTTTTTCCAATAAGGGGCAATTTAGCATGGCCAATCCACTCATCTTTGGGTTGTGGAGGTGAAATCCATGCAAACACAGGGAGAATATGCAAACTCCTCACAGACAGTGACCCAGGGCTGGGAACGAACCTGGGACCTCGGCGCTGTGAGGCAGCAGCGCTAACCACTGTGTCACCGTGCTGCCCGATGCATTTTTAAAATTTATCTGCCAGCTTTTCAAAAATATGTTCATTCAAATCCAGTAAACTTTATTTTTAGCTTTAGGAAAACTTTCATGTAATTTGTATCAAATAATGGTCCGTGTCATTTTGCCGCACTTAAACCAATACCATCATCCCATCCATTCCTTTCTTCCACCCCCGTCCCGTGTTTCTCATCCCACCCTGATCCCATTCCAGCCATCCATCCCATTCCCCCCAGCAATGCTATCCCATACCTCGCAGAAACAATCTCTCCAGCCAGAGGACCACTGTGCTGTCCTTTTTCCTGTTTTTTTTCCCTCTCACCCACTGTCACTGCCACCAAATGGTGGCAATTGCATGTGCATCATCCACTCCAATCTTTTGCAGGCCCCATGTAGCTGTCTGTGCCAGGCAGGCCCATCAAATAAACCTACCACTTGACATTCCCTTTAAACTGACCAATCAAAACAATCTGAAAACTGTGTTGTTACAAATTCAAATTTAGGCGGTTTAAGCTCAGTTTCTTCATTTTTTTTCACATCTAGTCAATTAGAGGCTAATTAAATTGCAGATTGTGCCCTGTTAAGACCCAAAGCATATACTACACTATGGTGATATACATACAATTACTGAATTGATTCAATTTTCAGTGTTCAATCACTTACTGTAAAGAAATATTGGCCTAGGTCTTCCAGTCAGCAGCAATGCTTAGGTATATTGTTGGGTAGGACAAAACTTCACAGGTAGCGACAATGCTCAGCCCATTGCAACTGTCCATGAATCTTTTTCTGACCTAACGATACTACTCATTTCTTACGAGATCTTCTGATCCCTGCTGAAGCAGTCACAGGCACTCCAGGGCAAGTCCAGAAAGCTTAGGAAAATCAGGGGGAAGGAGAGGCTCTGCCCTTCCTTTTTACTGGAGTAGCTGCCATATTTATACAACTTGTATAGTGGACTAAATTTTTTAATGACATACCACATAAGAATTTTCAAGCAGACTTCTAACTTAATTAGTTTTGTTATACATGACTGAATTCCATGCTTTGCTTCAATATCACATCTTGGAAATATGTGGACTACCTTCTGTCTCCATAAAGCTGTTTGTAATACTGCTTAATTCTTTTCACAAGTATGTAATGAAAATGGTTTTCATGTTTAATGCAAGTTGTCTGCATTTAATTGATATAACTTTCAAAACGATATTTAAATAGCAACTATCAACAAGGCAGTGTTCGTCCAGTAAATTGTAAATAGCATGGAGCCATTGAACAACTCTGTCTGAAATCTAATTTCCCACTCTAAACAATAGCAGTCTTATGATCAAGAGCACATTCTCCCTGTGTCTGCGTGGGTTTCCTCGGGTGCTCCAGTTTCCTCCCACGAGTCCCGAACATTCTGAATTCTCCCTCAGTGTCCCGAACAGGCGCCGGAGTGTGGCGACGAGGGGATTCTCATCATGACTTCAGTGCAGTGTTGGTGTAAGCTTACTAAAACATTATTATTCAGGTAAGTTTCTGAAGATCTCCAGTCTTCCAAGGAATGAGTATGGGTGAGTGAGTAAATGAGTAGTCGGTTCAGTGGGGGAGGGGGGGGAGAGAGAAGAGGGGGGGGGGGGAGAGAAGAGGGGGGGGGGGGAGAGAAGAGGGGGGGGGGGGAGAGAAGAGGGGGGGGGGAGAGAAGAGGGGGGGGGGAGAGAAGAGGGGGGGGAGAGAGAAGAGGGGGGGGGAGAGAGAAGAGGGGGGGAGAAGAGGGGGGGAGAGAAGAGGGGGGGGGGGAGAGAAGAGGGGGGGGGGGAGAGAAGAGGGGGGGGGAGAAGAGGGGGGGGGGGAGAAGAGGGGGGGGGAGAAGAGGGGGGGGGGAGAAGAGGGGGGGGAGGGGAGGGACAGAGGGAGGGGAGCAGAAAGAGGGAGGGTCAGAGGGAGGGGGGGCAGAAAGAGGGAGGGGGGCAGAAAGAGGGAGGGGGGGAAGAGGGGGGAGGGGGGCAGAAAGAGGGAGGGGGGAGGGAGGGGGGGAAAGAGGGAGGGGGGGAAAGAGGGAGGGAGGAGAGGGAGGGGGAGAAGGGGGCAGAAAGAGAGGGGGGAAGAAAGAGGGAGGGGGGAAGAGGGAGGGGAGGAGGGGGGGAAGAGGGAGGGGAGGGACGGGGGAAAGAGGGAGGGGGGGGAAGGGGGAGAAGAGGGAGGGGGAGAAGGGTGGGCAGAAAGAGGGCGGGGGCAGAAAGAGAGAGGGGGGAAGAAAGAGGGAGGGGGACAGAGGATGGAAAGAGGGAGGGGGGAGAAGAGGGAGGGAGGGGGGGAAGAGGGAGGGAGGGGGGGAAGAGGGAGGGAGGGGGGAGAGGGAGGGGGGGGAAGAGGGAGGGAGGGGGGGGAAGAGGGAGGGGGGGGAGGGGGGGAAGAGGGAGAGGGGGGTGGGGAAGAGGGAGAGGGGGGTGGGGAAGAGAGAGGGAGGGGGGCCGCTGTACAGTGGCCAAGTCTGAGTGCATAGGTTAAACAAATTTGGTTAGCTGTCAGGTGATTGTGGGGGTGGTTGGTGATTTGGGGGAGGGTTAGGGGGGGTCCGAACCTCGGCAGGCTCCTGCTGCACATTCCCAAGGTAGGACTAGGAGATTTGGGCTGTTATAATCTGCACTCTCAAAGACTTGAATTTGTCGTTCTGTATATTTTACAGCCATACAATTTCATATGTGTTGAATTTCACTCTCCTTCAATTTAATGAAGGTTGAATTAAACAAACTAAATTGATGAACACTATAATAAAACCAGGATCTGAATGTTCACTACAGTTAAACCTTCTGATATGCAGTTTCTAGATTATATGGAGTAAATGTCAATATTGTAAAATCAACAGTGTCAGTCAAATATGGCGAATACATTCAGGAATCTTAATGCACTTACAGAGAAACAGGTTGTGACAATGTGCTTATATTTAAATTGGAGCACAGTGTTTCTCTTTATTCCTCAATGAGTTCCTTTGTACTAGAAGTTTCTATAGATAGTGCATCTATCATTAGCTGTTAATTGGAAATGGTTAACCAGCTAGTCAGCTGATGCCAATAAGTGTATCACACTAAAATCATAAGGATTGAACATGAACGGTAATATTAATTGCTTAATTCCAGGTAAAATATAAATCTATAATCTTGAGAGAGAAGAAAGAAGATTTGCATTTGCCTAGTGTCTTCAACATGCCAAAGCGCTTTGAAGTCAATTAAGAAGTACTTTTGAAGTGCAGTCACTATTGTGGTGGTAGACTCGGAGAGTTATTTGAGCATATCCAAGCTGTAGATGACTATCGTCTTCTATGGGTCCTCTCAAAACTGAAGTCCCTGATCCAGGATTAGCATGAACTTCCATAGAATTAGCAGGTCATGTTGTCATTGTTGGTTCTTGAGAGAACTTCTGCACCACCTCTGACCTTCCCTTGGGCAGGTTGGATTTTACCAGTTTGATGTCGATGGCATGCTGAACCAAATTTTGATCCCTGCCTCCAGATGGGCCGGCTGGCTGCAGCGTTTTTGCAAGAGAAATGGACTGCAATACACAAGTTTGTAAGTCTCTTGTTTTTTGGGGGTGTCCTTGTATCGTTCATAATGTTTGTAGTGACCAGTGCTCTGTGACACACCAGTTGATATGGAGTTTACCTTCAGCTGGCGATTGAACAGCAGAGTGTTATTCTTTCACTTCAATTTATATTCCAATGGTTAAATCACTTAAGTTGTTGGTCTTTGAGTTTATCTAGAAAAAACCTGCAGCTCTTGGTGTGCAATGCCAGTGTGATGTGGGAGATCCTCAATGCTTTCAGTGTGGGAAGTGTCCGTGCTGTTGGAACGCACTATTTATCAGTTTGAGAAGCAGAGTGATTTAATGAGCATAAAAAACTGGCTGAGGCTTTCATAGAGTTGGGAAGGGGTAATTACAAACATTGCAAATGATGCAATCCCAAGATTGTTGAATTGACAAATATTCAGTAGCCAATATCTGGTATCTCGGAGCAAAGCCACTACAGTGTGAGACTAAAGGTAACAAAAGATAGGAGAGTGGACAGGGAATTGCAGAATCATTGTCGTGATATTAATTCTACAGATTGTGTATTCAGGCAATAAAAGGCACTTTGTAAATAAATCCAAGTGCCTTGAATGGTTTATTGCCCCCGAGTTGTCCGGGTCAAGGGTGGATGCAAAGGATTTTGAAAAGAAACAACCAAAAGTCAAGGAAGCAAGTGGAATAAAGGAAAATATTATCGAATATAATACCGGAATTGCTACCATGTGCTTGTTAATATAAGAATTCTAAGATAAAGGTAAATATGTGGCTAGAGAGAGAATAGTTCAAATTCCTGAGATATTGTGACTAATTCTGTGATTAGAGTGGCATACACGCAAATGTCCAGCTATGGCACATGCATTTACCTAACAATACGGATGCTAAATGAATGTTATGCTTGGATGAATAGTTGGATAAGTAAAAGAAAACAAGTTGATTGATTCATGGATGTTGTTTGGACTGGAGGGATGTACAGAGTGATGCCTCCAGAGAGTCAGTATTAGGACTATTTTACTTCTCTATATATGAATCAGCCAGTGAAAATATTTTTTTTCCTATTGATCTTATCAAAGTCTCTTACAATTTTGAATATCTCTCTCAGAACATTCCTCAGCTTTATTGTTCGAGTAGAGAGAGCTTCAGTTTCTCTTGTCTCTTCTCGAAACAACATTTATTCATTTGTGGTATCATCCGAGTGAAATCTCTTCTGCACTCTTTCTATGACCTTGACATCCTTCCTGAAGTAAAGCGCATAATATTCAAACTGAACTGTAACCAATGATTCATACTGCTTTATTACTGCCTCTTTGCTTTTGTACCGTATGCTCCTGCTTACAAAATTTAAGATCTTCAATTTGCATTCCTTATATTTTCATGAAATTGCCCTTCCACTTCTAAATATCTTTGTATCTAAAACACTAAATCTCTTTGCTCCTCTAGCCATCTGGAAATTTTAACATTTAGTGTTCTTTGCTTATTCTTTCCTCGAAATTGTATCACCTCACATTTAAATGCGCTGAAGATGGGCCTTGTTCATCATGCATTTTCATGAATTGGATGACATCGAACGTTGGGAGGGAGGTGGTTTGGAATGTATAGATTAATAATGACTCTTTTTCTTGGTGTTTTGTATTCGAAATGTTGGGAGCTGTTTGAGGGTGGGTGGGATGAGGGGATTGTTGGCTAGGGGATTGCCATTGTATTTGTTGTTATTTAAAAAAATATATATATTTATTAAAGTTTTTTAACACAATTTTTCTCCCTTACAAACAATAACCCCCCCCCCCCACCCCTCGTAACAAAAAATGTCCACCCTCCCGGGCAGTCGTCCCCCCCCCCCCCCCCCCCCCCCCAAGGTTGCTGCTGCTGCTGACCGACCTTCCTCTAACGCTCCGCGAGATAGTCTAGGAACGGTTGCCACCGCCTGTAGAACCCCTGCGCAGACCCTCTCAAGGCGAACTTAATCCTCTCCAACTTTATGAACCCAGCCATATCATTTATCCAGGCCTCCAGGCTGGGGGGCTTCGCCTCCTTCCACATCAGCAAGATCCTTCGCCGGGCTACTAGGGATGCAAAGGCCAGAATGCCGGCCTCTTTCGCCTCCTGCACTCCCGGTTCGTCCACTACTCCAAATATTGCTAGCCCCCAGCTTGACTTGACCCGGACTTTCACCACCTGAGATATTGCTCCCGCCACTCCTCTCCAGAACCCCTCCAGTGCCGGGCATGACCAAAACATGTGGACGTGGTTCGCCGGGCTCCCTGAGCACCTTCCACATCTGTCCTCCACCCCAAAGAACCTACTCAGCCTCGCCCCCGTCAAGTGCGCTCTGTGGACCACCTTAAATTGTATCAGGCTGAGCCTGGCACACGAGGAGGAGGAATTAACCCTACCTAGGGCATCAGCCCACAGACCTTCCTCGATCTCCTCCCCCAGCTCCTCCTCCCATTTACACTTCAACTCTTCTACTAGAGCTTCCCCCTCTTCTTTCAACTCATGGTGTATTTCCGACACCTTGCCCTCCCTGACGCATACCCCCGAGATCTCCCTATCTTGAACTTCTTGTGCCGGGAGCAACGGGAATTCCCTCACCTGTCGCCTCACAAAAGCCCTCACCTGCATATATCTAAAGGCATTTCCCGGGGGTAACTCGAACTTCTCCTCCAGTGCCCCTCGGCTCGCAAACGTCCCGTCGATGAACAGGTCCCCCATTCTTCCAATCCCCGCCCGATGCCAGCTCTGGAACCCCCCGTCCATCTTCTCCGGGACAAACCGGTGGTTACCCCTGATCGGGGACCACACCGATGCTCCCATTGCACCCCGGTGCCGTCTCCACTGGCCCCAGATCCTTAGCGTTGCCGCCACCACCGGGCTTGTGGTATACTTTGTCGGCGAGAGCGGCAGCGGTGCCGTCACCAACGCCCCCAGGCTCGTTCCTTTACAGGATGCCATCTCCATCCTCTTCCATGCCGCCCCCTCTCCCCCCATAACCCACTTGCGGATCATCGCCACATTTGCTGCCCAGTAGTAGCTCCCCATGTTTGGCAGCGCCAACCCTCCTCGGTCCCTACTACGTTCCAGGAACCCTCTCCTTACTCTCGGGGTCTTATTCGCCCACACAAACCCCATAATACTCCTGCCTACTCTCTTAAAAAAGGCCTTAGTGATCACGATAGGAAGGCACTGAAACACAAACAGAAACCTCGGAAGGACCACCATTTTGACCGACTGCACTCTATCGCCTATTTGTTGTTATTGTTAATTAGTTGATGTTGTACATATGATGAAAATGTTAAAAAGGAGGAGAATAAAAATATTTTTTTAAAAAATGAATGCACTAAATTTAATCTGACATCGCTACCCAATTTTTTAACATATGTCAAAGGCTAGGAATCCAGTGGTGAGTAACCCGCTTCCTGACATCCGAAATTCTGTCCACCATCTACAAGGCACAAGTCAGGAGTGTAATGGAATGCTCTCCTCTTGCCTGGATGAGTGCAGCTCCAACAACACTCAAGACACTCAACACCATCCAGGACAAAGTAGCCGCTTGATTGCTCCTCCCTTCCACAAACATCATTGATGAACAGTGGCAGCCCTGTGTACCATCTACAAGGTGCACCGCAGGAACTCCAGGTTCCTTGGACAGCATCTTCCAAACCCATGACCACTACCATCCAGAAGGACAAGAGCAGCAGATACCTGGAAACCCCACCACCTGCAGGTTCCCCTCCAAGTCACTCACCACCCTGTCTTGGAAATATATCCCCCATTCCATCAAAATTCTAGGACCCTCTCCCTAACAGCACTGACGGCATACCTACACTTCGGGGACCCACGCAGGCACGGGGAGAAAGTGCAAACTCCACACAGACAATGACCCGGGGCCGGGATCAAACCTGGGTCCCCAGTGCCGTGAGGCAGCAGTGCTAACCACCTTGCCATCCTTGGAAGATTACCCACGTAGTCTGAGTGTTGCTTCAAAGACTTGTATGAGAGTTGAGATTTGTTGAACCTTCTACTTACTTTCAGCAAAGTTGTCCCTTCAGATCACCTCCAACTGTCACATTCTCCCTCTCTATCACTCTCATTTTCTCTCTCACACACACATTATGAGGATATGCTTTTAAAAAAATTATCAATTTCTTTCTGGCTGTATTTTAAAAACAATAAACTGCGATATTATTAAGGCAATGGAGGGCTGCCAGCCAGCCATAGTTACAACTTGCATTCCATCAAGTGGAATGAAAAGGAACAGACACTCAAACCCCTCGGGAGCATTAAAGACTCCCATCTCCTGTGGCTTTACATTGTTCTGAAACTTTGCAAAGGTTTTTGAGATTAGACCTCAAAATGTAATTACCTGTTCTAAAAATAATGACAATGGCAGGCATGGATTTAGCAAATTCCTCTGAAATAAACAGCCAGCGGGATACTTTGAGGACTGGTTAGCAAATCTGAGAGATCAGAATGCTGCACTGAGGCTGCAAAGAACCTCTCTCTCTCGCTTGATCTCTCTCTCGATTTCTCTAAAGTATGATGCCCAGATTTGCAATGTCATGACCCTGAGAAAAGAAATCTACTGCAAACACAGCTCTTTTGGAATAGAACATGAAAATCTGATCCATCCAACATTCAGGAAAACAACTAAACAAAACGACTGCTATGTAGAAACATCTCATCAAGACCAGCCAAAATGTGGCTAACTGTATACTCCTTTGTTTTATCTACTTCATTAACTGTTAATAAATCTTTTAAGATTTTTGTCCTATTTTACCACCTATGTGTGTGTGTGTGGGGGGGGGGGGGCTCAGGAATGAGATATGAATGGTGGTTGCAATTTATTTAGTTTATTTTAATTCAGGGAAAAAGTTTCAATAAACTTATCTTGTTCTTTGTTTAAACTCTGAAAACCTGTCTGACTAATCCATTATCATCTCAAAGCTTGAATAGTGGGACTCCTGCAATATTGGCAAAGCACTAAATTCAAAAATTCATGTTATGGTCAGATCTGGAGGGGTAGAATAGAGGAGTCATTTTCCCTCTCCTTACATGGTCATAAATGAAATTTGTGGGCTCAGGTCCGTGATTTGATCCCACACAGATATGAGAGAATAGCAATGGGGAAAGTAAATTGTTTCCCAGTAGCAATTTATTTTTAAAAAAGCAAACTGCTACAGGTGTCCTAGGGTTTACTATTGCAAAAATGTCCACATTTGGAACCAGTGCCTTTTTCGAACAGATGGAAATTACTTTTGATAATTTAAAAGTACTGTCTCTCGAGAAATTACAAAGTATAGGAACATAAGAATGTAGGAGTAGGCCATTCAGCTCCTCGAGCGTTCTGCGCCATTTAACTAGATCGTGACTGATCTTTTACCTCAATGCCATCTTCCCACACTATCCCCCTATTCCTAAATGTCATTGGTATCATGAAATCATTTGACTTCTGTTTTGAACATACTCAATGACTGAACCTCTACAATCCCCTGGAAAATTCTAAAGATTTACCACTCTGACTAAAGAAATTCCTCCACATCGTGGTGCTAAATGGCTTACCTATTACTCTGAGACTGCCTCTCCTGGCTTTAGACCCCCAGCCAGGGGAAACATCTTTCCTGCATCTAATCTGTCAAGCCCTGTCGGATGTTTTTTTCAATGAGACCACCTCTCATTCTTCTAGAGAATAAAGGCCCAGTCTCCTCAATCTTTCTACAGAAGACGATCCTGCCATCCCTGGGATTAGTCTGGTAACTTTGTTGCACTCCCTCTGTGGCCATATATCATTCCTTGGGAAAGGAAAATAAAACTGCACACACAATCCAGATGTAGTCTCACCAAGGCTGTATACAAATTCAGCAAGACTTCCTTATTCCTTTATTCAATCCCCTTCCAAAAAGGCTAACATAGCATTTTCCTTCCTAATTGCTTGTTGAAATTGTTGCTTAGGAGTTGGAGTTAGCCTTTCGGCCAAAAATAAGGAAACCTGACATTTTTGAACTCGTGGCCAGAGGATTGGATCGGAAGCCTATGGAAATTGCAACAGACAGCTTAACTTTTAACAAAATTTCAGCTGGAAAAAAGATAGCTCGAGCCAGAATTCCAAAGAGGAGAGAGAGAAAGAGTGAGATTTCCAAAGGGACATGGGAATGCTTGAACTGCAGAGGGGCAAGTCACCTGTGCTTACTATTTGGTGACATCAGTAACAGTATTCCGCCTTCAATTTCCCCAAGCTTAGATCATTTATGTCTGGTGAATCTGCACAGGGTCAACGTGATAAGAATAGGTGATCTGTAAGCATTAAATTTGTAAAGATTAAATTACCCAATTTTTATATGTTTTGGGAGTAAGCATGACGTTTGTTCCCCACCAGAAATGGCGGCGATTCAGCAGGCGATTTCTTCAGAGTAGATGCGTGTATGTAAATATATAGATGCTGAGAAAGTGTGTGAGAGTCCATCCAATGAGTTACTAAACAATGCTATTCTGAAAAGTCTTGGGTTTGATTCTCTCAATGATAAACTAGTTCATCTGAGCTAGAGCAATGATACAGTCTTACAATTGATCTTATTGCTTAGATGTAACATGAAAAAATGTGGCCAAGATTCCTACTCCAAATTGTTATCTAGCTTGCAGTCTGCATATTTGGACACCCTATGAGGTGAGAATCTGATTTTACTGCAATGCTCCATGTGATTGAATATCCTGTTTGTCGTCACGGTCTTGAGGAAGGAATGAAGCATGGAAAGTGATGGCCATCCATAGTACCCTAGTAAGGAGTCACTGTTGTTGGGGAAGAAGGACGCAGAGAAAATTGGTTTTTAAAATTCCTGTTGTTTGGAGATTGCTTATTAACTGTGTGCCATGTAATCATGGGTTCCGGCATTGCTATTTGAATGAAGTTCTTTACATGCAATGAACTGATATAATTACAGGTTCCATCAGCCGATGAACCTGTCACCCAGAGCATTCCCGGATGAAGTAACCATATCCTGACTGAGTTTTGCTACTTCTTACAGATGGCTCAGGTTATCTGAATGATATTTCTCTATTTCTAGTTCTCAGGACAGAATTCACTCCTGTTCTGGCATTTTCTGTTCCTGAATAGTCTGCCAAAACTTGTTGTCGAGGTGAGCATGTGAACAGTTATGTGGACAATTATCTCTTATGCCCTAAGCTAAGGAAAGAAAAAAAGTGACCAGGTTTGCTGCTCCCAAGTGCTTCTAACAAACCTCTTTTAAGTCTGCAATAGTCTCCAGAATTGAAAACCTTGTCAACACTCAACACCTGAGTTTCTAGGAAAATTGTCAGAAGACTGTATCCACAGCATATACTACTGGCTTCAGCAAAAAAAAAAGGATAAGTTGAGGAGAAAAGGTAAATTGTACCTTTTTTAATAAAAATGCACTTAGAATATTTAATACCCAATTAAAATAATAGATACCGTCCATTGCCAGGCCAACATACATTGCCTCCCTAATTACTGTTGAAGTTTGTTTGTTGTGTTACTTTTGCACCTGCCTTCTGGGCAGAAGGTTTGATGAGATGATCTGCAGTTTTGTAGCAGGTTTCATTATCTTTTGAAGGACAAAGCAACCAGGTTAATCAATAATAAATGGTAGCTCAAAGAGTGGCATTAAGAATTGTCCAAATGTTTTTAAAATTTCGAGTACCCAATTATTTTTTTCCAATTAAGGGTTAATTTAGCATGGCCAATCCACCTAGCCTGCACATCTTTGGGTTGTGAGGGTGAGACCCACAAAACCACGGGAAAATGGGCAAACTACACATCAGTGATCTGGGGCTGGGATTGAACCTGGGTCCTCAGTGCCGTCAGGCAGCAGTGCTAACCACTATGCCACCGTGCCACCATTGTCCAAATTTTAAAGCAACATTATTTCAGAATAAGCCTTTATACACTTGTTAATTCTATTTCAAGGTTTTAATATTTGTTTCACATTTGCTGTCTTGTATAATTCTGATCCACAAATCTGTAAAGGTAAAGCACAATAATTATTCATCACCCCTTTAAACATTTAAATGTTTTAACCTATCATTTAATTGTTTTAAGTTGCAAATTTTTAAAATTACGTTAAATAAAATTCCTTGAGCTCTACCTAATTTCCAGGATAGTAATTGCCTTGTATGGACTAGGAAGAACCAGGATATTTATTCAGGAATTTTGTTCTACTGATTTCAGTTAAGCTGCTGATGGAGAATGAGACAAAAGATTCAAATGCAAATTGTTTAAAACTACTGCATGTGTTATTAAGAAACCTGCTGGTGTTACTTACGGGGGCATTGCAAAATCCTGAAGGGTAACTTGGAATGCTGGTTCTTAATTGTGTATTTTACAATGTGGTATGATGTGAGGAAAGATATGCAAACCAGTGAGGAATGGTCCAGTCTTGTAATCATTCAAATAAAATAATGCTTATTAAACTAAAAATAAACAAGAAAGGCCACAATGCAAAACACAATTAACCACAGTATTGACTCCATACACAGTATATTTAATTAACCCTGTTCCACATTTAATTACTTCCCAAACTTTGAGAATGTTCCTTTTCCCAAAACTACACCCAGTAAGGTTTAACTTATGAGCCAGATCCAGCAAATAGTTACCACTCATGACCTGAATCTTTATTTGAGGAAGCCATCTGGTTCAACATAGAATCTTTGAGGTTTTCAAAACAGCAGCCTCTCAGCCTTCACGACTTTCAGGAGAGCTTTTATTTCCGGCTGGAGGTGGCTATGATCGTGGGTGTTCATTATCTGTGCTTCTCTCTCCAGTACAGAGCTAAACCTATCATTGATATATTGGACGGGATTCTCTCAGCCCACACCGGGCCGGAGAATCGCCGGGCCGAGCTCGAATCGGCGAGGCTGCCCCGACGCCGGTCTGCCGATTCTCCGGAGAGCAGGCGCGGGTTGGCGTAGTGCCAGTAGAGTGGCTCCCCCGGGGATTCTCTGCCCGGGATGGGTCAAACGGCCGTAAAAAAAATCTGAGTCTCGCCGGCGCCGTCCATGTGTAGTCTTACCCGGCGGGACCCCACCGTTCATCAATCCGGGGGCGGCCTGGTTTGGGGGGGCGGGGGGGAGTGGGGGTACGACCCTGGAGGGGGGGGCTCCGCTGTGGCCTGGTCCGCGATCGGGGCCTACCGATTGGGGTGCAAGCCTCTCGGGCTGGGGGCCTCTTTTGCTCCGCGCCGGCCCCTGTAGCCCTATGCCATATTGCGTCGGGGCTGGCGCGGAGAAGGGAGCCACCGCGCATGCACGCAACCACACCGGTCGCAGTGCGCATGCGTGCAATCCCACCGGTCGCACTGCGCATGCGCAGACCCGCGGTGCCCATTTGACGCCGGTATTGGCAGCTGGAGCAGCGCGGGTCGCTCCAGTGCCGTGCTGGCCTACTGAGGGGCTCGGAATCACTGCTGAGGGACTGTTGACGCCATCGTGAAATGCGACAGCGTTTACGACGGCGTCAACACTTAGCCTCAGGATCAGAGAATCCCGCCCATTGTTTATCCTTTTTAATTTTAACCTATCAAAACAACCCATCTCAGAAGCCATGCTTTTAGCATGTAGGTGCAACATGCATTCTTATTTCTCCACTTTGAACTCTCACCTTTTGTAGTTTTAACATCTCTGATTCTATTATTCTCCACTTCAATTGCGTGAATATCTGTTTACTCTGCTACTAAGATAATTTGCATATTAAATACCCCTCTCAGAGTAAAGTATTACTCTATGCCATGCTGATTTTCTGATGGATTGAGAGCTGTGTGTTTCTTTTATTGTTGTGTAATGGGATGTTTAGTAGTATTGAGGGGTAAGTGTAAGCTATTTTTTTGTGTGTGTAAAAAGTTTAATTTGTATTCATGATAAAGTTTTGTTTTAGAAACACCAAAGCCCTATTTTTTCATGCAATCACTCCTGGAGCAAATCATTCTTTCTGCACAATCTTATAAATAAACTAAAATATTGGGGTTTCAGTCCAGTATCCGAGCCACGGTTGGGGTCTGGTCTGGGATCGTAATAGTAGTAAATGGAGATGCTTTCCCAGTTGAGCCATTGCAACTGCATTGATTACAATTTATATGTACATTATTGTCTCAGATCTTTATATTGTACAAAGTAAAAGAGAAAATGCTGTGAAAGAGGACGACAATAATGACCTGCAGGCCAAGGGAAATAATATGGGTTATATGGAATATACATGGTTTTCTCTTGCCCTTTTGCGGCTCTTCTGGTCCTCCCATATTTTCTTTCTTCCCACATGAAGCATAATCCCCCTACTTCATTACATTAAAATGATACAAACTCAACAACCATGCATTGAAATTGGGGGGAAAAATGTTAAATATATAAAAAGTGGAGTGTGTCACTCATCATGTAGAACTGCAGGAGTTCCAAATGCAATACAAATTGAGTTAAGGAAGAGCACCATGCGAGATGCTAGTAAATGTAATTTGCCAAACATGAGGCATTTTGCCCACACCTATCACTACCCCAGGAACTGTGTTATTAGCCTCTCTCAACATGCAACGATACGTTGAAGACCTGCCTTTATGCAAAGGCAGCGGCAACAATGAATTGCAACTGAGGAGGTTAATAGTGTATGTCACTTTCTGTCACTAACTAAGTGAAAGAGTATAGCTTTGTCCGCACCTTTTGACACAATTTGATGAAGGGGAGGGGGGAACAAAACCTTGATACCTCATATTATTTTACCTAACAATCTCTTACCAGATAATGTGAATGTTTCACCAGCTATTCAATTAATTATTAAGTTCCCTACCCATTACCTTCTCAATGATTTTAAAATATTTCACAACTCTTCTCCAGGATGTATCAAATTGGTGTTGTTTAGATTGTAGCACAGTAGGAAAAAAAATCTGTACCTAGGCACATGCTATATCTGACCTAGTGATTGATGAATTCCATTTTCTAGCACTGAGAGCCTCATGCTGATAGCAAAAGAAATCATCAAAAGTATATATACGGTGAAAGTATTTGTACTGGCCTCTCTGCCTTGTTAATTATAGAAAGTAATCAGATTGCTGCAAATTTGGTAAGTTTAGCCGTATTTGTGGGCTATTTATCTCTCATGACTGGATTAGAATGAGCTGAGATTGATATAAGAACAAATGAGTTATGAAAGTCGTTTGCATGATTGAAAGCACACCTGGAACTTATGATCGGTGATGACATAGTCTTTTTTTGCTCCTGCTAGAATATTTTGCATGTTCACAAGACGTCTCAAATACCACAAACTGCTAACAGCTGTTAAGTGTATATTTATAATCTATTCCTTCAAGGCTGATAATCATGTCCTTAGAATTTAAGATGTTTTCTTTTGCATGGTGCAATGATTGATACTTTTCTTTTGCCTTTATTCACCCGTCACCATGTTTCTCGTCAATGTGACCAATATCATCAACAGAGTTGAACAAACACTAGTATCTTCAGGGCATTTGTCTGTAAATCTAAAGAAAGCTACTGTAATCTTGATAAATTATTAGTGAGAACACGTTAGAGTTTTGCCGCTCTTACCTTTAGAAAAACATTGTGTTGGAGGGCTTAGAGAAGAATGGCAAGAAAGATTTTGGTCATAGGCCTCCAAGGTACAGGGGACAATCACCTAGTTGAATAGGTTTAAGCAGAGATATAATGTAGATTTTTAAAAGACCCTAAGAGATACATAATGTTTAATTAAGCAAGGTTTGTGACAGAGTGTGAATACAACTCGAGTTCACAGCTTTAAAGTTGGCAAACTTAAATGTAAGCTGTTAGAGATTAGGAGCTACTCTTATTTTGAGGGCCTGCTATTTAACTTGCTTAAAAAGAAGCTAGATGAATGTTTGATTAATAGTAGTGTGAAATATACAGGGATATGTATAAACTGAGTGAAAATTCCAAGGAATGAGTATGACAAGGAAATAATATTAATTGGTTTTGCATTTGTGTAGTATCTTGATTAAGATCATCTTTGTTTTCAAATCCTCAGGAAAGAAATTCATGAAATGTACTACTTGAGCTTCTTCGTGTTAAAGTGTAGACTGGGGGCTTTTCACAGTAACTTCATTGCAGTGTTAATGTATGCCTACTTGTGACAATAACGATTATTATTATTGTAGTTGTGCACTTTGGCTTAGAAGAGGAAAGTTGCGCCGACATTATTTGATATAGAAGGTAGTGAATTTGTGGAATGGACTATCCAGGGAAGCAGCAAAATTATTTATCTACATTTAGGGACAGGGTGTTTAAGAGATATTTGGAACAAACCAAATGACCACAGTATCTTGTCTTTTGCTGTGCTTTCCAATGTTACTATTGCTTCTTAAAACGTTAAATGCCACATCAACATCGTGCTTGAGTGCTGGGTTTTGTTCCTTCATTGCCTTTTCATCCTCTACCTCATCCTTTTGCTAAAACCATCTGTCAAAATCTGCTAATATGAGGTACTGCATGTGTCACCACTTAATCCAACACTAAGCTTTCTCACTGCTTGCCCCTGCTTTTCTTCCGTCTATAAAATATATTCACTCATCTATCTATCTAATTAAAGGTTTTACATCTGCCAAAAAGCCATAGGATATGGGAAATGTCTGTGGTGTGCAAAGCATGCCAATTAACTCAGTTGTCATGTTGGCTAAAAATCCGCCAGTCAAAAACTACTCTACCAAGTGAACCATGATAATTGATTTAAAAGTCCTAATCAGAAATCACTAGCTGCAAAGAGAAAAAGATCACCAAATCTAAAATAAATCATTCAGTAAAGAAACAACACAGAATGCATAACCTGCAATCACCACAAAAGAGTCCAATCCCAAAAGAATTATATCCTCTTGAGTGGCCATATTGGTTCCTTTCCACACTTCAATATGCCACTGAAAAGAAATGTTTATGACACCAGTGAACAGAGTAGAAAAGATGACCAAGCTTAACATTAAACTTACCCGAAAAGAAGGAAAAGCTGCAATGCTGGAAATCAGAACAAAACTATTGCATATGCTGGAAATACATAGCAGGTCTATGAAGAGAGCAATGCATTATGAATTTTTGCAAGTGTCCCTTCATCAAAACAAAAAAACTTGCTTGTTCCATTTGACAGAATTTAAAACAACCTTTGTCTGGGCAGCCCTTTTCTCGCGCACACTTGTGTCTTCTGGACATGTTGGAATTACCCCCCCATCCCCCCGGGGCCTCCATTCATGCATCTCTCAGGCATGTATCTCTGCTTTGTACCGGAGGATAACTCTCTCGCTCCAGCAAAACTGCGCAGCTGCTGTATGAGAACCTGGATTATTACAGACTGAGAGCAGAAACCTGAAACTGAAAGCCTAGACTGAAATAAGGTTTGCTCGAAGACAACCATCTGAAACAAAGACTCTTATCCTTTTACTTTCATAATTATTTTTACACCCCCTCTTTTCCCCTCTGTGTTTGTTTGTCTGGTGTGTGTGTATTGTATTTGCTGCATATTTAATAATAGTTATTATTTTAAAAAATTATTATGTTTAAATTTACAAGCCTGGTGACTCTAGTTTTTGGGCAGC
Source organism: Scyliorhinus torazame (assembly GCF_047496885.1). Taxonomy (NCBI): domain Eukaryota; kingdom Metazoa; phylum Chordata; class Chondrichthyes; order Carcharhiniformes; family Scyliorhinidae; genus Scyliorhinus; species Scyliorhinus torazame. The sequence continues at coordinate 176,733,978 of NC_092718.1, forward strand.
AAAAGGCTAAGCACTTCGGATGGTTTTTCGAAGAATTATTTGTTAATTTCAATTGTGTTGCGACTCTGGGTCAGTGTGGCTGGAATTGACTGTCTCCTGGCCCAGGGGGTGGTGACTAGTAGAATCAACTGTTTCAAAGTGTAGAGTCAGCTCCTAATGATGCAAAGTGTAAGTTCAAGTTAATTTGGATTTGTAATGCAGGTTTGATGGCATTGTGATTTAGTTTCAAATCAGTCGAAAAGCACCGATGCCAACCGTACAGCATAAATATGCAGGCTCTGAACCATGTTAATATTAATGTTCAAAGATTGTCATAATAAGACATTTTTCTAACTCTGGATTTTATTTACAACCATGTACTGAACTTAAAAAAGAATCAAGCAGTCAGAGTGACCTGGAGCCAAATCCCTTTAAAAACTGACTTTAGAAGTTGCTATGTGAGTGACAAATGAAGTATAGATAGTTGAGCGTCAATAATTGTGAGATTTAGACCTTGTCTCAAGTGACCCTCCTTTACAGCATTCTTTGTTCAAGCCGAGATTGATGATTAAGAAAATTACACAGGATAAAGACATTGACTGCATGGTTTTCCCTTCCAACTTGTTTTCTAGAATCCTGTGCCAGTTGATAACATGATGAAAATTGTGTTTTCTTGATCTTCTAGTGTACATTTAACATTTGAAATTCAATATGACCGAGCAGCCTAACAGGGATTTTTTTCTTTGTAAGGGAGATCACCTTCCATCGAACAGTTAATGCTGATTTCTGTCGAGGGTATTTGATAAACTATTTCAGATTTCCAGCGTCATCAATATTTTAGAAATGATCTTGTTATCGTTTTTAACATTTTAAATATTGCTTAATTTTAACATTGACAGCAATTTTAAATGCACACTGGCTATTATTGAGGCACAACATGGAGTTGTGGACTGTCTGTTTGGGATTATTGGTAAACGTAGCTTTTCGGCATCACCTCTATTCTGCTAAAATGAGGTTTATCCTCCAAGTCTGTGTAGAATCCCAAGTTTCTTTACCCGTCAGTCTGGCCTCAATAAAAGTCGAGATGGATTTGCAGGTACAGCATTAGTTATTTTATTTAGCTTGCAAGCTTGTTTCATTTCACAGAAGCATAGGACACATCTAGTCTCCTACATTCCAGAAAGCGAATGAACAAAGAGACAAAGGGATCTCTGCAAATCAGTTCAAATGGTATCAAGTTTCACATACACGATTCCCATAGGTCAGCCTATACCCCTCCTGACCTAGTCAGACATTATGATTGGCTCACTTCCAATCCCTTCCTCTGGCCCCTATTACCCAGCATCCTTTTCTCCTCCTTTGGTGGACACACCTCTTCCTGCTTTTCCATGCGGTCTGAAATCCTTTGTCTGTGAACTCACCAGAATTAGACTGGCCTACCTCTACATTACATTAACTAATATCTCTAAAGTAACTATTTTATATCACATTCGTCATCTGCACTCCATGCTAACCGCTCATTAGTTAAATATTAGTTGCCACTTCTATTCAGCTCCTTTTAAACAATCCCAAGCAGATTTGACTGGATTAATATATACACAATTCTAATATGATCAAGCAATGGGGTCCACTCCCCAGTGTAGACCAAAGACTTTGACTATGGTGAACTGACCACTGGGTTATGACCTCCCGGGCATCCAAGCCTCTACTCCCAGGACACTTGCAAGTGCGATTTGAAGATCGCATTGACACTGACAATTGAACCATCACTAATGGCAATGGCCTCTGGAAGTTGACTGTTGAAGTTGAAGGGGGTTGGAAGAGGCAAGCAGAAAAGAAAAACTCAGTTAAAAAGAAGGCCCAGAGAAAAGAGAGGCCAGGAAATTGTGCAGCTTCTTAACCCACTGTCGTCCTCTGCATCAAATGCAGCAGAGACTGCCATACCAGAATGAGGATCCTGAGACACACCAGGCAATGTTCAACACAGTTGACCACTGCAGCGCAAACTATCATCTTATAATACATAAAGAAGGCTGCCACTGTTACACTTGAGAAAACAATTCTTGAAGACGAACATAGTTGAATAACATACTACTTGGCATGCAGAACAAGCACATAACAAGATTCAGTGAAGGGCCAAGAAATATTACATTCTTGCTGTGATGTTTATTGAAAAAAAGGTAGTGAGGGGTCATCGGAGGAATTAATAATGAGGCAAACTGTAATGGCTTGACGCAACAAAAAAAAAAATCTTTAACAACAAGAGCCGTATAGAAAAATTGAAATCTCTTCAGGATGCAAATGAGACTGAAACCGGAGACAAAATTGTTGGTGTAGTAAATGATTACCTCCTGGGAATATCTGTGAGCTACAAGTTTGTTTTTTCTTTTGACTCTGTTTGGAAACCAATAACCAGCAGTAAGCATGGCAGAATTGTCATGGTTTGTTAAATATAAAATTCTTTGGAGATGCACACTAATTTATTTTTCAAGGTGTCAGTGCAGACTCGATTGGCTGAGTGGCCTCCTTCTGCACTGTAGGATTTCTATGATTCTATGTTTGTGAAGGAGTCAACTCTTAATTGTTCTAATGCCCTTTTGAATGTGACAGTGAATGGGGAACTAAAATATGCTTTTGAGGTGCTTGCCTGTACAGATGTGTTTTGCAAGTAAAATGCAAAGATTTCTACTACTGTAGATTTCAATGATTTTACTCTGATATATAATTGAAAGACTTGCAGAAATTAATACTGTTAGAATTGTGTGTGGGTGGGAAGGCGGTTCTGTGATTTTCCCACATGCGTAAAAGATCATGAGGTTTTTGGGTTTAATTGAACTGAAAGAAGTTAAAAATGCCAAGAAACTAGATTGAACTCGTGGGTAGTTTATTGGAGCAAAGAGCAGTTAATGAAAAGTAATGAGAGTGAACCATTTTATTTTTCAGGATACAGGCTGATAGGAAGTCACTCGGGTGTGAAGCTCTGCAGATGGACCAAGGTAGCTTATCTTATGATGACAACAAAATCCACTGCATTTTTGTTCATCTGAGTTTTTAATATAGATTTTATGAAAATTGGTCAACGGGGAAAACTTTTAAGGCCATGTGAGACACTGCATTCAATCGTAAAGTTTTTGTTACTGGCTTAGAAATAGACCCTGCTGGCCATTGACTGTACTAAACACGAGTTCATCTCTTTTATCACAGTAACTTCATTTGTCAATCAACAAACTTTGCAATTAATAATTCGTAGGAATCTGCAATTTTTTTGTGTAGCAATTTATGAATGTTGGAAGTAGAGCTTTGATCTCAAAGCTGAAAACATTTATAAATCGTTTGATATTTCTATCATTGGTTACAAGCGCTATAATTGTTCATATTGCACTTCATATTAAAATTCTGTTGAATCTGCGGTAAACAGAATGCATAGACAATAGTATAAATTAATGAACAAGGTTTATTACAATACAATTCCAAAACTCCTCCACTATCTAAGAGTCTCTTCCCTGACCTGCGCCCAGGCTGGGGTTAAGGGGAAGCCCCGTTCCCTTAAAGGGTAAGTTCATATTCTGGGCAGGTCATGGGAAACTGTATGATCCTGATCCCGGGACCTCCATTGCGTTTATAACAAATTCCTACTTCATTATTCTGATATGCTATCAAAAAGTATAACATAAATTTTCAAAGTACTTCACAACAATGTTACTGGTGAAAATCTGACACTGTAGTAGAAGGAGTTATTAGGATGGGTTTAAAGGAGTGTCTTGAAGGATGGGGGAGATGTCTAGGGAGTGAATTCTAAGCTTAAAGTATGGTTGCCAATGGAGGGGCTGAAGGAAATTGCAAATGTGCAAGAAGCTGGAGTTCTCAGAGTTGTGGAGCTAGAGGAGGTTTCAGAAGAAGGGATAAGACCATGGAGAGATTTAAAAACAAGGATGAGAATTTTAAAATCAAGGCATTGCTGAACCAGGCGAACATGTAGGTCAACTAGCACAGACCATAGACCATAATACATAGGAGGAGAAGTATGTCACTCGGCCCCTGAGTCTGCTCTGCTGTTCAATGAGATCATAACTGATCTGATGTGGTAATCCCCAGCTCCCTGCTGTATCCCCACAACGCATTATTCCCTTGCTGATTAAAAATTTGTCTGCCTCAGTCTTGAACACACTAAATGAGCCAGTCTCGACAGTCCTCTGCGGCAAAGAATTCCACAGATTCACTCTCCTCTGAGAATTCCTGTCTTAAATGGATGACCCTTTACTCTGGAGATTATGCCTTCTGGTCCGAGACTATGGACAGCATAGGAGTGATTGAGTGACCAGGACTTGGCATGAATCAGGATATGGGCAACAGATTTTAGTAAAGTCACTGTTGCCGAGGTGGAAGGTGAGAGCCCAACCAGGCGAACATTGAGTTTGGAGGTGCCAAAAGCATGGAAGTGGGTTTCAGTAGCTTATTAATTAGGATTGCAGACTGGTGACATTATGGAGGTAGAACTAGATGGTCTTGAAATGAAAATCGCTTATTGTCACAAGTAGGCTTCAAATGAAGTTACTGTGAAAAGCCCCTAGATGAAGAAGTTATGGGGTCAGTATAGGCTTAAACAGAATTCCAAGGTTGTAACTATCCTAGTTCAACCTCAGATGGTGGCTAGGGAACAAATTTTATGGTTGGAAATTAAATCCTGGTTTCTGTCTTCCTAATATTTGATTACAGGAATTGTTATGTCACTGGATGTCATCGTTAATATGTTAAATGGAATGCAAACAGCTTAATATCACAGAATTTAGAGTGAATTAGGTGAGAGACAGAAGAATGTGCAATAGTGGGTGAGGGTGTGAAAAGTCACAAGTGTCGTGTTATTCACCCTGGGTTAACACGGACTGCAACAGAATGCAGATGAACGGTAAAGCATACACCAAAAATAGGCGTTGGTTCAATACGATTTATTGAACTTCTGTAACAATGCACACAGCTGGCTGTGGGTTGACACTACTACTCTTAAGTGTACTAACTCTAACTTACTGGACCAGGCTAGCTCAGATCCACTTGTAGAAGGTGCTGACTGATATATACACCCTGACTGTTGCCACAGTTGTCATCAGTGGAAAGAGGCTGGGTGCTGATGCCTCGTGTGTTTTATAGTTGGAAGCCCCCCTCTGGTGTTCTGTCTGGTGATTGGTTGTGTTCTTTCCTGTATGTTGATCAGCTACCCTGGGTGTCTGTCACTGCCTGTTTTTACCTCATGATGTGCATGGGTGCATATTATGAGATCCCCCCTTTTAAAAAAAATAAAATAAAAAAATTGTCGGTTGCTTAGAGCATATACGACATATTCACAGATATAACTATTTACAGCAAATGGCGAGTGAAGGCATATGTACATGTAAGGTGCCTAGCGTGCAAATACAGAACAATATGTACAAAGGAAATATTTATAAGTCCAATCTCTAGGGCTGGCGTCGGATCCTTGTCGACCGCCTGAGAGGTGGAGGTGGGGACGACGGCGCCTTGACAGGTGGAATTGCAGCCAGATTGGTGGCCTCGTGGAGCGAGGTGTCCGGAAAAGGCAGAACGACAGCTGGGAATGTGAGATCCAGTGGTGGGCAGGCAAGTTTGCGGAGTGCCCTTCTGTTGCGCCTGACGATGGATCCATCAGCCATGCAAACCACGAACGACCTGGGAGCAGCCTGTCGAAGAACAACAGCTGGAGCTGACCAGTCTCCACCAGGCAACTTGATGCGATCAGCATCTTCCGGAGAGAGTGCAGTCAAATCAGTAGCATGAGCATCGTATGTCAGCTTTTGCCGGTTTCTGAGTTGCTGCACCTTTTGCAGCACTGGGAGGTGATCCAGGTCAGGTAAATGAATGGCCGGAACAGTCGTCCGCAGGTCACGATTCATCAGGAGTTGTGCCGGAAACATACCGGTGGACAGAGGGGTTGCCCTGTACGCCAGGAGCGCAAGGTTAAAGTCAGAAGCTGAGTCCGCAGCCTTGCAGAGTAGTTGCTTCACGATATGGACCCCTTTCTCGACCTTCCTGTTAGATTGCGGGTCATGCGGGCTTGAGGTAATGTGCTTGAACTGGTATAGCTTCGCAAAGTTGGACCACTCTTGGCTGTGGAAGCAGGAACCGTTGTCGCTCATGACCGTCAGCGGAATACCATGCCTGGCAAATGTCTCCTTGCAGGCCTTGATGACAGTCCTTGATGTGAGGTCGGACAGTTTCACCACTTCGGGGTAACTCGAGAAGTAGTCAATTATAAGCACGTAGTCACGCCCATTGGCGTGAAAAAGGTCGATTCCCACCTTAGACCACGACCTGTCATTTCATTTCATTTTCATTTCAATTCATTCATTTCATTTCATCTCGTGTTGCTGGAGTGTTTCTTTGGGCTGAGCAGGCTGGAAATGCTGGCAAGTCGCACAATTGAGGACCATGTTGGATATGTCCTTGTTGATGCCAGGCCAATAGACAGCCTGCCGGGCCCTGCGCCTGCATTTCTCGATACCGAGGTGTCCCTCGTGGATCTGTTTGAGCACTAAGCTCTGGAGGCTGCGACGAATAACTATACGATCCAGCTTGAGGAGGATCCTCTCGACAACTGTTAGATCATCCTTGACATTAAAGAACTGGGGGCATTGCCCTTTCCGTCAACCATTTGCAAGGTGATACATAAAACATAGAACATAGAAAATACAGCACAGAACAGGCCCTTCGGCCCACGATGTTGTGCCGAACCTTTGTCCTAGATTAATCATAGATTATCATTGAATTTACAGTGCAGAAGGAGGCCATTCGGCCCTTTGAGTCTGCACCGGCTCTTGGAAAGAGCACCCTATCCAAACTCAACACCTTCACCCAACACCAGGGGCAATTTGGACATTAAGGGCAATTTATCATTGGCCAATTCACCTAACCCGCACATCTTTGGATTGTGGGAGGAAACCGGAGCACCCGGAGGAAACCCACGCAGACACTGGGAGGACGTGCAGACTCCGCACAGACAGTGACCCAAGCCGGAATCGAACCTGGGACCCTGGAGCTGTGAAGCAATTGTGCTATCCACAATGCTACCGTGCTGCCCCGATGTATGACCTGCTGCAGAAGCGAGTCCTTGGCTGTCTCTTCTCGAATGTTGACGAATCGTTCGTCTGAGGCCGGGAGGTTGCTGGCACACAGTTGCACCTGTGCTTCAATTTGGCGGATGAAGTCGACCTGTTCACAGGGCGAGGTGATGGCGCGAGACAGGGCATCTGCAATGATTAGCTCCTTGCCCGGTGTGTAAACCAATTCAAAATCATACCTGCGGAGTCGAAGGAGAATGCGCTGCAGCCTGGACGTCATGTCATTCAAGTCCTTGTGAATGATATGGACTAGGGGTCTGTGGTCAGTCTCTACTGTGAAGGTTGGTAGACCGTAGACATAATCATGGAACTTTACAATACCGGTGAGGAGGCTCAGGCACTCTTTCTCTATCTGAGCATACCTCTGCTCAGTGGGAGTCATGGCCCTGGATGCATAGGCCACTGGAGCCCAGGATGAGGAGTCATCCTTCTGGAGGAGCACCGCACCAATGCCGTCCTGGCTGGCGTCCGTGGAGATTTTTGTCTCCCGCTCTGGGTCAAAAAACGCCAGTACCGGAGCAGTGGTGAGCTTTGCCTTTAACTCGAGCCACTCTGGTTGATGTGTGGGTCGCCACTGAAAGGCAGTGGACTTCACCGGATGCCTGCGAGCCGTGGTGTGTGATGCGAGGTTGAGCATGAACTTTCCCAAGAGGTTAACCATACCCAGGAAGCGGAGTACTGCCTTTTTGTCTTCTGGGGTCTTCATGGTGTTGATGGCCTTGACTTTGTCCGAGTCCAGTTGCACGCCCTGCTGGGATATTTGATCACCCAAAAACTTGATTGATGACGTGCCAAAGGAGCATTTGGCCTTGTTCAATTTGAGGCCTTTGGCATGTATGCGTCTAAAGACTTGTTGGAGACGAGCTATGTGTTCCTCTGGGGTCGTGGACCATATAATGATGTCATCAACATAAACCCGCACACCCTCAATGCCCTCCAGCATCTGTTCCATGCTCTTGTGAAATATTTCAGAGGCTGAAACAATACCAAACGGTATGCGGTTGTAACAGTACCTTCCGAAAGGTGTATTAAACGTGCAGAGCTTCCCGTTGGACTCGTCCAGTTGTATCTGCCAGAAGCCACGCGATGCATCTAGCTTCGTGAAGAATTTGGCATGTGCCATCTCACTGGTTAGCTCCTCCCGCATCGGGATCGGGTAGTGTTACTGCATCATGTTTCGGTTAAGATCCTTGGGATCTATACCTATGCACAGTTCTCCAGAGGGCTTCTTCACACAGACCATTGAGCTGGCCCAGTCAGTCAGTTCCGTCACTTTAGAGATTATACCCTGGTCTTGGAGCTCCTGCAGCTGCGCCTTTAAACGCTCCTTCAAAGGAGCCGGCACCCGGCGTGGTGCATGGATCAGGCCTGAGTAAGATTTTGTAGCGGTACTGCAGCGTGCCCATCCCACTGAACACATCCGGGTATTGTGACAGGATTTTGTCAATGTCAGCCTGAAGATTCATATTGGCAGAGGACATGGCATGTACACGCTGGACGAGATTGAGTAGCTTGCATTGATGGGGACCAAGCAGGGAAGCCTTGTCAGGCTTGACGATTTCGAATCGCAGTTTGGCTTTGATGGCCTTGTTGGAGACATGCAGGTGACAAGACCCTAACGCAGTAATGGCATTGCCATTATAATCAAGAAGCTGGCAGGTTGGCGGAAGAACTTTTGGCTGCCTTTGGATGCGAGCAAGATCTGCTTGAGATACGAGATTGGCTGAAGCACCAGTGTCCAGCTTGAACCGGATGCTGCATTGGTTGACTTGTACGACAGCACGCCATTCGTCCGCAGAATCCACATTGAGGATGGGTAGGCATGTTGCTGAATTTGAGGAGGACTTGTCATACATGGTAATGATGCCCACACAATATGGGGACTCCAGGCAGTCGTCCTCTGGATCCGTGGTGTTACCAGGTTCCGAATCTAGCAGCTCTTGCTGCACACTTCAAACTCGTTTGCGTTGGAACTGGGATCGCTGGCCCACGATCGGAGGTGCAGACCTGCACAAGGGCTGCATAATGGCCAGGCTTCCCACAATTTAAACATCGCTTGCCTCTTGCAGGGCATTGCCGCTTTAAGTGGGCGGTGCCGCAGTTTGGGCACGTCATGACGTTGACGTCGTAACGCTCCGTGCGTCGTCGCACATGCGCAGTGCGGTCAGCCGCCGCTCGCACCTGCGCAGTGTGGTCTTCGGCTGCTTTGTTCTTCCGTCCGTGGTGCGCATGTATGGGACCCCGGGAAAAGCATGCAAAATGGTCGCCTTCATCGATGCTAAGGCGCCGCATTCGGGCGATGGCCTGTTCACTCTCTGCCTCGTGGGAAGCTTGTTGGTCCTGGTTTGCCAATTTAAGGCGGGAGTAGTGACTTTTCACCTGTTCATGCACTTTACACGTCTAGATGGCTACTGGCAGGGTCATGCTTTTTATTTTTAGGAGCTGCTCCCGCAGGGCGTCGGAGTGAACCCCAAACACGATCTGATGCCTGATGAGGGAATCAGTGGTGTCACCATAGTTGCAGGATGCGCTAATATGCAGAGATGAGTTAGAAAGGATTGGAAAGGCTCATCCTTACCCTGAAGGCGTTGCTGGAAGACATAGCGCTCAAAGCTCTCGTTCGTTTCGACTTCACAGTGACTGTTGAATTTGGCTAACACGGTCTGGAACTTGGTCTTGTCCTCGCCGTCAGCAAAAGTGAGCAAATTGAAGATTTGGATGGCCTGGTCCCCCGCAGTCGATAGGAGCAGTGTGGTTTTTCCGGCATCGGACGCATCCTCGAGGCCCGAGGCCTCAATGTATAGACTGAATTTCTGCTTGAAGACCCGCCGGTTGGCGCCATGATTTCCAGAGATCAGGAGCTGTGGAGGGGCCTGGATCGTCTCCATTCCGCTGGAAGGCACTTGCTGGTCGTCACTGAATTATTCAAGGTACATTACTTAGATGAAGTAGACTCCTGGTATCATGTCGTGTATTCAGCCTGGGGTAACACGGACGGCAGCAGATGAACGGTAAAGCATACACCAAAAGTAGTATACGATTCATTGAACTTCTGTAATAATGCACACAGCTGGCTGTGGGTTGACACTCTACTACTCTAAGTGTACTAACTCTAACTTACTGGACCAGGCTAGCTCAGATCCACTTGTAGAAGGTGCTGACTGATATATACACCCTGACTGTTGCCACAGTTGTCACCAGTGGAAAGAGGCTGGGTGCTGATGCCTCGTGTGTTTTATAGTTGGAAGCCCCCCTCTGGTGTTCTGTCTGGTGATTCTTTCCTGTATGTTGATTGGCTAACCTGGGTGTCTGTCACTGCCTGTTTTTACCTCATGATGGGCATGGGTGCATATTATGACAACAAGTTCATAGACAACAAATATATGTTAGTTCTTTGTTGTTCCTCTTCATGCTCACTCTATTTAGTGCATTGCAAAGTTGTTGGACCAGTTCCTCCCTCGCTTTGTAGTTTATGTTTTTCTTCTTCTCGTGGTTCACGTTGTTCTCCACAAGGTTTCATTATCATAGAATTTACAGAGCAGAAGGAGGCCATTCAGCCCATCGAGTCTTGGAAAGAGCACCCTACCCAAGGTCAACACCGCCACCCTATCCCCATAACCCAGTAACCCCACGGGCAATTTATCATGGCCAATCCACCTAACCCGCACATCTTTGGACTGTGGGAGGAAACCGGAGCACCCGGAGGAAACCCATGCACACACGGGGAGGATGTGCAGACTCCGCACAGACAGTGACCCAAGCCAGAATCGAACCTGGGACCCTGGAGCTGTGAAGCAATTGTGCTATCCACAGGGCTACCGTGCTGCCCCCTGTTCACTGTTATCCACAGAGAATGATCTGCATTGTAATCAAGTTTCATTTAATTTAAAGGCTACACCTCCTCCAACTTTTGTAGTTTTATTTGTATAAAGTGATTGTTATCTTTTTGGGAGTTTTACTTTTCTTCACAGTAGAGACAAAGGATAACCAGGTTGCCACATTGTAGGTTACTTAACGAGTCGTCAGAGTTTATTGCAGAACTGTTGCTTGCTCACAGTCTAAGATGGAAGAGAGGGAAAGTCTCCCAAATGCCTCTGATGTCACCATGTAATCATGTGACCTACTGGACAGAGAGGCATTGTTACAATACATGTGATCTATAGGTTTACCTAATCTCTGTTGCTGTTGGAACTCTTTTTAGTGACATTAGGATCTCCTTGTGCAAAGATCTTTTGATCTCCCATTTTATTGCTAAGGCACCATTAGAGCTGGATTCTCCATTTGAGAGACTTTAAGTGTTAATGCTGGGACTGAATCGGTGATGTTCTATGACGATCTGTTAATGGGCTACCATCGGCGCCACGCGAAACTAGGGCAATTCCAATGAAAAGCGATGTCCGATTCCCCGGGGCCAGGATTGGCACTCGAGAGGCTAACGAGCTGCAGCCGCATATAAGTACCCCCCCACCCCCCCCACGCACACACATTTCAGCCAACAAGATGGCAATCCCAAGAGTGGCACCCTGTTTCGTCGATGCCGAGGTTGAGCTGGATGCCGTGGAGGAGAGGCGGGGCCCAACCGCATAGAGAGTGAGAAGACTGGATAGGGCCCGCTAAGGCCCCTCACCGTCACAGAGCGGTGGACACTGGACTTGGTCAGTGGGTCTGGTGAGAGGGCAGTCACCAAGGCGGAGCTCAGCAAGTGAGCCCCCCACTGAGTTGTGGTGTCCTTATGGCATGCGTGTCACAACCCCCACACCAACCCACGATCCAACCATGCGTTGCGTCTTCGTGGTCCCTGGTGCATCCGATGGGCAGTGATCAGAACAGAGTGGCATCTCGCCACCTGGACACTTGAGAGACTGCTGGGCCTTCAAGTCATGGCCGCTCCAGAAGGTGGCCGCCAAAGGGGACCCGGGTCACACGGCGGGAATTGCAGCTGGCTCCCCCCCCCCCCCCCACCCTGATGTCCCGCCTGGGGCTCCACGTGGTGTTAGGGCCCCTAAGGCCATAAAGGCAGACACTAGTTACGTTGGCACCTAGAATAGGCAGAAACCTGTAGAAACGTGTTCACCTGTTCACAAGAAACACCTGCTCCCAAACGTTTCAATCTGCCTTGGTGCTCTGCCAGAAGGGTGTGTGGGAGGGGCTGGGCTGGAGAGGGGGTGCTGGGGTGGAGGGTGGGGGGGGGGGGGGGGGGGGGGGTGTTCCATCGCTGGAGGCGGGCATGGGCCAGGGCCTCCAGATTAGCCACTTTTCACACCACTCCGGTATCCTAACCCAACCCCACCCCTCCACCCAACTGCAATTTGGGAGACACTCCTAGCGCTATAATGGAGGGCCCCTCCAGTGGTCCAGGCACCTGAACCGTTTCTTCAGGATGCCGATGCGCCGCTTGATCATGGCCTTGGTTGTGGCATGTGTGCCATTGTAGCAGGTCTCTGCGTCAGTTTGTGACCTCCAGAAAGGTGTCATCAGCCATAACTGCAGAGGATAACCCATGTCACCCAAGAGCCAACCCCTTACACCGGGGTGCGCTTGAAGGTGTTGGGAACCGTAGAGTGTGCCAGGATGAAGGCGTCATGAATGCCGCCTGGGTACCGGGCGCAGACGTGCATGATGTGCAGCCATGGTCACACATCAGCTGCATGTTCATGGAGTGGAACCCCCTTCAGTTCGTGAAGACCACCCCCTCATGCGCCGGTGTTCATAAGGGGAACATGCGTCCCGTTGATCCCCACTGAACCTGGGGCATCCCGTTGATGGCGGTGAACCCCGTTGCCCACTGCTGGTGGGTTTGGTCTACATTGAAGCTGAAATGGTTCAGGCGACTGTCACCTTGACGGCTATTACAGTCCCCCTGCTCAGCTGGATACTTCGATGGCATGCCTGGTCCCGCAGGTCCTCAAATAACGGCTGCTGCCGGTACACACGAGGCCTCATGCAGCGCCTCCTTCCCACCTCCTCGGTCTGTTGGATGGTCGGCTCTCCATCCACACCAGCTGACTCCAGACATTAAAATGGACTGTGGGAGGAAACCAGATCACCAGCCGTCTTCATCTGGGGCAAGCTCCGTTGCTGCAGGCCCCTGCCCTAGCGGCCCCTGCTCGTACAGCCTCTGCATCCTTCAGGGCTGCGGCGGCAAGGCACATTCCTGGTTGGATTCCGAAATCCATTATTTGCAGGGGGTGAAAGGCAAACATGTTAGCATGGTGCATACTCTCGTGCCCAACCAGGTCCAATGGGCTTCATGGTGGCCCCGGCCTGCACTGCAGACCCTGTCCCCGCATGTCCCTCTCCTTCCTCACCCAACCCCGACCGTTCCCCCGGCACTCTGCCCTCCGCACCGCACACCTGGCCCGTCGGTGCCCGGTACCACAGTGACCTCTGGCTACCGTCCCTGCCGACAGGGGTATTGGTGGTTGGCGCTACCCATGCCAGTGGTACGCTCTGTGGCCTCTGTCTGGCGCCCTCCTGTGGGGGTTACTGTGGGCATTGCCCTTGGGTGGACCGCATCATGCCCTGCGGATGGGTGGCACCCGGTTGTGGATGGGAGAGGCGATTGGTCGGGTAGAGGTTGGGGTTAGGGGGGGGGGGCGGGCGGTGGGGGGGCCACCCATATGGCCTGTGTCACTCTGCTCAACCATGGGCCATGGTGGGCAGTTAGTTGGGTACCATTTAGGCAGCCCACAGTCGCGCCTCTGGGAACATGACCTACCATTCACTCTCTCCCTCAGCAGCCACTGCGCCATCAATAATTCCTCCTAATGGAGGCGGATCATCACGGGAGCCCCAGAGAATACCGAGACAGGCCCGTTAATGAAGTGCCTCTGGCATAGTTACTGTATGTTCGGCGTAGAATGCATTCATGCCATGGTTGAGGCACCGGAGCATGGCATTCCGTTGGGTGCCCAGCACTGGCTTCGATTTTCAGCTGATGCGCGATTCGCCATCCAATCGTTTCCTGATTCCGGCGTCGGCCGACAGCGAATCCCATCCCTAGTATTTATAATCCAACACTTTGAGGTTCCTCAAAGTCTCTCAAACCCACACTGCTGTTGCATTTGTTTATTCTGTGACGGCCCCATTTGGTCCTACGCATGTACTCTGCACACTTTAAAAAAAATATATATATATTTTATTCAAATTTTTTGGCCAAACAAAACAATACAAAGGTTTTCCTTTTTACAACAATAAAACAGTATAAATAACAGTGGCCGTTTTAACAAATAAATAAATAATATATAAACTAAATGGCAACTGCCATATCAAAAATAATAACTCCAAAAGTAAAATCAAACAATCCAATATACATAACCTAGTACAAATATCTATACAAAAACACCCCTGAGGACCCACCCGCCCCCCCCCCCCCCCCCCCCCGGGTTGCTGCTGTTACCTTCCCATTTCCTTTATCGTTCTGCGAGGTAGTCAATGAACGGTTGCCACCGCCTGGTGAACCCTTGAGCCGAACCCCTTAGTGCGAACTTTATCCGTTCTAGTTTTTTAAACCCTGCCATGTCATTTATCCACGTCTCCACGCCCGGGGGTTTGGCTTCCTTCCACATAAGCAATATCCTTCGCCGGGCTACTAGGGACGCAAAGGCCAAAACATCAGCCTCTCTCACCTCCTGCGCTCCCGGCTCTTCTACAACCCCGAATATAGCCAACCCCCAGCCTGGCTCGACCCGGACCCCCACCACCTTCGAAAGCACCTTTGCCACCCCCCACCCAGAACCCCTGCAGTGCTGGACATGACCAAAACATGTGGGTGTGGTTTGCTGGGCTTCTCGAGCATCTTCCACACCTATCCTCTACACCGAAAAATCTACTGAGCCTTGCTCCGGTCCAATGCGCCCTGTGTAAAACCTTGAATTGTATCAGGCTTAGCCTGGTGCACGAGGACGATGAGTTTACCCTACGTAGGGCATCAGCCCACAGCCCCTCCTCAATCTCTTCCCCCAGTTCTTCTTCCCATTTCCCCTTCAGCTCATCCACCATGATCTCCCCCACGTCCCTCATTTTCCTGTACATATCCGACACCCTACCATCCCCCACCCATGTCCCTGAGATCACTCTATCTTGAATCTCCTGCATCGGGAGCTGCGGGAATTCCCTCACCTGCTGCCTCGCAAAAGCCCTCAGTTGCATGTATCGAAATTCATTCCCTTGGGGCAACCCATATTTTTCCGTCAGCGCTCCCAGACTCGCAAACGTCCCGTCTACGAACAGATCTCTCAGTTGCACAACCCCAGCTCTCTGCCATGCTCCAAATCCCCCATCCATTCTCCCCGGGACAAACCTATGGTTATTTCTTATCGGGGACCGCACCGAGGCTCCCGTCCTTCCCCTATGTCGTCTCCACTGCCCCCAAATTTTCAGCGTTGCCACCACCACTGGACTTGTGGTGTAATTCTTCGGGGAGAACGGCAACGGCGCCGTCACCATTGCTTGTAGGCTGGTTCCCTTGCAGGACGCCATCTCCAATCTCTTCCACACTGCTCCCTCCCCTTCTCCCATCCACTTACACACCATTGAGATATTGGTGGCCCAGTAGTATTCACTTAGGCTCGGTAGTGCCAGCCCCCCCTATCCCTGCTACGCTGCAAGAACCCCCTCCTCACTCTCGGGGTCTTCCCGGCCCACACAAAACTCATGACACTTTTCTCAATTCTCTTGAAAAAAGCCTTCGTGACCATCACCGGAAGGCACTGAAACACAAAAAGGAATCTCGGGATGACTACCATTTTGACCGCCTGCACCCTACCCACCAGTGACAGGGGCACCATGTCCCATCTCTTAAAATCCTCCTCCATCTGTTCCACCAATCTTGTTAAATTAAGCCTATGTAAGGTTCCCCAACTCCTGGCTATCTGAATCCCTAAGTACCGGAAATCTCTTGTTACCTTCCTCAGCGGTAAGTCATCTATTCCCCTGCTCTGCTCCCCCGGATGCACCACAAACAACTTACTCTTACCCATATTCAATTTGTACCCCGAAAATTCCCCAAACTCCCTGAGTGTCTGCATTATCTCAGGCATCCCCTCCACTGGGTCCGCAACATACAGCAATAAATCATCTGCATACAAGGATACCCGGTGTTCTTCTCCTCCCCTGAGTACTCCCCTCCACTTCCTGGAGCCCCTCAGTGCTATGGCCAGGGGCTCAATTGCCAATGCAAACAGTAACGGAGACAGGGGACACCCCTGCCTCGTCCCTCTATGAAGACGGAAGTAGTCAGACCTCTGCCTGTTCGTGACCACGCTCGCCACCGGGGCCCCATACAGCAGCTGTACCCATCCGATATACCCTTCTCCAAAACCAAATCTCCTCAGCACCTCCCACAGATAATCCCACTCCACTCTGTCGAATGCTTTCTCGGCGTCCATCGCCACCACTATCTCCGCCTCCCCCTCTGGTGGGGGCTTCATCATTACCCCCAGCAACCTCCGTATGTTCGTGTTCAGCTGTCTCCCCTTAACGAACCCAGTTTGATCCTCGTGGACCACCCCCGGGACACAGTCCTCTATCCTCGTCACCATCACCTTGGCCAGGAGCTTAGCATCTACATTTAAAAGGGAAATGGGCCTGTAGGACCCACACTGCAGCGGGTCTTTTTCCTTCTTCAAAAGGAGCGATATCGTTGCCTCCAACATAGTCGGGGGCAGCTGCCCCCTTTCCCTGGCCTCATTAAAGGTTCTCTTCAAAAGCGGGGCCAATAGGTCCATATACTTCCTATACAATGCCACCGGGAATCCGTCCGGTCCCAGGGCCTTCCCCGCCTGCATGCTCCCAATCCCTTTTACCACCTCCTCCATCTCAATCTGTGCTCCCAGTCCCGCCCTCTCCTGCTCCTCCACCTTAGGGAATTCCAGCTGATCCAAGAAACACATCATTCCCTCCTTCCCTTCCGGGGGCTGAGCGTTATATAACCTCTCATAAAATGCCTTGAACACCCCGTTCACTCTCTCTGCTCCTCGTTCCATCTCTCCCTCCTCATCTCTCACCCCACCTATCTCTCTCGCTGCTCCCCTCGTCCTCAATTGGTGGGCCAGTAGCCGACTCGCCTTCTCTCCATACTCATACTGTACACCCTGTGCCCTCCTCCACTGTGCCTCTGCCTTACCCGTGGTCAGCAGGTCAAATTCCACATGTAGCCTTTGTCTTTCCCTGTACAGTTCCTCCTCCGATGCCTCCGCATATTGCCTGTCCACCCTCAAAAGTTCTTTCAGCAATCGCTCCCTTTCTTTACCCTCTTGCTTCCCTTTATGTGCCCTTATGGATATCAGTTCCCCCTCATACCTTGAACATACCCCCTCATCTGCCAATAAGCCCATATCCATTCTCCAGAGTGTGTGCTGTTCTTTTTCCTCTCCTACCTCCAGGTCTACCCAATGTGGAGCGTGGTCCGAAATGGCTATGGCTGTATATTCCGTCACTGTCACCTTCGGAATCAGTGCCCTTCCCAAGACAAAAAAGTCTATCCGTGAGTATACTTTGTGAACATGGGAGAAAAATGAGAACTCCTTACTCCTAGGCCTACTAAATCTCCAGGGGTCTACCCCTCCCATCTGCTCCATGAAGTCCTTGAGCACCCTGGCCGCTGCCGGCCTCCTCCCGGTCCTGGACCTCGACCGGTCCAGCCCTGGATCAAGCACCGTATTGAAGTCTCCCCCCATTACCAACTTTCCCGCCTCCAGGTCCGGGATACGTCCCAACATACGCCTCATAAAATTTGCATCATCCCAGTTCGGGGCGTATACGTTCACCAGAACCACCGCCTCCCCTTGCAATCTGCCACTCACCATCACATATCTACCCCCACTATCCGCCACTATGGTCTTTGCCTCAAACAGTACCCGTTTCCCCACTAAGATAGCCACCCCCCTGTTCTTCGCATCTAAACCCGAATGAAACACCTGCCCCACCCATCCTTTACGTAGTCTGACCTGGTCTATCAGTTTCAGATGCGTCTCCTGCAACATAACCACATCTGCCTTTAATTTCTTTAGGTGTGCGAGTACCCGTGCCCTTTTAATCGGTCCGTTCAGCCCTCTCACGTTCCACGTGATCAGCCGGGTTGGGGGGCTCTTTACCCCCCCCCCCCCCTTGTCGACTAGCCATCTCCTTTTTTAACCCAGCTCGTCACCGGGTTCCCACGTACCCGTATATCCCCCCCGACGGCGCCCTCCCGCCTCGACCACCCCATCCCATAACAGCTCCCCTTCTCCTTAGCAGCAGCAACCCAGTTACCCCTCTTTCCCCCCCCTCCCCCCTCCGCTAGATCCCCCTCTAGCGTAGTTGCACCCCCCATGTTGCTCCCAGAAGTCAGCGAACTCTGGCTGACCTCGGCTTCCCCCCTTATCCTCGGCCCCCACTGTGCGGGGCCCCCTCCTTCCTGCGTCCCTGTTCCCGCCATAATTACCATAGCGCGGGAACAAAGCCCGCGTCTCCCACTCGGCCCTGCCCCTAATGGCCGGCGCCCACAGTTCCTCATCCCCCCCCCCCCAACATGGGGAAGTGAGAAAAGTTACAGGATCGCAAAATTAACAAATTGAAAAATCCCCCCCCCTTTTTCTCGCCCCACATAATCACCCCACCACCTTTTCCCAAAAGTTCTTTCTCTCGCCAGACTATTCCAGCTTCTCGTCCACAATGAATGTCCACGCCTCTTCTGCCGTCTCAAAGTAGTGGTGCTTCCCTTGGTGTGTGACCCACAATCTCGCCGGTTGCAACATTCCAAACTGGATCTTTTTTTTGTGAAGCACCACCTTAGCCCGATTAAAACTTGCCCTCCTTCTCGCCACCTCCGCACTCCAATCCTGGTATACGCGGATCACCGCGTTGTCCCACCTACAGCTCCGAGTTTTCTTCGCCCATCTGAGAACCGTCCCTCTGTCATTGTAGCGGAGAAACCTCACCACTATAGCTCGAGGTATTTCTCCAGCCTTCGGTCTTCGCGCCAGAACTCTATAAGCTCCCTCCACCTCCAAAGGGCCCGTCGGGGCCTCCGATCCCATTAGCGAGTGAAGCATCGTGCTCACATATGTCCCGACGTCCACCCCTTCTGCGCCTTTGGGAAGACCCAGAACTCTTAAATTCTTCCTCCTCGAATTATTCTCCAGTACTTCCAACCTTTCCACACACCTTTTATGCTGTGCCTCGTGTGTCTCTGTCTTCACCACCAGGCCCTGTATTTCGTCTTCATTTTCAGCAGCCTTTGCCTTCACGACACGAAGCTCCAGCTCTTGAGTCCTCTGCTCCTCCTTTAGCCCTTCAATCGCCTGTTATCGGGGCCAACGGCTCCTTCTTCAACTCCTTTTTCAGCTCTTCCACACAGCGCCGCAGGAACTCTTGTTGGTCCGGGCCCCATAACAAACGGCCACCTTCCGACGCCATCTTGCTTTGAGCTTCCCTTCCTTGCTGCTGCTCCAGAGGAACCTCCGCAATCCGGCCGCCATCCTCTCCCTTATCCATGCGTGTCCGGGGGGATTCCCTTCTGGTTTACCGCACAGTGTTTTTGGCCGTTTAAATTGCCGTTGGGGCTCCTATTAAGAGCCCAAAAGTCCGTTCCAACGGGAGCTGCCGAAACGTGTGACTTAGCTGGTCATCGCCGCACCCGGAACGTACTCTGCACACTTAATTGATGCATCACTGTCTGCGTTGAAGGATCATTTACACCAGGGTTTTTCAAACTCAGGGTTGCGGCCCACGGGTGTGTCGCAGGCGGGTGTCAGGAGGTCCCGGAGCAATCTGCTGTGAACTACCAATTGCGGGATGAAGACCCCAACAGCCATGACTGGCTTTTAAGAATGCCGGCCACGGGCAGTCCCCGATTGATTGCAGCGTTTGAGGGGGCGGGGCGAGGCTAGGCTGTGTGCTGGTCACCATGCGCGGGGGTGGGGGGGGGTAAGAGACACGGTCTGACGGGCGTCCACATGGACTCGACGCTAACAGCAGTGGCCCCAGCTTGGAGCTCCGCTCTGGTGCTCGTTCTCTGCGTGTTCGGTTCGTTCCCCCCACCCGTCGGCAGTATGCGACCTGCGGCTCTGTGGTCAAGCTGTTCAATGGCCGGAAGAACGTCGGCTTGCACTCCATGGCGTGAAGTACTAGTCGGGATGGAGACACTGTGACTGGGATAGATGCAGTGAGAGGGAAGCCAGGCCATGCGAGGAATACCGATCAAACGAGGCCAGTCAATAGGGCTGTCACATGTCAACACTGAAAGAAACCTACACAGTCATTACTTTGTGTCGCCACTCTCTGGAAACCAGGAATGAAGTGATTTTGGTGAGAATGCAGAAGGAAGTGACTTGGATGTCAGGATAGTGTAATGCAGTGGAACCAATAAGAAATAGTGTAGCATTGTATGTGTTTGACAAGTTACTTCATCTCCTCTAAAGTCATAGTTTGTAAAGTAAAAACAAGATTGTACTTTTTTCTGTACATAAATTTCTAAAGACATGGGAATATATTGAAAACAAAGTTTGTGTGTTAATGTAAGGATGCGCATGTTCAACTGAAATTGTTTTAATTTTCAGTAGTAAAAAGTCATAAACTTGGAAAAAACCAGGTATTGGAAATAAAGTTTCAAAGTAAAAATAAAGAATGCTGGCCGCAACCAGCCTTTAAATATGAACGATGGAGTCTTTCCACCAGAGGCAGCGGCAAAGAGAAGATCACGCTCCCGGTACGTACACCGACGCCACGCACCCTGTACGTCCATGCTTTGGGTGCGAAATGGAGAGAATCCTCCATTTTGTAGCTGCCAGCAAGCAAGCAACAGGACTGTGTGAAGAACTGAAGATTAATTAGTTTGTAATAAGGAAGAGAGGTCCTGAGATACAAACAGGCCAGGATCACACAATCGAATCTGCTGGAAAGACCTTCTCAGGAAGTCCACAGCAGGACAAAGCAGTGCTGGGGTGAACTGTATCCAGAACCTCCAGGGCCGCTGGTGAACAAACAATTAAGAAGAAACTGAAATTGTGAACAAAGCAGTTTTCAATGATTTCTTGAGGTATGGCTTTAATTGTGCCATTGCAAATCAGGATGCAAAACCCATGAGTGTTATATGCAGGGAAGTACTGGCAAATGGGAAGTTACAAACCTCTAATACTCAAAGGCATTTCAAGACTAAGTATGGCGAGTTCGAGGACAAACTTATTGATTTTTTTCAAAGGATGCAGCGAGAATCTAATCGTCAGCTGAAGTGCTTAGCAGAAATGTAACATTGAATGACGAAGCAAGTGAGATTGTGAGGACCAGGCAGGCTTACCTGCCGCAGTAAAGGTAAGCAATAATGGTGTGTAGCGAAGATTGGCCGGCATGGGTGGCTATGGTCGGCCAGAATGGGTCGCAAACGTGGACCCCGAAGATCTGATGGTTGGTGAAAGTGGGTCCCAAGAAAAACGTTTAAAAAACACTGATCCACACATCCTTGTTCTGTGCCATAACATCTACTTCTTTATCTTTTCTACCTCCTTCATATCAGTGTTATTTGTTCCTCTTTGTTCTTCATATGTAAATATATAAGGGGCTACATTGATTGATGTGTAAGGTTTGTTGCATCTCTTTCTTATTTCTGCAGTCCATGCTTCGAGGCCGAGGTGGCTGTTACAAACACACATTCTATGGCATTGAAAGTCATCGTTGTATGGAGACAACCCCGAGTCTAGCATGTGCCAACAAATGTGTCTTTTGCTGGAGGTAAGGGACTTACGATGGGCACAGTTAGCTTAATTGATTTCTTTAGGTTTTATTTTGCTCATGGATTTTGTGGAGTAAACGAAGTGGCATAAATGAGCATCACCACCTAATGTTGTCTTATCAAGTGTTCGAGACACAAAAATATTAGGGTGTCTTAATTAATTATGAAGCCTGTTTTCCCCCACATCAATGGCACTCCTATTTTCTGTCACCCTTCCCCTCCCAGATTATTATGAGAATTAATTTGTGAATTGCATTTGTGTCACAAAAGTTCATTTTATGTAGGTCTTGATGATCCTGAAAGAACTTTATGGTTTGCATTGTGAAGGTTTTAAAAGTGTAACAATATAAATGGTTCCTTAGTCCTGCTAAAATAAATGTTATGCTCAAGTTACAGAGCCCTTTAGCTTACATTAACTCTGCAATGAAGTTACTGTGAAAATACCCTAGTCACCAAACTACCCTTTTCGGGTACACAGGGAAAATTCAGAATGCCCAATTCACCTAACAAGCATGTCTTTCAGGACTTGTGGGAGGAAACCGGAGCACCCAGAGGAAACCCACGCAGACATGTTTTTACTTGTCCAAAGCCACTTGGCAATAAACAAAGAAATAACGGATGCATGTAGAAATGGTACAGCAGTTATCATGGGGGATTTTAATCTACATGTCGATCGGTTTAACCAGGTCGGTCAAGGCAGCCTTGAGGAGGAGTTTATAGAATGTATCCGCGATAGTTTCCTAGAACAGTATGTAATGGAACCTACGAGGGACAAGCGGTCCTCGACCTGGTCCTGTGTAATGAGACAGGATTGATTCATGATCTCATAGTTAGGGATCCTCTCGGAAGGAGTGATCACAATATGGTGGAATTTAAAATACAGATGGAGGGTGAGAAGGTAAAATCAAACACTAGTGTTTTGTGCTTAAACAAAGGAGATTACAATGGGATGAGAGAATAACTAGCTAAGGTAGACTGGGAGCAAAGACTTTATGGTGAAAGAGTTGAGGAACAGTGGAGAACCTTCCAAGCGATTTTTCACAGTGCTCAGCAAAGGTTTATACCAACAAAAAGGAAGGACGGTAGAAAGAGGGAAAATCGACCGTGGATATCAAAGGAAATAAGGGAGAGTATCAAATTGAAGGAAAAAGCATACAAAGTAGCAAAGATTAGTGGGAGACTAGAGGACTGGGAAATCTTTAGGGGGCAACAGAAAGCTACTAAAAAAGCTATAAAGAGGAGTAAGATAGATTATGAGAGTAAACTTGCTCAGAATATAAAAACAGATAGTAAAAGTTTCTACAAATATATAAAACAAAAAAGAGTGGCTAAGGTAAATATTGGTCTGTTAGAGGATGAGAAGGGAGATTTAAGATGAGGAAATGGCTGAGGAACTGAACAGGTTTTTTGGGTCAGTCTTCACAGTGGAAGACACAAATAACATGCCGGTGACTGATAGAAATGAGGCTATGACAGGTGAGGACCTTGAGAGGATTGTTATCACTAAGGAGGTAGTGATGGGCAAGCTAATGGGGCTAAACATAGACAAGTCTCCTGGCCCTGATGGAATGCATCCCAGAGTGCTAAAAGAGATGGCTATGGAAATTGCAAATGCACTAGTGATAATTTACCAAAATTCACTTGATTCTGGGGTGGTCCCGGCCGATTGGAAATTAGCAAACATGACACCACTGTTTAAAAAAGGAGGTAGGCAGAAAGCAGGTAATTATAGGCCAGTGAGCTTAACTTCGGTAGTAGGGAAGATGCTGGAATCTTATCATCAAGGAAGAAATAGCGAGGCATCTGGATGGAAATTGTCCCATTGGGCAGACGCGGCACGGGTTCATAAAGGGCAGGTCGTGCCTAACTAATTAAACAAATTTAATTTTTTGAGGACATTACCAGTGCGGTAGATAACGGGGAGGCCAATGGATGTGGTATATCTGGATTCCCAGAAAGCCTTTGACAAGGTGCCACACAAAAGATTGCTGCATAAGATAAAGACGCATGGCATTAAGGGGAAAGTAGTAGTATGGATAGAGGATTGGTTAATTAATAGAAAGCAAAGAGTGGGGATTAATGGGTGTTTCTCTGGTTGGCAATCAGTAGCTAGTGGTGTCCCTCGGGGATCAGTGTTGGGCCCACAATTGTTCACAATTTACATAGATGATTTGGAGTTGGGGGCCAAGGGCAATGTGTCCAAGTTTGCAGACAACACCATGATGAGTGGTAAAGCAAAAAGTGCAGAGGATACTGGAAGTCTGCAGAGGGATTTGGATAGGCTAAGTGAATGGGCTAGGGTCTGGCAGATGGAATACAATGTTGACAAATGTGAGGTTATCCATTTTGGTAGGAATAACAGCAAAAGGGATTATTATTTAAATTATAAAATATTAAAACATGCTGCTGCGCAGAGAGACCTGGGTGTGCTAGTGCATGAGTCGCAAAAAGTTGGTTTACAGGTGCAAGAGGTGATTAAGAAGGCGAATGGAATTTTGTCCTTCATTGCTAGAGGGATGGAGTTTAAGAGTAGGGAGGTTATGCTGCAATTGTATAAGATGTTAGTGAGGCCACACCTGGAGTATTGTGTTCAGTTTTGGTCTCCTTACTTGAGAAAGGACTTACTGGCACTGGAGGGTGTGCAGAGGAGATTCACCAGGTTAATTCCAGAGCTGAAGGGGTTGGATTACAAGGAGAGGTTGAGTAGACTGGGACTGTACTCGTTGGAATTTAGAAGGATGAGGGGGGATCTTATAGAAACATATAAGATTATGAAGGGAATAGATAAGATAGATGCGGGTAGGTTGTTTCCACTGGCGGGTGAAAGCAGAACTAGGGGGCATAGCCTCAAAATAAGGGGAAGTAGATTTAGGACTGAGTTTGGAGGAACTTCTTCACCCAAAGGGTTGTGAATCTATGGAATTCCTTGCCCAATGAAGCAGTAGAGGTTCCTTCATTAAATGTTTTTAAGATAAAGATAGATAGTTTTTTGAAGAATAAAGGGATTAAGGGTTATGGTGTTCAGGCCGGAAAGTGGAGCTGAGTCTACAAAAGATCAGCCATGATCTCATTGAATGGCGGAGCAGGCTCGAGGGGTCAGGTGGCCTACTCCTGCTCCTGTTTCTCATGTTTTTATTATTGCATTGTCAAAATTTTTGAAACTTTTTATCTACTTTTGTTAGTTTTGTAGGGAGGTATGTATGTTAACCTCAAAACTGGACGTGGAAGTCAGCAATAGCTAATACTCCAGAAACACGAAGTTGATCAAATTGTTAAAATTAATCATACTTTTATTTCCTCTGGGGCGGCACGGTGGCGCAGTGGTTAGCACTGCTGCTTCACGGTGCCGAGGACCCCGGTTCGATCCTAACCCCAGGTCGCAGTCTTTTTGGAGTTTTCATATTCCACCTGTGTCTGCATGGGTCTCACCTCCACAACCCAAAGATGTGCAGGCTAGGTGGATTGGCCACGCTAAATTGCCCCTTAATTGGGGGGAAAAAAGAATTGGGTACATTAAATTTATTTTAAAATACCTTGATTTCCTCTAAACATTAAGAAGTAGCTTGTATATCATTGCTGTTCACTGGAAAATTTTAACCATTCCACAACAATATAAATCATCTCACTTAGATTAAAAAGCAATTTTATTCGAAAGTTCTGGAATTTGTTTATCACCGCTAAGGCCCAAGTAGCATCTGTTTACATGTGGAAGCACCCTTGGTAGTGAAAGGATAATGTGGGGTAAAATATCAAATGATTTTAAATTGAAGAATTGCATCTTAAAACTAAGGGTTAGAATTTTAAATATTAGTGAGGAAGTGACGGAGGTTTAAAAAGGGATTATTGTGGTTTCAGAGATTTATTTTAGAGAAAGTTGAGTTCTCGTAGCTGCCAAAGATATCCAGATCCAACAATTTTGTTTGACAAATACTGGAGAAAGTTGAAACTGCCCTATTCTGCTGCATTAGTCATATGGAATAGAGTAGGGTCCTCGGTTGCATAATTGTAACTCTTTTGTTCTTATTTTAAAAGCTGTCGCCCTAAATTGAATCATTTATTCTATCAGGATAATGGAGAAATTATGTTTGTGAGGATTATGATGACTGCTCCCCGCTGTGTGCAATTTTAAGTTTGCATTTTTTTTTAGAATTGCACATTCTCCCTGTGTCTGTGTGGGTCTCACCCCCACAATCCAAAGACAATAATAATCTCCATTGTCACAAGTAGGCTTACATTAACTCTGCAATGAAGTTACTGTGAAAATGCCAAACTACGGCGCCTTTTCAGGTGCACGGAGGGAAAATTCAGAATGTCCAATTGACCTAACAAGCACGTCTTTCCGGACTTGTGGGAGGAAACCGGAGCACTCGGAGGAAACCCACGCAGACACAGGGAGAATGTGCAGACTCCGCACAGACAGTGGCCCAAGCCAGGAATCAAACCCGAGTCCCTGGCGCTGTGAAGATGTGCAGGGTAGGTAGATTGGCCACGCTAAATTGTATCTTAATTGGAAAAAAAGAATTGGGTACTATTAAAATTTTTTTTTTAAATTCACCAAACAATTTCTGTGTGTAAATGCATAAATTTATCTATCTAGAAAAACTTTGTAATTTACAATGCTTTTTACTGTGACACTACTTCAGAACATCTTGAAACATGTTGCGGAAAGATTCTGGCACAAGTAAAAGCAACTTGGGTCGAAGATCTATGAGAACTGTCAGCAATTGTCAATTTGCTGAACAGCTTTTGTGGCCAGATTATAGCAATTTTGTGGCCATATTATAGCAAAGTGTGACAATATCTTTCAGAGATCTATCTAGTTCTGTTGAAAGGCAACTGAAAGGAAGCATCTCTATTGTTTTGATAAATTGTGAGCGAGAGCAAAGTTTGTAAGTTACTGTGACAGCACTCTGTGACAGGATACTCTTCATTTGCATAACTAACTTATCTGTAGATGTACAGTCTCACTAAGATGATATGATCGTAAGATAGCTCCAACTATTGAAGGCAAAGAGTCCTGTGATGTATTTCAAGAAGATGATGTCTTAAATCTTAAAAAAATCTTCAATAATCTTTATTGTCACAAATTGGCTTACATTAACACTGCAATGAAGTTACTGTGAAAAGCCCCTAGTCGCCACATCCCGGCGCCTGTTCGGGTACACAGAGGGAGAATTCAGAATTCTCAGCTGGTACGGGAATTGAACCCGTGTTGCTGGCCTTGTTCTGCATCACAAACCAGCTGTCTAGCCCACTGAGCTAAACCAACCCCCAGTGACAAGAGTTCTATTTGCTGCATTGTTCTGTGTATCATTAGTTAGACTTTGGACAGGTAAGGCACATGCCTGTTTATTAGGGAGGCTACTAATTTAGATAGTCAGTGACTGAACCGGACAAGATTACTTCAAAATTCAAAAACCTAATGAGGCGAATCTCAAAATACGGAAATTGAGAGAAACAAAGTGAAAATGTTGTAGATAAGTAACTGTGGCTGACATTGAATGCCTTTATTGTGATAGGCACCATACCAACCCAGTTGGAACTGAATGGCGATGGAAAATGGATGAAGCAGATACGATTTTAAAAGAAGCAATCGACAATCATCAGAACCTGATAAAACAGTTTAAAGGTAAAAGGTTGTCAGTGTCAGGAAATTTCCAAACCAGGAATTGGAATTTTTAGTTTAAATTTAGAGTACCCAATTCTTTCCTTTTCCATTTAAGTGCAATTTAGCATGACCAATTCACCTAGCCTGCACATTTTGGGTTGTGGTGCGAGACCCACACAGACACAGGGAGAATGTGATTGAATCCGGGTCCTCAGCGCCGTGAGGCAGCAGTGCTAAACACTGCGCCGCTGTGCTGGAATTGGAAATTACCTGGCAATTTTTTGGTTCCATATCATTAATGGTAATATGGTACATTGACAAAAACACCAGCAAAGGATCAGGAACTTTCTGTTTAGAGTCCCACACCATAGTCTACCTTCTTTCCATCATTCTGCTTTGAATTATAGGATAGTTCAGGCCAAGCAGTCCTTGGTGTTCATCTTTCATAAAAGCTATGGTCTTAATCCTAGCTGCCTAGTTCAATCATAGAATTCTTACAGTACAGAAAGGAGGCCTTTTGGCCTGTTGAGGCTGCACTGATCTTCCGAAAGAGCACCCCGCCCAGGCCCAACCCTTATCGCCTTTACCCCACCTAACCATTGGACACTAAGGGGAAATTTAGCATAGCCAATCCATCTAAGCTGCACATCTTTGGACTGTGGGAGGAAACCGGAGCACCCAGAGGAAATCCACGCAGACACGCGGAGAAATGTGGAAACTCCACACAGTCACCCATGGTCGGAATTTAACCCCGGGCCCTGACACTGTGAGACAGCAGTGTTAACCACTGCCATCGTGCCACCCGTAAATTTGCATCCGTCTCTATTCCTAGATGACCTTGAGTTAAACCCATGCATTGACCAAATGGACAGAGGCACTGGTGAGGCTCTAATTCAGGCTCCACAATTTCCTCGATGGGCGTGTTAGCCAACTAAGCCTAGCAGCGGAGTTGTTTCCATATGTGTTCATTCTCTTTTCCTTCAGCCACCTTTCTAACCTGTTTGCACGTATGATCTATACATAAGCCACAAAATCAGATAATGCATTCCACAGCCGTACAACCCTCTCCTCCTATAGACATAAATATCTTGTGTTTAGTTTTTATCAATGCTCCCTCCTTCAATGGAAACAGTTTGATTTTACATACTCCTTCGTCCCTTGCTAATTTTAAATGCCTCCTTTTAAATCCCCTTTTAATCTCTTTTCTATTCTAACAAAAGCAGCCCCAGTTTTGTTTAAGTTGTTAAGTTAGAAAATATTTTATTGAAGCATTTATAATTTTCACAGTTTAGCACATCAACATTTCTTAAATAACCGCGAGGGCCGACACGCGAACACCTAAAAGAAAAAAACCTAGAAAACAATGTGTCCTACTACCCCTGCCCTATTCCCTGATTACCCGTATACTAAGTTCCCTGTCCTTATCTAACATTGCCATGCCTCCTGTGTCCCCCCCCTTACTGTTGACGTTCAATTTTCCTTGAAAAGTATCAATGAACGGTTGCCATCTCCGGGCACACCCCTGAGTTGATCCTTTCAAGACAAACTTGATTTTTTCCAGACGAGAAACCCTGCCATATCGCTGACCCACACTCCTGACTTTGGGGCTTCGAGTCCCTCCATCCCAGCAAAATCTGTCTCCGGGCCACCAGGGAGGAGAAGGCAAGGACATCTTGGGAGTGGAGCACAAATTTGATAATACCCTCATGCAACTACTGCCCTTGCCCTTCTGGATGCTGGAGGTTGGAAGCCCAAAATTACATTGTAGTACTGTACTCCGACTATGGTCTTGCTGAAGTTTTATTCAGATTCACCACTGCATATTGGTGTTTATGTTTTTTGCCTTATGCTATAAATCTCACTGTTCTGTTAGAATTTTTGTGACATTTACTTGTGATGATGCTTCTAAATTATCTTTTGACGCTCAATCCTTATGCCCTCTGTTCTTTCACATAACTCAGCTATCCCGCAAAGCATATCTTTTTTCCCCAAGTGAAATGCAATGCCTCACATTGACTGATGTTGAATTCCAAATGTTGCTTTCATAATTAAACCTAAACTGCCTTTTAGCCTAATCTTCTTGGCTTAAAGCAATGCTCTCCTTTTAATCTGTTTTCTTGTAGAGTTTTACTTATTTGATGCTATGATCCTGGAACTCTAGTTCATGTTTCTAGCTGTGTTTGAACTAAATACCGCGAACAGAATCTTTGGCTGTTTTAGATCTTATTCCTGAAAACAGCTGCTCCAAAATCGAT
Source organism: Scyliorhinus torazame (assembly GCF_047496885.1). Taxonomy (NCBI): domain Eukaryota; kingdom Metazoa; phylum Chordata; class Chondrichthyes; order Carcharhiniformes; family Scyliorhinidae; genus Scyliorhinus; species Scyliorhinus torazame. The sequence goes on from NC_092718.1 coordinate 176,763,657, forward strand.
TGGCCGTTCATCTCATTTTTGCTTGTGGGACCTTCCTTTGCACAGGTTGGCTGCACTGTTTGCCTGCATCACAACAGTCACTCTACTACGAAATAACGTATTTACTGGTGAAGCACATTGGGATGTCTTAAGTTTGTGAAAGACATTATATATAAATGCAAATCTCTCTATTCTTCCTCCCTTGCCTCCTTTCTTCCTCCTCTCACTATAGACTGCACAGATTGATCTTTTCCTAGATATATAAATAATTGTAAATAAATTCTGACCATTGAGGAGAGGTATTGTGAGATTACCAATTCCACATTAAGTTGTTAAAGGATATGTTGACAAAGTTCCATTACTTTATTGCACTTAAAAATAAATAGTTGATCTAATTAATTGTCATCAAACATTTTATAGCTTTAGTAAATCAAGAAATAATTGGGTGTTTGAATAACAATTTCATATGGCCCATTGAGCCAGCTTCACCACTCAGTAGGATCATGGACGACCTTGTGCTGCAACTCCACCTTTTTGCACTTTCCTCATTTCCAACATTAAGCATCTACAGGCCCCTGGGATAGAGATTTTCAAAGATTTCTCCTCCTGTCAGTCCTAAATGGCTGACAGTTCTAGACTGCCCATCCTAGGGAAACCTCCTTCCAGAATTTGCGCTGTCAAGGTGTTAAGAACTTTATATGTTTCAGTGTGTCATGGAAATCATAATAAAGACAAATTCCTCGGTTCGATTTAAGGAAATTTATTTACACAAATATATTTGCGGAGAGAGAGTATTCCAGCTGCAAAGCCAGTGCACTGCGCTCTGAGATTCGATTGAAGACACATATTTTTATAGTCTGAAATAACAGCTTGAAGTAAACAGGCATGTTTATATTAGATAGACCTTGGAAAGTAGGTAAGATGAAATACATAGTACGTATGTTCTTGCCATTGGCTAAAAACAAACTCGAGTACACATTTTGTTATCTTTTGGAGGACAATGTGTTTTCATAATAAGGCCGAGATCAGAATATTAAGCAGTATTTCATTTATGTTATCTGACATACTTATTTTAATTCAAAAGCAGTGTTGAAGTATAGTCAAGCATTTCCCAGCATGCTTCTAAATTGGCAACTCATTAATTTCCCTTCCACAATTCCCTCCTTGTTGATCTTTTGATCAACACCTTTTAGTAAATTATCGTGTAGGGTGGGTTATAATGTAAGGGGAATGGATGTATGACCGTTCCCTGCATGTTATGAGCCTGGTAGCAAGGAGACAAGATGGCTAGGGCTGTTCCCGTGTTCGTACAATAAAAATATCTTGCACAACATTAAAACAGTAACCAGACGACAATCAAGATTACAATGGCGATTATAATCCAGAACACAATCCTCTGTCCTGACGATCCTAGCCACCCAAAGCCAAAGTCCCATCCATCATTTTCATGTAATCTTGTCACCTCTCTACAAATGTGATCCAACAGCTTATCAATTTTTTCTGAGTTATCAGGGATGTATGTGCAACAGTTACTTCCAATCAGGGCACAACTGCCTCCCTTTTCAGCAAACAAGAAGTCAAGAGCCATTCTATTCTGCAGGCCAACCGCTCTTATAGCACCCATCTCAGTTTCTATCTGGTTAACAGCTTCTGCAGTGTCATTAGCTGCCTGCTCAAGGATGTCTCGTAATTCGTGTAGTTCGTATGCATTGTGGCTATTCCTAATGGTGGTATCATTATTCCCAGCATTTGTGCCCATGTCATAACACTTCGTGTAGTCCTGTGATGGGAATGGTCCTGCAGTTGCTGGACGTGATGTACATAAGGGACTACATATCCCAAATAGCAGGAGCCTTCTCAATTTTCTGGTAACCACGGGTACGCCTTGCGTTCACAGATAAAATACATGCCGTTATATGCGGTCAGGTTTCCTTTACTATCAGTCATCATTAGTCTAATTGGATCCCCTTCTCAGAAGCCTCCACTAGTTCGATTTTCAGCTCCTGACCAATCAAAGATGAATAGCCCTTTAGCTGTAAGGTGGAACATAGGGGGTTGCCAATTCAAGGTCTGATCACACTGACTCGTGCCTACTGAGTAGGTCCCATCTGTTTTATGTTTCTTAAAGCATATACTTCCTTTTGGGACTCCAGTATAATTGGGAAGAGCAAGAAATTCAGCAGCAAGACAGAGAAAGACTGAGAAAGGATACCAGCAAAGTAATATGTCTGGTGGGACCATGTTTTAGGACGGCTTGGGTAGAAGCTATGGCCATCTGGGAAGTCCCACAAAGAGTGGAAGCATGAATTTGTTTCCCATGACCATAAGATTGGTGATAGAGCCAGGTTAACTGGTTCTGAACCATCAATTTTCCAGAATAATTGGCCAGTTACATTAATAAAAGTAAATAACTCGGTCTTTTTTTGTAATGTGCATTGATAATTTGGCTGTTTTAAATTGAAGATTGAATAAACTAGGCTTCACTGTTCAAATGAGGTGAGGACCAATTGCAAATACTGAGTCACTGCCAGTTTTACAATCACTATTCGGGTTTTAGGAACATGGACGCAATACTTTGGTATATGAATCATGTTTCCAAGAGTGTAAGCCAGCAGAGTTTCATTGGATGGAAAACATGAAGCCCAAATGAGATGCAGACAGAGTACAGGATAAATTTTCCTCATTGAAATTTGATCAGTCACTGTTGTCAATAATACATGACTATAATTTTGCTCTGAGCAATATTCTGCATTGTTTACATGGCAGAATTAAGTGGGAATGTATGTGGGAAAATAAAGCAGAATGATACTTTGTCCTTAAAAACAACCTTATCCCAGCCTGTACCATGTAAGAAATGCAGAGTGCAGTAATATGTTCATGACAGATTAAATAAAAGGTTTCTCTGGTAATAAATTCAATGTTGGGATGGAACTTCTTTTTGCAAACTGGTGCATTCTGTCGCTACAACTGGAATTGCAAATAAAAAAAATAATTGTACTCTAAATATATTGCAGCAGAGGTGGGATTGGATGGATTTATTGATAAGGCCACCTTTTAAGAATTAAATATAGAAATGTGATTGTATTTGACAAGAATGTGCATTTTATCAGATGCTATTAATGAATCACAGGTAATCTGAAGCCTGATATTGGGTATTCATAAAATTCGGTAAACAGGTTGTAATATTTGATAGAAAATTTGTTCTATCCATTTTGACTTCTGTATTCCCCTTTCCGATCATATGACGATATCATTTGTCATTTTGGATTGTAAGTTGTTGTACCAATCTATATACCTGTTTAAATGCAATAACAACAGTACAATAATGTATATTTCTAAACTGAGACATTGTGCATGTTGCGCCAATTATTATCCAATATCCTATATAGAACAGGAACAAAATGGAATGAAGTAGCCGAGTAAAGAACAAATGAAAGCTAAGGAGCCTTAAATCTACCGAAGAGGAGGCACTGAATGTGCATGCAAGCAGAGAGTTAAAGCTGCGCAACAAAGCCCGGGTCACTGTCCGTGTGGATTCTGCACATTCTTCCCGTGTCTGCATGGGTCTCACCCCCACAACCCAAAAAGATATGCAGGGTAGGTGGATTGGCCGTGCTAAATTGCCCCTTAATTGGGAGGAAAAAAAAATTGGGTACCCTAAATTTATTTTTAAAAAGATGAGCAATAAGGAAAACCTACCATTAAAATTAGAAATTTAACAAATCAAATCACTCCCAAAAAAAGTTCATATTGCTTTTGAATGTCCATTTTGAATTTCCCCTGTTAAGTTTACTCTTAGTAATAAAAACTTTTCTTAAAGTGCGAATGATTCTGAACAAAATGATTATTCATATCCATTGAGTTATCTGTGCAGTGTTGTTAATTTCAGAAAAATATTTTCCTTTAGAAGCGTCCTGTTGATTCTGTAGCTTAAGGTTCAATATCTGGCTGTGGCTAATTGGTATGCTGCTCACATTAGTAACTGTGGTTAGCACAATTGCTTCACAGCTCCAGAGTCCCAGGTTCGATTCCCAGCTTGGGTCACTGTCTGTGCGGAGTCTGCACGATCTCCCCGTGTGTGCGTGGGTTTGCTCTGGGTGCTCCGGTTTCCTCCCACAGTTCAAAGATGTGCGGGTTAGGTGGATTGGCCATGCTAAATTGTCCTTAGTGTCCAAAATTGCCCTTGGTGTTGGGTGGGGTACTGTGTAATGGGGATAGGGTGGAGGTGTGGGCTTGGGTAGGGTGCTCTTTCCAAGAGCCAGAGCAGACTCGATGGGCCGAATGGCCTCCTTCTGCACTGTAAATTCTATGATTCTATTTTCCGGGTGACAGAGATACTTTTTAATCTTGTCCATAGTGGCTCAGCCAGTTCTGCTCCCGAGAGCTCACTTTTGCTTACCCCTACAGTGGTGACTACTACTGCCAATGTTGTAATATAACTGTATTTGTGCCAGAGCGAGTGGCACCTCCATTCAGGAATGTACCACCTGAAAGAGTGGAAACCGATTCAGTCATAACATTCAAACGAGAATTGGGTAAATACTTGAAAAAATGACAGAGCTGGGGGGTGGGGGAGCAAAATATTAAAGTTTATTGGATAGTTCTACCAAAGAGCAGGCACAGACTTGATGGCCAGAGTGGCCTCTCTCCACGGCATATCATTCTTTAATTTTGTGGTGTTAGACATTCTCTGCTGTGAAATGCTGTGGACCCCTCCTTGATACTCCATGAGGCCCCTTCCCATTAGAACTAAATCCTTTACCTGTTGTTTGGCACTGTCTACTCTTGTGGTTACTTCCCTCTCGTGTCAGACCCCATGATCCATTCTACATATCTGCCAGACGCTTTGCTAAGCAGTCCCAGACCTAGAACCTGGAAAGGAGGAGGTGTGGTGGGCAGCTGGGGTGGGGAAGAGTATTTAACCAGGCGAGGCAATTGTACGTTATGTGATGAAAAATCAAGTGATACGATCAAGCCGAGTTGGCAACCCTATTAATACTTCATAAAAAATACAGCAGCGTTTCAGCTACTATGTGGTACCAAAGAACCCTGAGAAATTGGATGCAATGCACATACTCAGCTGCACATTCTAAATTCAGCGAAAACATCACAGCTTTGGGCAAAATCATCATGTCCACGTACTCAGAATGACTTCTAAACAGTGTCATAATTTTCAAACTATTTGATTCAAACTTTTTATCCAAGATACAAACTAGTTTAATTAAAGAAAATAATACTTTAATAAGTCCACAAAGAGTCTACACTGAGTTTGAAGAAACAAAAACTTAATTTTATTTTACGAAGACTGTTAGGTACAGCTCCAGAAACTCCCTACTGAGGCCGACTCTATTTATACATAGCCAGAGATTGTTAGAGGTGCCCCTGCCCCCTTATCGAGGGAGCTCGTATTCTGCAAGATCTACGGGGTAGGTAATCATTCCTACCCCGTAGGACCCTTGCGGATCATAACACATGGTTTGATCAGTTTCTATGAGGAGTGAATTGACATTGTGTCTGAATACCAGAAGCATGTAAAGGAATGAATTGACCTATTTTTATACAAGGCTAAATTACAACCCAGGAGGAGACAGCTACAAAGGAAACCGAAGTGCAGATCAAGTTTACCTGTTTTACCATGTATAAGGAGAGTAAAACATTTTGATATTAGCTAGATATTAAAAAGTAAAGTGAACTAAGGTGTGATTTGTAGTACTAATGACCTCCTGCATGCTTTAAATGTCAAGGGAGTAATCTTGGATGAAATAATTCTGGTCCACGAGCCCAAACATAGCGCACATGTGCTAAATTGATGTTTTGCATAAATATATGTTGTTTTTGCAGGTGTACCTGGAGTACAGGCTGAACGTTTTGCGGAGGGAATGATGGTGAAGCACTGTGCGTTGTCATTGGTAGGAGAGCCGATCATGTACCCAAAAATCAACCAACTTGTTAAATTGCTGCACCATAAAAAAATTTCCACTTTCCTAGTAACAAACGCTCAGTTCCCAGAGGAAATCAGGTGAGAATGATCAATTAAATTGACCGATGAAGTTTAGATACATTCAAGAAAATTAACTTTGCATATTTTTTAATTATGGTACTTTGTGGAAAAGGGATTATTGGTTATGGGATTTTAACTGTCTTTAAAATGCTGTCTGGTGAAATGAAGGCAATATTTATTGTAGCGTGAGTTTATTTACTAAGCTTTGATTTGATTTTCAATTAATTAAAGTAGATTATTTAAACAGACTAACATCTCCTTCAACAGCAACTTCTATTTATATAGCACCTTTAATGTAATAACATGTCCTGAGGCACTACATAGAAACATTATCAAACAAAGCATGACATGAATGTAAGGCGATGCAAGGTCAGATGACCAAAAACTTGGTCAAAGAGTTAGGTTTTACAGAGTCTTTTATAAGAGGAAAACAAAGTCAAGAGATGGCGAGGCGTAGGGAGGGAATTCCAGAGCTCAGGGCCTAAGCAGCAGACTGTGGTATGGCTACCAATGGTTGCGTATTTAAAATTGGGATGCTCAACAAGCTAGAATTAGATGAGTTGCAGCAATCTTGGAAGACTGTGGAACTGCAGGAGATTACAGATGTAGGGAAGATAGAGGCCGTGGAAAGATTTGAAAACCAGGAAAGAAAGCAAATTAAAATTTACCTCTTGTTTTAATGTGTGTATCAAGTGTAAGATTTTTGATTTCAATTCAATAATAGAAGTAGGTTTACACCTAATTTATAGTACTGATGGTCTACCTTTTGTTTTGAATGCCTTGTAAGTTAGCTGGTGAAGTACTTCTGAACTAATAGGTTGATATTTTTATACCTTCAATTTGTAGAATTGTTTTTTACTGTGGATAAAATTCATGCAGAACTATTATTTCCAGAATCATGCAATATATTACAAATGTGAAAAGTAGCTAAATTGATTTTCACTTCAAAAAGCATTTTATGCAATGAGGAATAGCATAATAGAAGGAAACTTTTGATTTGGACCAAAGATATATTTTACATTTTTATTGCAGGCATTGTATAAAAAGTGTCCAGATAAAAAATGTTTTAAAATTTAGAGTACCCAATTATTTTTTTTCCAATTAAGGGGCAATTTAGCATGGCCCATTCACCTACCCTGCACATCTTTGGGTTGTGGGGTAAACCCACGCAGACACGGGGAGATTGTGCAAACTCCACACAGACAGTGACCAAGGGCCGGGATTCGAACCCGGGTCCTCAGCGCCATAGTCACAGTGCTAACCACTGCGCCACCGTACTGCCCTGGACCAAAGTAATCTTGACCATTGTTTTCTTGGTCAGAATGGAAGCAAGGAAGGGAAAGACAAATAAGTAATTCAATTTCAGGAATTTGGGCTCAGTGGATTAATTCTCCTCTGTTCTGAGGAAAAAGTTATAAATGAAATAATTTCCTCAAATGTAATGTTCCTTCATTCAGAAAACTTGAACCAGTTACTCAACTTTATGTCAGCGTGGATGCAAGTACTAAAGATAGCCTGAAGAAAATTGATCGTCCTCTCTTTAAGGACTTTTGGCCAAGGTTTCTTGAGTCCCTGAAGGCTTTAGCAGACAAGGTATTGAGATTATTTACTCAATTTTACAAATGTATATTGTAGCTTTTAAATGCATCAGTGTGTCGTCATGATATTTAAATAGGAGAGAATGAAGAAAATATATTTGATTTCGATTTGCAAAAGGATCTTGAAATTGATTTATGGTGAGCTGACTTATAAATCAATGGCCCTTAAGTCAATTTTAATCCTTTGATGTATTCAGAAACATTGGCTTTTCATCGGCATGTTGTTGTGCACTTTATCCAATATCCAAACCGCTGCATTCTCCAAAAACTCATTATTCTGCCACCCCAACCCCGACCATCCCCAAAATGTATTCATACACAGCCCCTTGTCTGTTATCTCAAACCAATGCAAGCAATTAAAGCTATACCATGATCTACTGATAAATTTGGCTGACTGAATACTTCAATTGTTTTCAGTCGGCATCTTCCTGGCTTAAAAAATAGTTGAGATCTTGACTTCAGTTAGTTTTACGTATGGAAGGAAAAAAATGCAATTAACAGGTTATTCACTTGCTATGTGTAATTTCAATTGAGAAGCTTTTTAGCGTATTCTCAATCTAAATGATTGTCAATGGAACTGTTTAATCTGAAACTACAATCTTGTTCAATATATAGATTGGTAAATAGATTGCAAGGGTTTACGTCAGAAATATTTTCACGGATACCGATAAAGATGGTGTTTGGGTGTATTTGTAACAGAATATGATTCGATGGCGCTTGGGTGTATTTGTCACCGAATATGATTAGATGGTGCTTGGGTGTATTTGTAACCGGATATGATTAGTGTAACATTTCCTGCTTTGGGGGCAATAACAGTGTCAATGCCCTGGCGTTTGGCATATGTTGAATAGTTTATCTGTTCTTGAGTGGTGTAGTTTCCTGTTGTATGCACGACACCTGAAGCATTGAGCACATATTGCTTGTTAGTAGGTATGGATAACATGGCTTTGACATAGTTTTATTGCTAATTTTAAGAGGGAATCAATAACTGGAATACTAAGCAAAATGTAACCAACTGTAGTTAGTGTAGAGATAGAGAATGATTGTCTATGGGACAATTAATTTCAGTGCTAATAGACCACTCTCAAGAAAGTGATTTGGCTTCTATCCAAATCCCTATCTATTTAGAGGATAGAATGTAATTACTCGCCTGTTGAGAAATAATTTGGGAATTCTTCAAACAAACTGGCCTCCTTTTTGAAGGAAATAGGATAAATATGAGTAGCAACATCATGTTGTTTAGTTCACATGTGGCGAAGCAGCGCTCAGTGGGGGATTTAGAAGTCGTTAAGTAACACAATTTAAAAATTCAGGAAAAAGTCAACACTTTTATTTTCAAATCAGGAAACCATTATTGTGCAGATTAAATATTATCCTTCTCCTTTATTTTTTCTTCTGTGTAAACCTATTTCTTGTAATAATAATCTGTATTTTTAGTCCGAAGTATGTGTATCAAAGATCCCCTGAACAAACAGTGGACATTTTTCATTACTCTTGTGCAAAGCTTTAAGTATAATATTTCTTTATTGGTTCCTGGCATGTGGGTGTCATTAAGAAGACCAGAATTTGTTGCCCATCTCTAATTATCCTTGAGGAGATGCTTGTGAACCATCTTCTTGAACCACTGCAATCCATGTGATATAGGTATACCCACCAAACTCTCTTACAATCCAAGTTGGTGTTATAACTGGACGGGAAGATCCCAGAATGGAATCCTGGCTCAAAAGACTGTAATTTTCTTTTAGAAAATGTGGAGGACAGAGTTACAGGACTGCTAATTAGTTTTAACAACAAGAAAAAAAACATTTATTAAACATGCAAAGTTGGACTACGATACAATACTGCTTTACCCCCCTTACCGTCACAAAGACCCACAGATTTTCAGGTTAAAACTGATTACAAAATACATCTTAAACCCCAATGGTCTCAGTAAAGTCCCTTTAAACACATGAGTTGGCTGTCGTCAAATAACCTCTCCACTCTGATCTCAAGTGAATGCCTTTGGATTTCTTCAAAAAATCCCCACGGATGATTGTCACATGAGAGCTTCCAAACTCCACTCCCAAAAAAGCACGCTTTGAAATCTTCTTTCACAACAATGCTTTCCATCAGTGGTTTGCATTCCAAAATCCAGTCCAGGTTTTCCAAATTACTCTTTCAAACAAAGTTTCCACTACACTTTTAACAAAGAATCTCACATTCAGGTTTTACAACTTCTTCAGGATTTCTTTGGCTTGACTGTTGTATAATGTGTTCACAATTGCTTCAACTCTAGATTCACAGACTCTATTAAAATGGCATCAAACTTTTAATTTACCTCTGAAATCTGCTTTCCACTTCAACTCTGGTCACTGCAGCTGTCTTTTACACTCGCAACTCTTTGTTTGCTTTTCCCTTGAATTCTCCTGTGAATAATACCTTGTTCGGCTTCTGGTTCTCTGTTCTCTTAACTTCAGTCTCCCGAAGACATTCTACCTTTCCCAATTCCCTGGTTATCTGGATTAAATCTGATTTTTTGGGATGTCTGCCACTTTGCAGCTCCCTTGTCCTGTCCAGCTTGTCTTTTACTGGCAGAGTCGCGAGATGTTCACTATCTGGTGTCCTTTCTTCAACTGCAAACAAATTCGGCTAAAACTAAATTCAAAAAGCCCTCTATATTAAAAAGGCCCCCAGGACCTCTGGTGGTGGCATGTAGGAGAAGGTCGCATACGAGGTAGCTCCTGACAGGATACTTGTTTCTTTGGCCCTTTTTGTCTGGTTCCCGGGGAATTTTGGTGAACAAACTTGGCCTAGCTAAAGGTTTAGTGAAGCCGTTGACGAAATAATGTTGAAAATTTTTTAAAAGGCTGGTGGAAAGAAAGTTAGACGCATTTGGGAAGATGATGATTGAGTCAACTCCAGCGGGTGCGGCTGCTTCTATTACGGCGGTTAGGCTGGCGGGGCTACTGGCCTCTGAGTTTGAGAAACAGTTTGGAAAACAGTTTGAAAAACAAGGCAAGTAATGATGGACACCCGCAAAAAATTGAGGGGGCGCTTGGACCAATTCGGGGGAAGGTGGAGAAAACCTTGGAGGTTGTGAAAAAGCAAGGAGAGAGGGTGGGCGAACTGGAGGGATCCTTGTCGAGGCACAGTGATCAAATCACCTCACTCGAAGCTCGAAGATGCAGGAGAAAAACAAGATCCAAAGCAAATGTAGATGACCTGGTGAACAGAGGACAAGGAGAGAGAACCTGCAAAACGTGGGCCCGAATCCATCGAAACACGAGATGGGTAGGGGAGCACCATCCAGATCTATCAGGACATCAGAGCAGAGCTGGCGAAGAGGTTGGCGGGCTTTAATAAAGCGAAGGCAGAACTATACTGGAGCAGATGACGTTCATGGTGATGTACCCAGCGAGGCCTCGGGTTAAATATGGGCCGAAAGACCACTAATTTGTCACATTGGAGGAGACGGAGGCCTTTGTTGAAGAACATGGGGCGGGATTCTCCCCCCCCCCCCCCCCTGGGGGCTGGGCCAGAGAATTGCCAGGGGGCAGTGAGAATCCCGCCCTAACGCCGGCTGTCAATTCTGCGGTGCGTTTTTTTGGCGGGGCGGGAATTGCGTTGCGTCGTTCGGGGACCGTTGGCAGCGCCCCCCCCCCCCCCGGCGATTCTCCGCTCCGCGATGGGCTGAGCGGCTGCCCGTTTTCGGCCTGTCCCGCCGGCGTAAATTACACAAGGTTCTTACCGGCGGGACATGGCTCTGTGAGCGGCCTGCGGAGTCCTCTGGGGAGCGCGAGGGGATCTGGCCCCAGGGGGGCCCCCACGGTGGCCTGGCCCGCGATCAGGGCCCACCGATCTGCGGGCGGGCCTGTGCCGTGGGGGCACTTTTTCCCTCAGCACCGGCTGCTGTAGGGCTCCGCCATGGCCGGGGCGGAGAAGAAACCCACTGCGCATGCGCAGGAATCACGGCAATGGTTCTGGGAACACGCTGGCGCTCCTGCACATGCGCCAACTAGCGCCAGCCGGCGGAGGCCCTTTCCCGCGGTTGGCGTGGCGCCAATCACTCCAGCGCCAGCCTAGCCCCAGAAGGTGCTGAGGATTCTGCACCTTCCGGGTGGCCCGACGCCGGAGTGGTTCACACCATTCTTTGGCGTCGGTACGGCCCGCCCGCCGGATACCGGAGAATCCGCCCATGGTCTTGGACACAGTTAAAGGGGTTCCATGGGAACTGTTATGGGTGTTACTGGAATTTTTTGTACACAGTATATCTATTTGTTATTAATCTGGGGTTGCACATGTTATATGGGGCGGGGGGGGGGGGGGATGATGGAGATGGGGGCCAATGTGGGTAGGAGGTAATGGTTAAAGTAATAGTAATGGAAATATATGGTCCCTGATGAGAATTTGAGAATTGCAGGGGTGTTAGATTTTGATTTTTGTGTCGAAGGGTTCTACCAGACTGGGCGGCCTTTTATTACTTCAATGAAACTAATCACCGTCAGTTGCTCGGGGGGTAGGGGAGATTGGGAGGGCAGGCGGGTTTAGGAGCCAGGTTGCTGCTGCTGCTGACCGTCTTCTAACGTTCTGCCAGGAAGCCTAGGAACGGTTGCCACCACCTGAAGAACCCTTACACCGATCCCCTTAAGGCAAATTTCACCCTCTCCAATTTAATAAACCCCGCCATATCGTTGATCCAGGATTCCATGCTTGGGGGCCTCTCATCCTTCCACTGAAGAAGAATCCTTCGCTGGGCTACCAGGGACGCAAAGGCCAGAATACCAGCCTCTTTCGCCTCCTGCACTCCCGGCTCCTCTGCCACCCCAAATATTGTGAGCCCCCAGCCCGGCTTTACCCTGGAACCTACCACCCTCGACACCATCCTCACTACAAACTTCCAAAGGCCCTCCAGCGCTGGGCACGCCCAGAGCATGTGGGTGTGGTTTGCTGGGCTCCCTGAGCACCTAACACACCTATCATGTGAGCCTTATGCAGCACCTTAAATTGTATGAGGCTGAGCCTCGCGCAAGAGGAGGAAGAGTTCACTCTCCCCAGGACATCCGCCCACGTCCCCTCGTCCATCTCCTCGCCCAACTCTTCCTCCCACTTACCCTTTAGCTCCTCCACCGAGGCCGCCTTCTCCCTCCTGCATCACCTGATTCGTTGCCGAGATCCTCCCCTCTCCAACCCATACCCCCGACAGCACCCAGTCCTGGACCCTGCGTGGCGGCAACAGTGGGAACGTCACTACCTGCCGCCGAACAAACGCCTTTACCTGCATATATCTGAAGGTGTTCCCCGGGGGGAGCCCGAACTTCTCCTCCAGCTCACCCAGGCTTGCGAACTTCCCGTCCACAAACAGATCCCCCATCCTTCTAATACCTACCCTGTGCCAGCTCAGGAACCCTCCGTCCATCCTCCCCGGTGGTTCCCCCGAATCGGGGACCACACCCCCCCCCCCCCCCCCCCAAATCCCTGCACCGCTCCAGGAACACCCTTCTCATCCTCGGGGTCTTCTGTGCCCACACAAACCCGATAACGCTCCTGCTAACCCGCCTGAAGAAAGCCTTGGGATCAGGATGGGGAGGCACTAGAACAGGAACAAAAACCTCGGGAGCACCGTCATTTTAACTGACTGCACCCTACCCGCCAGGGAGAGTGGCAGCCTGTCCCACCTCTTAAACTCCTCCTCCATCTGCTCCACCAGCCTCGTGAAGTTAAGCTTATGTAGGGCCCCCCAGCTCCTAGCCACCTGGACCCCCAGGTACCTGAAACTCCTCTCCGCCCTTTTTAGCGGGAGCTCACCAATCCCCCTCTCCTGGTCCCCTGGGTGCACCACGAACAACCCGCTCTTCCCCATATTAAGCTTGTACCCGGAGAAATCTCCAAACTCCCTAAGGATCCTCATCACCTCCGGCATTCCTCCCACCGGGTCCGCCACTTATAGCAGCAAATCATCCGCATAGAGCAACACCCGATGCTCCTTCCCACTCCGCACCAAGCCCCCTCCAGTTCCTCGACTCGCTCAACGCCATGGCCAGGGGTTCAATTGCCAGCGCAAAGGGCAGGGGGGACAGGGGACACCCCTGCCTCGTCCCCCGGTGTAGCCAGAAATACTCTGACCTTCTTCTGTTCGTGGCCACACTCGTCACCGGGGCCTCATATAGCAGCCTCACCCACCTGACGAACCCTTCCCCGAACCCGAACCTTTTCAACACCTCCCACAGGTACCCCCATTCCACCCTAGCAAAGGCCTTCTCCGCATCCATCGCCGCCACTATCTCCACCTCCCCTTCCATCGCCGGCATCATTATAACATTCAAGAGCCTCCGCACATTAGTATTCAACTGCCTCCCTTTCACGAACCCCGTCTGATCCTCGTATATGACCTGCGGCACACAGTCCTCTATCCTCATGGCCAAAATCTTTGCCAGCAACTTTGCATCTACATTTAGGAGTGAGATCGGCCTATATGGCCCAAACTGTAGGGGATCCTTGTCCCGCTTCAGGATCAGGGAAATCAGCGCTCTAGACATAGTCGGGGGCAGAGCCCCCCCTTCCCTTGCCTCGTTGAAGGTCCTTACCACAGCGGGCCCAGCAGGTCTGAATGCTTCTTGTAAAATTCAACCGGGAACCCATCCGGCCCTGGTGCCTTCCCCGCCTGCATGTTCCCTATCCCTTTGACCAACTCCTCCAACCCAACCTGCGCCCCCAACCCCGCCACCTGCCCCTCCTCCACCCTCGGAAACCTCAGCCGGTCCAGGAAGCGACCCATCCCTCCCTCCTCCAGTGGTGGTTCAGACCGGTACAGTTCCTCATAGAAGTGCCTGATGACCCCATTGACACCCACCGCACTTCTCACCGTGCTCCCTCCTCCATCCCTAACTCCCCCGATCTCCCTAGCTGCCTCTCGCTTCCGAAGCTGGTGCGCCAGCATCCGGCTCGCCTTTTTTCCGTATTCATATACCGCCCCCCTGCGCCTTTCTCCACTGCACCTCCGCCTTCCTGGTGGTCAACAAATCAAACTCAGCCTGGAGGCTACGCCGCTCCCTAAGCAATCCCTCCTCCGGGGCCTCCGCGTACCTCCTGTCCACCTTCACCATCTCCCCCACCAACCACTCCCTCTCTCTCCTCTTCCCCCCCTCTCCTTGTGTGCCCTAATGGAGATCAGCTCTCCTCTGACCACCGCCTTCAGCACCTCCCAGACCACCCCTACTTGCACCTCCCCTTTGTCATTAGCCTCCAGGTACCTCTCTATACAACCCCGGACCCGCCCGCTCACCTCGTCGTCCGCCAGCAATCCCACCTCTAGGCGCCACAGCGGGCGTTGGTCCCTCTCCTCCCCCAACTCGAGGTCCGCCCTGTGCGGAGCATGATCAGAAATGGCTATCGCCGAGTACTCTGTATCCTCCACCCGCGGAATCAGCGCCCTGCTCGTGACAAAAAAGTCAATCCGGGAGTAGGCCTTGTGGACATGGGAGAAGAATGAAAATTCCCTGGCCCCCGGCCTCGCAAACCTCCATGGGTCCACCCCTCCCATCTGGTCCATGAACCCCCTCAGCACCTTGGCCGCCGCCCATCCTAGACCTAGAGCGATCCAGTGCCGGGTCCAGCACCGTGTTGAAATCCCCCCCCCCCCCCCCCCATTATCAGACCCCCTGTCTCCAGGTCCGGAATCTGGCCCAACGTACGCTGCATGAACCCCGCATCGTTCCAATTCGGGGCATATACATTGACCAACACCACCCGCTCCCCCTGCAGCTTGCCACTTACCTACCGCCATTGTCTGCCACAATGCTCGACGCCTCGAACGACACTCTTCCCCACCAAGATCGCCACCCCCTGATTTTTTTTGCATCCAAACCCGTATGAAACACCTGCCCTACCCACCCCTTTCTCAACCTTACCTGATCCGCCCACCCTCGGGTGCGTCTCCTGAAGCATGGCCACATCCGCCTTCAGCCCCTTCAGGTGCGCGAACACCCAGGCCCGCTTGACCGGCCCATTCAGTCCCCTTACATTCCAGGTTATCAGCCGGATCAGGGGGCTACTCACCCCCCTACCCCGCCGACTAGCCATAGCCCTTCCTAGGCCAGCCACGTGCCCGCCCCTCCCGCACGCCCCGTTCCCCACAGCGGAAGACCCCCCCCCCGCCCCAACCTCCTCTACCAACTCCAGCTCCCCCTTGGCCATTCCAGCAGCAACCCCCGGTACTTCTTCCCCCCCCCCCCTCCCCCCCCCCACCCCCCAAGCTAGGTCCCCCCCTAGCTGCATTGATCCCCCCATTGCACTCCCGTAAGTCAGCTGACTCCTGACCCCGGCCACTCCCGCTGCTCCATCGACCACCCCCCAGTGTGGAACTTCGCCCCCCCCCCCGTCCACCAGCAGGCTCTCATCCATTCCACTCCCAGCACGGGAGAAAAGCCCGTGCTTCCCAGCTCCGGCCCCGCCCCTTGAACCCCGTGCTTTCCACGCGCCAGCTCCCTTTCCAGGCCCGGTCCCAATACCCCCAACACCCCCCCTTGCGGGGCCACATCTCCCCTACCTTCCATCAACCCCACAAACAGTTTACCTACCCCCCCCCCCCCCCCCCCCCCCCCCCCCCAACGAGCCCATCCGGCAGACCTAATCAAAACAATGCCCAATCAACCCCCGAAAAACAAAGAAGCCCCCCTCAAAACACAACACAACAATCCTCAACCATCCCTCCACCACGACCCCTCGTCCCCGACCCTTAGTCCGAGACCAGTGTTTAGCCCTGAACAAAGGCCCACGCCTACTCCGGGGACTCAAAATAATGGTGTCGGTCCTTATAGGCGACCCACAGACGCGCCGACTGCTGCATACCGAACTTCACCCCCTTCCTGTGCAGCACTGCCTTCGCCCGGTTGTAACCGGCCCTCTTCTTCGCCACCTCTGCGCTCCAGTCCTGGTAGATCCAGACCTCCGCGTTCTCCCACCTGATGCTCCACTCCTTCTTGGCCCACCTTAACACATACTCCCAATCAGCAAACCGGTGGAACCGCATCAGCACCGCCCCCTGCGGCTCGCTGGGCTTGGGCCTCCTCGCCAGCACTCGGTGGGCCCCCTCCAGCTCCAAGGGCCCCTGAAAGGCCCCCGCTCCCATCAGCGAATTCGGCATGGTGACCACGTAGCCCCCCACGTCCGATCCCTCCAGCCCCTCCGGGAGACCCAGGATCCGCAGGTTCTTCCGCCTCGACCGGTCTCATCTCCTCAAACCTCGCCTGCCATTTCTTGTGGAGCGCCTCGTGCCTCCACTTTCACCGCCAGGCCCAGGATCTTGTCCTCGTTCTCCGAGACCTTCTGCCGGCCCCTTGGGCCGTCTGGGTCTCCAGCAGCTTATCAATTGAAGCCTTCATTGGCTCCAGCAGCTCTGCCTTCAGTTCCTTAAAACAGCGCTGCAGAAACTCCTGCTGCTTTTGCGCTCGCTGCTTCCACGCTACCTGGTCTCCGCCCGCCGCCACCTTGGTTCTCCTCCCTCGCACCTTTCTTTGCTTCAATGCCACTTTTTAAATCGCCCCACTCCTGGTCCAATCCATACACTATCGGGGGACTGTTGCTGTCCCCTTCCCACACCTGGAAACGTCGAACAAGCGCCGTTACGGGCCCTAAAAAGAGCCCAAAAGTCCGTTTTTAGCGGGAGCTGCCGAACGTGCGACTTGGCTCCGCATAGCCGCAACCTCAATCCCCCTGCTAATGAAACCCAACGCATCATACGCAGTCTTAACAACCCTATCAACCTGGGTGGCAACTTTGACGGATCTATGTACGTGGACCCCAAGACCCCACTGTTCCTCCACACTTCCAAGAATCCTGCCTTTAACCCTGTATTCAGCATTCAAATTTGACCTTCCAAAATGAATCACTTCACATTTATCCTTAAAACTATCTTTGTTTTCCTAACAACTCTTAAGAAGGAAGTTCCAGGTTCTGACCCAGTGACCATGAAGGAATGGCAATACAGTCCCATGTCAGGATGGTGTGTGGCATGGAGAAAACCTTGGATGGTGCTGGTCTTCCCGTGCTGCCCATGTCCTTCTAGATTGCACAGATTGCAGGTTTAGATGGTGCTGTCGAAGGATCCTTGGTGAGTTGCTGCTGTGCAGCTTGTGGATGTTACACACTGCTGCCACGTATGCTGGTGCAGGGGAGAGTAAACGTTTTGTTTTAAATTTAGAGTACCCAATTATTTTCCAATTAAGGGGCCATTTAGCGTAGCCAATTCACCTAGCCTGCATATCTTTGGGTTGTGGGGGAGAGACCCACGCAAAGACTGGGAGAATGTACAAACTCAACTCGGACAGTGACCCGGGGCCGGGATCGAGCTCGGGTTCTCAGCGCCGTGAGGCAGTAATGCTAACCACTGCGCCACCTTGCTGCCCGTGGGGAGAGAAAATGTTTCGGGTGGAGGATGGGGTGCCATTGAAGCATGCTGCTTTTTCCTGAGTGCTTTCTGTTGTTGGAGTTGCACTCATTCAGACAAGTGGAGGGTAATCTATCACACTTCTGACGTGTGCCTTGTATATGGTGGACAGGCTTTAGCGTGAAAGAGGTGAGTTACTTGCCACAGGATTCTCAGCCTCTGTGCTGCTCTTATAACCGCAGTATTTATATGGCTGATCCAGTTAAGTTTCTGGTCAGCTTGGCAGCATGTTATTCCATTCATTGCATGTGTGGTTTTGTTTTGTATTTGTTTCCGAAATGTGGGCGTAGCTGGCTAGGCCAGCATTTATTACCCATTCCTAATTGCCCAAGAGAAGCTGGTGGTTTGTTCACTTCTAAAACTGCTGTTGAGCCTGTGGTGTAGGTATACCCAGAATGCTGTTAGGTGGGGAGTCCCAGAATGTTGACCCAGTTGAGAGTCCACATGGTAACAATGAGCTTGATACATGTGCATATGGGCTGGATTTAAGTGGATACTGAAGTGCCCATCCCCAGCAAAAAACATAGAGGGCAGTACCTCTCCGTTCCAGTGACTTGCCCCGTTCACATTTCGTGTTCGGGACATGAATTGCTTTAAGGCGGGTCTTCTGCCCTATCTGGGTGGAAGACCCACCTCTGGGAGCTGCCAGCCAATCAAATAGCCAGCAGTTCTCTGGTCCTAACAGCGTCGCCAGGAGTAGTGGCCATTGCTGGGACTGCAGAAGTTCCCTGAGCTGGCATTAAAATGGTCAGTGGTGCCGTCTGTGGGGAGTTAATGCTGGGACAAGGCTAGAAGCCCTGGTGAGAAGGGGCAAAGTTAGAAGCCCTGGAGTGGGTGTTGGGAAATAACCTTGGTGTAAGGGGAACTTTATTGGGCTCCAGGACTTGTTAAGGAGAGCACCTTCTTGCCCACCACAAGCCCGCTATGTGAAAGGTGCTGGGCTGGTCTCCTGCATGTTGCCCTCTTCCACCGCTGGTTAAATCCCAGCGGCGAAGCCTGAGACCACTGAGTGACCATTAATTGGCCACTCAAGGGCTCTATTGGTCCACGTACGGGTGGACTGCCCAACACCTCCCCTGCTCCTTGTAAAATTGTGGGTGCAAGTAGGTGGCAGACACGGTGACTATGAACCCAAGGGGTCCATAAAATCCAGCTCCATGTTAACAATCTCAACTTTTACGTTACTCATTGGGTTCCTCAGGGAAACAATATTTCATTCCTATGTGCGTGTTATAAGCATGTAATTTTCAACAGCTAATCCTTACGCCTTAGATCTTCTTCTTAAGAACCTAATTTGTTCCACTTCCTCAACTGGTAAAGTTCATTTCTAATACCTTTGGTTTTGCTACGAGGGTGAGATAAATTCCAGCTTTGACGACAGAAAACTTATCTGACATCAAGATTTTGTGATCCTTTGGTAATATCCTGATTTCATCATGAGATAGTTGGCTACCTTTCTTATATGGTAGTAAGAACAGTACTGTCTGCACCATTCCAGAAATGCTCCCACTTCAGATAGTTTGTCATTGAGATTGGATTTCTTTCCTGTCTACAAGAATCACTCTTATCGATTGACACTACTTGGCGAGTGTCCAGCATGCAATTGCCTGGCTCCATTACAGCTCTATTGTATTGCCAGTAGCAGCTTGACATTAAGGTGGACTGTAAAATAATAAATTAGAATAAACAGTGGTGATTAATTTTATTTTGGTTATGTGCACTCTTCATACTGGTTTCTACGATTACAGTGCTGAAGGGAAATCATAAGGTGGAAACTTTGCAAATTCATAGTGAATGACTCGTATAGTAAATTAGTTTGGATTTCATTGACTTCAAGTATTCCTCCAGTCAAATAATAAAAATGCAATGTGTGAAAGTTGTTTAATGCTCTTTCCATAAATCTACCATGAAATAATTTAAAAAATGTCTAGCACAGGGATATTAGAAAGGAAATTAATTATTTCTCAGATTCATTGTATTTATTCTCCTATATTTATGTCTGTGTTTTACTTTGAGTACATTTATCTAAATAATTCACTATATTCTGAAGATGTTTCTTATGCTACTGATATTTAAATCATTTTATATTATTACTTGCGTTCACTTTTGCATTTGTTAATATTTCCAGTAGTTCTTTCCAGTGTCCCCCAATAAATGTTTTTTAATCTGTCGATTAGAAATTAAATGCTGTAATTGAGTCATTACTTGACCATTTATAATTTTTTTTTGTATTGCACAAATGTCCTTAAAGTTCTTGAAAGACAAAAAAAACTTGTAACCCGTTGAATATTTAGGCTCTGCTCCAGTTTCCAAAGTCAGTCTGAAATGTAACATTAACAAAGTAATACTGCAGATTTTCAATTCTGAATTCAAAGAATATGAAACTTTTGGAAATTAGTTTTATATTGAGCAAAAACACTACCTGCAATTTCCTAAAAGCCAATTGTGCTGTATTTTATAATGCTTTAATGTTTTTCAAACTTTTTTTCCCGGGACCCACTTTTGCCAACTGACTGACCTTCAGGTCCCACTTGATGCCCAGCACAGGCACTATGGGCTGAAGGGCCTCTTTGTGTGCTGTAAAACTCTGAGTTTATGAAAGTAGAGAGAGATATTCAAAGTGCAGAGGGGAGCCACGAGGTTGATGTCAATGTTTGAATTGTGGGAAAAAAAAACAAGGTTTACAGTTTGCTAGCACCTTCACAACTACGAGTACAAATTAGTCTGCAGACAACAAAGTACAGTCACTGCTGTAATGCAATTTGTGCATCGCAAACTCCATAGCTTCTGGCATTGCATCTGATTGAGCAGCAGCCTAAATGCCTTATCTTCTGCTCACATGCATTCCATTTATCAGCGATAAATCTTTTGAATGTCTTCCTCATCCCACATGTCATTTTACTCCACAAAACCTCCCAAAATGTTGGCTCCCTCTTCAAGCCTTTTCCATCCATCTATATCAGCAACCGAACATTAACTGGCATGGCTAACACGTGGCCATTCTTTTCTTCTTTCTGATGTTTCCCCACCTGATTATACTTTCCACTGTTTGCACCACCAAGTGCCTGTAGTGTAGCCTGCTCATCAGATCACACCTTGACCCTAGTTCTCTGGCACATTCTCTTTGAGCACCTCATCTTGTTGCCTTTTAGTTAAGATTGGAAAATTGAAGCATTTCTTTGGCTACTCACCACAAAATGTGCTCCTCGACTTTGACTCTTTCCCCCTCCATGGCCTCATTCACTTTCCAGCAAGAATGTGGGCAGTTTCGAAATCCATTCAACCCTGTGTTGTGATTCAAATTCCACATTCTCTACACCAGTTATTTTCACCTCTTCTACTGCCTTAACTCTTCACTGTTGAAACCCTTATCCATGCTTAGTTATTCCATTGCTTTCCTGAATAAAATACCATCACTAGCATAAATACCAACATTGTTAAAATATAGTGATTTGGACTTCCGGGTGCGGTGATGACCAGCTGAGTCGCACGTTTCGGCAGCTCCCTGTGAAACGGACTTTTGGGCTCTTGACAGGAGCCCCAACGGCAATTTTGACGGCTAAAAACACTGTGCGGTAAACCAGAAGGGAATCCCCCATGGATACGGATGGAAAAAGGAGGAGAGAGTGGCCAGATTGCAGTGGATCCTTTAGAACAGCGGCAAGGAAGGCAAGCAAAAACCAAGATGGCGTCGGAAGGTGGCAGTTTAACATGGGGCCCTGAACAACAAGAGTTCTTGAAATGCTGTGTGGAAGAGATAAAAAAGGAAATGAAGAAAGAGCTGTTGGCCCCGATACTACAGGCGATCGAAGGGCTAAAGGAGGAACAAAAGACCCAGGAGCGGGAGCTTCGGGTCGTGAAGGCAAAGGCAGCCGAGAATGAGGACGATATACAGGGCCTGGTGGTGAAGACGGAGACGCAGGAGGCACATCAGAAACGATGTGTGGAAAGGTTGGAGGCACTGGAAAACAACGCAAGGAGGAACAACCTGAGGATTCTTGGTCTTCCTGAAGGTGTGGAGGGAGCGGACGTCGGGGCATATGTGAGCACGATGCTGCACTCGTTAATGGGAGCGGAGGCCCCGGCGGGTCCGTTGGAGGTGGAGGGAGCATACCGAGTGATGGCGCGAGGACCGAGAGCAGGAGAAATTCCCAGAGCCATAGTGGTGAGATTCCTCCGTTTTAAGGATAGAGAAATGGTCCTTAGATGGGCGAAGAAAACTCTGAGCAGTAAATGGGAGAACGCGGTGATCCGCGTTTATCAAGACTGGAGTGCGGAGGTGGCGAGAAGGAGGGCGAGCTTTAATCTGGCCAAGGCGGTGCTTCATAAAAAGAAGATAAAATTTGGAATGCTGCAACCGGCAAGACTGTGGGTCACATATCGAGGGAGGCACCACTACTTTGAGACGGCGGATGAAGCGTGGACTTTTATTGTGGAAGAAAAACTGGAATGAGCGGGTTATTAAAAAGAACGTTCGAACAAAGTGGTGGGGCGAATGTGGGGGGCAAAGAGGGGTTTTATGTACTAATCCTGCGATGTGGTAACTTTTCTCTCTTCCACAGGTGGTGATGGGGGGAGGAGGGGAGGTGGAGGAGATGGGGCGTTGGCCATTGGGGGCGGGGCCAAGGGAGAAGCGCGGGCTTGGTTCCCGCGCTATGATAATCATGGCGGGAATAGAGAAGCAGGAAGGAGGGGGCGTCGCACGGTGCGAGCCGAGGTCACGGGGGGAAGCCGAGGTCAGCCAGAGTTTGCTGACTTCTGGGAGCAACATGGGGGGAGTAATTACGCTAGCGGGGGATCTAGCGGGAGGGGTGGGAGGGGGGAATTACTGGGTTGCTGCTGCTGGGGAGAGGGGGGAGCTGGTATGGGAGAGGATGGGCGGGGGGGCACCGCCTGGGGGAGATACAGCTGCGTGGGAACTGGGTGAGGAGCTGGAAAAAGGTGATGGCTAATCGACAAGGGGGGGGGTAGGAAGCCCCCCAACTCGGCTGATCACGTGGAACGTGAGAGGGCTGAACGGGCCGATAAAGAGGGCACGGGTACTCGCACACCTTAAGAAACTTAAGGCAGATGTGGTTATGTTACAGGAAACGCACCTGAAACTGATAGACCAGGTTAGGCTACGCAAAGGATGGGTGGGGCAGGTGTTCCATTCGGGGCTAGATGCGAAAAACAGGGGGGTGGCTATATTAGTGGGGAAGCGGGTAATGTTCGAGGCAAAGACTATAGTGGCGGATAACGGGGGCAGATACGTGATGGTGAGTGGCAAACTACAGGGGGAGACGGTGGTTTTGGTAAACGTATATGCCCCGAACTGGGATGATGCCAATTTTATGAGGCGGATGCTAGGACGCATTCCGGACCTAGAGATGGGAAAGCTGATAATGGGGGGAGATTTTAATACGGTGTTGGAACCAGGGCTGGATAGGTCGAAGTCCAGGACTGGAAGGAGGCCGGCAGCAGCCAAGGTGCTTAAAGATTTTATGGAGCAGATGGGAGGTGTAGACCCGTGGAGATTTAGCAGACCTAGGAGTAAGGAGTTCTCGTTTTTCTCCTATGTCCATAAAGTCTACTCGCGAATAGACTTTTTTGTGCTGGGTAGGGCATTGATCCCGACGGTGAGGGGAACGGAGTATACGGCTATAGCCATTTCGGATCACGCTCCACACTGGGTGGACTTGGTGATAGGGGAGGAAACAGGAGGGCGCCCACCCTGGAGAATGGACATGGGACTAATGGCAGATGAGGGTGTGTGTCTAAGGGTGAGGGGATGCATTGAAAAGTACTTGGAACTCAATGATAATGGGGAGGTCCAGGTGGGAGTGGTCTGGGAGGCGTTGAAGGCGGTGGTTAGAGGGGAGCTGATATCAATAAGGGCACATAAAGGGAAGCAGGAGAGTAAGGAACGGGAGCGGTTGCTGCAAGAACTTTTGAGGGTGGACAGACAATATGCGGAAGCACCGGAGGAGGGACTGTACAGGGAAAGGCAAAGGCTACATGTAGAATTTGACTTGCTGACTACAGGCACTGCAGAGGCACAATGGAGGAAGGCACAGGGTGTACAGTACGAATATGGGGAGAAGGCGAGCAGGTTGCTGGCACACCAATTGAGGAAAAGGGGAGGAGCGAGGGAAATAGGGGGAGTGAGGGATGAGGAAGGAGAGATGGAGCGGGGAGCGGAGAGAGTGAATGGAGTGTTCAAGACATTTTATAAAAAATTATATGAAGCTCAACCCCCGGATGGGAGGGAGAGAATGATGGGCTTCTTGGATCGGCTGGAATTTCCCAAGGTGGAAGAGCAGGAAAGGGTGGGACTGGGAGCACAGATCGAGGTAGAAGAAGTGGTGAAAGGAATTAGGAGCATGCAGGCGGGAAAGGCCCCGGGACCGGATGGATTCCCAGTCGAATTCTATAGAAAATATGTGGACTTGCTCGCCCCGGTACTGACGAGGACCTTTAATGAGGCAAAGGAAAGGGGACAACTGCCCCCGACTATGTCTGAAGCAACGATATCACTTCTCTTAAAGAAGGAAAAGGACCCGCTACGATGCGGGTCCTATAGACCTATTTCCCTCCTAAATGTAGATGCCAAGGTCCTGGCCAAGGTAATGGCAATGAGAATAGAGGAATGTGTCCCGGGGGTGGTCCACGAGGACCAAACTGGGTTTGTGAAGGGGAGACAGCTGAACACGAATATACGGAGGTTGTTAGGGGTAATGATGATGGCCCCACCAGAGGGAGAAACGGAGATAGTAGTGGCGATGGATGCCGAGAAAGCATTTGATAGAGTGGAGTGGGATTATTTGTGGGAGGTGTTGAGGAGATTTGGTTTTGGAGAGGGGTATGTTAGATGGGTGCAGCTGTTGTATAGGGCCCCAGTGGCGAGCGTGGTCACGAATGGACGGGGATCTGCATATTTTCGGCTCCATAGAGGGACAAGGCAGGGATGCCCTCTGTCCCCATTATTGTTTGCACTGGCGATTGAGCCCCTGGCGATAGCGTTGAGGGGTTCCAAGAAGTGGAGGGGAGTACTTAGGGGAGGAGAAGAGCACCGGGTATCTTTGTATGCGGACGATTTGCTACGATACGTGACGGACCCGGCGGAGGGGATGCCAGAAATAATGCGGATACTTGGGGAGTTTGGGGATTTTTCAGGGTATAAATTGAACATGGGGAAAAGTGAGTTGTTTGTGGTGCATCCAGGGGAGCAGAGTAGAGAAATAGAGGACCTACCGCTGAGGCAGGTAACAAGGGACTTTCGTTACCTGGGGATCCAGATAGCTAAGAATTGGGGCACATTGCATAGGTTAAATTTAACGCGGTTGGTGGAACAGATGGAGGAGGATTTCAAGAGATGGGATATGGTATCCCTGTCAATGGCAGGGAGGGTGCAGGCGGTTAAGATGGTGGTCCTCCCGTGATTCCTTTTTGTGTTTCAGTGCCTCCCGGTGGTGATCACGAAGGCTTTTTTTAAAAGGATTGAAAAGAGCATCATGGGTTTTTGTGTGGGCCGGGAAGACCCCGAGAGTGAGGAAGGGATTCTTACAGCGTAGCAGGGATAGGGGGGGGCTGGCACTACCGAGCCTAAGTGAGTATTATTGGGCCGCTAATATTTCAATGGTGAGTAAGTGGATGGGAGAGGAGGAGGGAGCGGCGTGGAAGAGATTAGAGAGGGCGTCCTGTAGGGGGACTAGCCTACAGGCTATGGTGACAGCCCCATTGCCGTTCTCACCGAGGAACTGCACCACAAGCCCGGTGGTGGTGGCTACACTGAAGATTTGGGGACAGTGGAGACCGCATGGGGAAAGACTGGAGCCTTGGGGGGGTCCCCGATAAGAAACAACCATAGGTTTGCCCCGGGGGGAATGGATGGGGGATATGGAATGTGGCAAAGAGCAGGAATAACGCAACTGAAAGATCTGTTTGTGGATGGGAAGTTCGCGAGTCTGGGAGCGCTGACCGAGAAATATGGGTTGCCCCAAGGGAATGCATTCAGGTATATGCAACTGAGGGCTTTTGCGAGGCAACAGGTGAGGGAATTCCCGCAGCTCCCGACACAAGAGGTGCAGGACAGAGTGATCTCAAAGACATGGGTGGGGGATGGTAAGGTGTCAGATATATATAGGGAAATGAGGGACGAAGGGGAGACTATGGTAGATGAACTAAAAGGGAAATGGGAAGAAGAGCTGGGGGAGGAGATCGAGGAGGGGCTGTGGGCAGGTAAACCCGTCGTCCTCGTGTGCCAGGCTAAGCCTGATTCAGTTTAAGGTATTACACAGGGCACATATGACTGGAGCACGGCTCAGTAAATTTTTTGGGGTGGAGGATAGGTGTGCGAGGTGCTCGAGAAGCCCAGCGAATCATATCCATATGTTTTGGTCATGCCCGGCACTACAGAGGTTTTGGATGGGGGTGACAAAGGTGCTTTCAAAAGTAGTAGGAGTCCGGGTCGAACCAAGCTGGGGGTTGGCTATATTTGGGGTTGCACAAGAGCCGGGAGTGCAGGAGGCGAGAGAGGCCGATGTTTTGGCCTTTGCGTCCCTAGTAGCCCGGCGCAGGATATTGCTAATGTGGAAAGAAGCCAAGCCCCCGGGGGCGGAGACCTGGATAAATGACATGGCGGGGTTTATAAAGCTAGAGCGGATTAAGTTTGTCCTAAGGGGGTCGGCTCAAGGGTTCACCAGGCGGTGGCAACCGTTCGGCGAATATCTCGCAGAAAGATAGACGGAATGGGAAAAAGAAGGCAGCAGCAGCAGCCCAGGATCGGGGGGGGGGGGGGGGGCGGGGGGGGGAGGAGGAACCAGTAGGACTCTCAGGGTTGTTAATATATACTGTATAGTATGTATAGGTCGTTGCTACAGATAATTATATATTGGACTGTTAAATTATATTTTTGGAGAGTGTTACCAAGGCAGTTGCCAATTAGGGCTAGTTTTCATTTTTGTTATTTATTATTTATTCATTTTTTGTTTATAAAATAGGTCATTGTTATTTGTGTTGTTATAATATTGTGTAAAGAATGCACAATGTACTGTGTTGGTTGACCAAAAATTTTCAATAAAATATTTAATAAAAACAAAAATATAGCGATTTGTATCTTGTCCCCTCAGTAAGCCCTAGACATAGAATCATAGAATGTTTACAGTGCAGAAGGAAGCGATTCGGCCAATCAAGGTTGCACCGAGCAACCATTACTCAGTCCTTGTGTATCTCCTGTGGCTCCCATGTTCCTTAACACGTGAAATTTTAAATCTGTATCTTCCAGCTGCATTGTGTTCTTGGTCCTATACCCTACCCTCTATATGTACAGTGTGAAATGAAATGCTGTGCAAGTACAAATCTGCTTATCAAGAATTAATGTGAGATTTCTCGTTTAGAAAGCTGGAAAATGGTGTAACAATTTTGTGACAAGGCTGAAGATTACATTGGTGAAGGTGATTTTGAAAACTATTTAATTTTAATAATAAAAAGGGCAGTCTGTGGAAGTTAAGTTATGCTAATGGAATGTAAAGCTGACCTTTTTGTGCATTTTTGCATAATGCCAGTCATAAATCTCAGAACAAGGAGAAAGAAATAATTTATAAATAGAAGATCCACAACTGAGCACCATGAAAGGTAAAATGTACTTCATTAAGGTGCACCTGCAAAGTCAAGGCAAAGTCACCAAAGTCTTCCTTCAGAATGAAATACATTTTTACTTTATATGATCCTTCAGTGATTATTCAGTTCAAATAATACACAAAATGGTTGCCACATTTGTCTACAAAATAACAGTGAGTGAAACACAAAATGCTGTGCGCTTAGTTATTAAGTATTTTGGAACTGTGACAAAGGCAGGATTTTAGACATATTGGATTATAAACATTTGGCAATTTAAGGATTAAAAGCCTGGGTTAGAGTGTGTTTGACTTGTTGCTTATATTAGCCTTAGTTTATTACCTCTGATTATGTCACCTTTGCTCATGAGTCGCCAGGTATCTTTCTGATACCGCCACGTGGTTCAAGCTCGAGTTATGATTAATAAGTCAGCACACCGCTTAGTAAGATTGAAATCAACGGTCATTTATTATATACAACAAGTAATGCTTACACAATAATGCTACTCTCTATATAGAAACCTATCACTACTGGCCAATACTTAACTTTAGGAAGGGCCCACCAGGTCAGGGAAACGAACGGCTTATCGAATCGGATCTGGCCCGCGGGATTCAAAAGGCTGATACGGGTCGATGGCTAGGAGTCTCTATCGGGTAGCGATCGCTGGAGTCAAACTTGCGCTTTCTGGTCGATGTTCTTGCGAAGGTCACGAGCAGGCGAAAAAGGGAGAGAGAGCTCAATCTGAACTTGGCCCCTTACCTTATAGGGCCCAGGGGCTTCCCGCCTCTCGGGGCGGCCCTTGACCCTGAGTCCCAAGTGATTGGACTTGTTCCCAATCACTGAGTTCGATACGTCCAATAACGGGGTGATTCCTCTATCGGGGGGTGGTTGTTCACCTGTCTTTGTTTCGGCCACTGCAGACGCCGACAGGTCTGGCTCGGCATTCAATTGCTAATATGTTGGAATTGTTCCCGGGGATAGCCGATTAAACTGCAGATGTCTGGGTTGATGTGCTGCTAATGGTCTTGAGTATCGATCTGGGCCGACTTCCCCAGAGCCGAATATGCTATTCTGTCTGCAGCTGTCCGTTTGTGTCCTGTTGGCTGCTTTTCCCATCAGCCTTTTCGGTGAGCCATTTTAAATCGGGTTTTGGCCAAATTAATAGGGAATCAGCCATTTTAGGTGGCTACAGACTCCAGTAGTCATGTTTTTAAAATAATTTTGTTTTGCAAGACCAGAAAATTTTAGGAGTAAGAGGTGGAAGCCTGGGCTAATGCACTGTTGTTTGATTAGGCGGAGTCCCTGGGGAGTGAATGTGTTTTCAGCCTGTGGAGTTCATTTGTTTTTAGCTTAGGGAGATGATGTCATTGCCGTGTGGAGCTAAGGCATTCAAACATTTTGAGAAAGCTTTGGAATTTGAGTTCTGATCTGGTTAAATAACACTGAGTTCACAAATCACGGGCGTCATTCTCCGACACCCCAGCGGGTCGGAGAATGGCAGTTGGCCGCCGCGAATCCCGCCCCCGCCGGTTGCCGAAGTCTCCGGTACCAGAGATTGGGCGGGGGCGGGAATCGGGCCGCGCCGGTTGGCGGGCCCCCCCCGCTCGATTCTCCGGCCCGGATGGGCCGAAGTCCCGCCGAGAAATTGCCTGTCCTGCTGACGTAAATTAAAGTACCCATTTACCGGCGGGACAAGGCGGCGTGGGCGGGCTCCGGGGTCCTGGGGGGGGGGGCGGGGCGATCTGACCCCGGGGGGTGCCCCCACGGTGGCCTGGCCAGCGATCGGGGCCCACCGATCCGCGGGCGGGCCTATGCCGTGGGGGCACTCTTTCCCTTCCGCCTCCGCAACGGCCTCCACCATGGCGGAGGCGGAAGAGACTCTCCCCACTGCGCATGCGCGGGAAACTGTCAGCGGCCGCTGACACTCGCGCGCATGCGCCGCCCGGGGATGTCATTTCCGCGCCAGCTGGCGGGGCAACAAAGGCCGTTTCCGCCAGCTGGCGGGGCGGAAATGCCTCCGGCGTCGGCCTAGCCCCTCAATGTTGGGGCTCGGCCCCCAAAGATGCGGAGCATTCCGCACCTTTGGGGCGGCGCGATGCCCGTCTGATTTGCGGCGTTTTGGGCGCCAGTCGGCGGACATCGCGCCGTTTGGGGAGAATTCCGCCCAAGGTGTTTTGCTCTCTCAGTAGGATAGTTTAAAAAAAAAAGAGTAATAGTATTTAAAGCAGTGCAAACTTGTCTGAGGAAAAGGGGAAGCTGAAGCAAACCAGTTCCACTGCTTTTTGAAAATATCCAGCCAGAGTCTGCAGGGGTTCTAACAGGAGCCAAATCTGTCCTGAAAAACACGTATACTCTGTGCCATTGGGATGTGGGATGGATTGAGAGCTGTATATGTTTCCTTATTGTTTAATTAAGAATAGAGATAGTAATTAGGAGTATTGTATTTACTGTGTAGAATAGTATTGTTTAAGGAGTAATTGGAAGCTATTTTCGGGTGTGATGTTAAAGAGTTTAATATTGTGTTAAGAATAAAATTTTGTTTTAAAATACCAAATCCCTATTTCTTTGTGCAATCACTCCTCGAGCGCAATCTTACAAAATAAACCAAAATATTGGGGTTTCGGTCCAGTTCCTTGCCATTGTTGGGGTCTGGTCTGGGATCATAATAGGAACATCATCAAACTGTGGAAGAATCTATAAGAATGCATGAACTAGGGGCTGGTTTAGCACAGTGGGCTAAACAGCTGGCTTGTAATGCGGAACAAGACCAGCAGCATGGGTTCAATTCCCGTACCGGCCTCCCCAAACAGGCGTCGGAATGTGGCGACTTGGGGCTTTTCACAGCAACTTCATTGAATCCTACTTGTGACAGTAAGCGATTATTATTACTTCTTTATGTTTAAATAAAAAAGTGTTTCAGTAGTCGATTACTTTGTAATCGTGTGCAAAGGATGACCAGAGTATTCTGGTTGTATCCTGCGTGCTTCAAAAATAAGTAAATCACTCTCAGAATGAAGAATTAAACCACTGGAACAATATGGTACTGAAAAGCATCTGTTGCAAACCTAGAACTAAAAAAATGTACTTTAGTATTTTATTAAAATAATAATACAGCAAACCATTTTTAAGTAATTGAGATGGACTGCTATATAAGGCTACTGTAGCCAGCAAAATCCTTATTTCGTTTTTGGAAAAAAATGGGAAGATTTTTTTCATGCCCAGAAATATTGGATTGTTGAATGCTTTGCCACAAGGAGAAATTAATCCTAAATTGATTGCTGCATTCAGAAATGTATTGAATGCATATTGTTACAAACTTGGGGTGTTGCCTTTGGAACAATGCTATTAGTCACTTAAACATGTAACCTGACCATGCTGCATTTGAAAATATACATGTAATACTAACTAACTGCCCATATGAAGGTATTAACCAAGCAATGTCAGAGTGGTCCCTTGTGATCTGATATTGATATTAGTGTTATAGTGAAAAAGCAAACCCTGGAATCATTTTGGGAAGAACAAGAAGCCACAGTGGAAGGAATGTAGGGTCTTTCTGGAAGGATGAACTAAGATTGGCCAAATGGGTTTTGTAATTCATAATTAATTTGTGAATGGGACTTGGTGGATCCCTCTTTCAGCGAGCCA
The DNA here is from genome assembly GCF_047496885.1 of Scyliorhinus torazame. NCBI lineage: Eukaryota > Metazoa > Chordata > Chondrichthyes > Carcharhiniformes > Scyliorhinidae > Scyliorhinus > Scyliorhinus torazame. Next base: position 176,794,900 of record NC_092718.1, read on the forward strand.
TCACAGGTGTGGTGAGTTGGCTGGCATCCTTGTATGCAATTAAAGTCTATGTTATTTGCGGAAATTGGCTGATGAGAAATATTAGTTTTTGGGCTTGTCCAAATTGATTGTATGGATGTTTTGACCCTGTACTTTGAATGAATGATTAGTTACCAGTCTGTTGTTTATCATTTTCCTTGGGCATTTGTAGAGCATTCTCTGCTGATCAATTCAGAAATGTGCTAAAATAGTGATTTTGATGACCACTTCATCAGTGTCATTTTCTTCTACACCATTTTACTTAGATTTACTTGAAGCTGGATATATCCAATGAGTTGATTCGATCTTGCTATTTCCCATACTGTCATTCTCACTGTTGCTTTGACCATTAGAAAATGAAATGTCATAACATCAGTTTGTACAAATAAATGTTTGGTGATTTGCATCATAAAAACTGAGTGATCTGGAGCCTTAGAGCCTGGGACTATTGGACAATGTTTGCACCTTTATTTCGGTGAGCCTATTTCTGTAGTTTGTGAAAGGTTGCTAATGAGGAACCTCTGGGATGTCATGGGATAAAATGTTTATCTAGTAACAGCTGTTGAGAATTCAAAAGGAAATGAAAGCAAGAATCTGATGCTGGTGCTTTCCGAAGTCTGCAGCCTGTGCACAAGTGGCATGCGCTGGTAATGGTCCAGTTGGACAAGAGAAAGACATTCACCTCCCCCTAATAACCATTGATATGTCCTTTGTCATCAACATCCTAGGATCACACCTGACCAAAAATTGAACTGGACTTACTAGATCAACAGTGTGGTAACAAGACAAGTTCAGAAGCTGGGCATTTATTCTGTGATCAGCATTTCACCTGTAACTCCACCTATCCACCATTCACAAAGCACAAGTCAGGGATGTAATTGAACACTCACCCTCACATAGATGGGCAGAACTGCAACAAAATGCAAGAAGTTCCATGCCATCCAGTGCAAACTAGTTTGTTTGATTAGTGCCTCTGCCTTGGCTGTGGTAAATGAACAGGATACATTGTAGCAACGCACAGAATCACAGAAAAATACAGTGCAGAAAAGGCCCTTCGGCCCATCGAGTCTGCACTGCCAAATGAAAAGCACCTGATCTGCCAATCCTACCAACCAGCTCGCCAAGGTACTTCCTCAGCATCTCCCTCACCACTATTGTTTTTAAAAAAAAATGAACATCAAGAACATGGGGACGCCACTAAGTCACATACAACTACTTGCCATATCTCATCATCTTTGCTATGTCAATATTCTGGGTGCCCTCAGCATGAGAGCATCATTGTCCCGACACACTAACTCTGTGGGAATGACCCAGGAAGTTTGAACTTCTGATCGGCAATTCCCCTGCCCCACAGGAACCTCCGAAAATGTCCCAGTCTGAGTTGGAGTCAGAGACTTCAGACTGTTCCGACTTAACTGGATAGCTGCCCAATGTTATGTTATATAGAAAAATCCTAGTGTAACGTCTGGGTAACTATAAAGCTAATCAACCCCCCCCCCCCCCCCGAAAAACCTGTACCACCAGATACCCTCTCTCTTCGACTCCCCCAATTGACTCTCCAACATGATCTAATGAGCTCCCACAATTCGACTACCCCCTGACCCCATGACTCACCCTGAGCTATGACAAAACTTGAAAATACAGGAAAAATAAGTGTCTTGAAAAACAGTAATTTTAAGCTGGAGAAGAGTAATTACTTACAGAAATGAACATAGCACACACAGTAGAACAGAATCAATTACAGATGTGTATGGAGTCCTTCATTGATTTAGATCTACTGGCTCAAAAGCGTTTCAACCGCCTGTATACATCTGCAACAATCCCGACCATCTGCTCTATTTGTTCATTAATGTGCAGAATGAATAGCAACTTGTACTTCTATTAAAAACCTGTTGTGGCCATATAAATGTGTGGCTACATACATTTTCAAGTATGTAGTTCATTTTTCAGTCCTCTAAAGATTAGTTTCTTAGTGAAAACACTTTTTTGTGTGACAATTGAATGTTTAAAAAGCAGGTAGGCTCTATTTCTCTTTGACTGGACTGTGCAAGCTCATTACTCTTGACCAGTGGGGTGGCACAGTGGTTAGCACTGCTGCCTCTCAGCACCCCGGATTCATTTCCGGCCTTGGATGACTCTGTGGACATTCTACCGGTGTCTGCGTGGGTTTCCTCTGGATGCTCCGGTTTCCTCACACAGTCCAAATTTGTGCAGGTTAGGTAGATTGGCCATGCTAAGTTGTCCCTTAGTGTCCAACGGTTAGATGGGGTTACGGGGATAGGGCAGGGAATGGGCCTAGGTAGGATGCTCTTCCAGAGGGTCGGTGCAGACCCGATGACCTAATGGCCTCCTGCACTGTAGGGATCCTATGGTCATGATCTTTCATTCTTTATTCACAGTATGGATTCTGACAAATTTAAGTGGGAAAATGTGTTAAATTAATTTTTCATGATATTTGAGCACAAATCCTATGCTGTTGCGTCATGCAGGGAAACAAATTTTCAGTTCTATCTATTGAATGTTCAAACCATGGAAAACAGCACAAACTGTATACTGGCAAATATATTTCCATTCTAGGGCCATTTCCATTACTTCAAAGTGGATTTAAAGGGCTTATAGCTTTCCTAAGAGGCTCAATAGGTAAATGTAAGATTCATCAGTAACAGGAATTTGAAACATTATGCCTTTACAAAGAGTAAGCTTTTGGTTGGATTCCTTAAAAGTCAATATTTAGTCAAATTTCAATGTCCTGCAGCATTGTAAATGCACAGGTGGCTCACCAGCTTAGTTCAAATGAAGCCCGACCATGAACAATATCAATGTCTTCTGATGGCAACATTGGGCATGTATTCCAATTGCTGTTCCCACTGCCTGCCTGATGTGCGTCAAAGATGAAAATCAACCCCAGAATATTGCCTATCCCTGCTACTTCTTATGATCTTGCAACTTTGTTGTCTTACTTTTACTTAAACAAAACAGAAACAGCTTGAGGGTGAAGGGACCTATCATCTCTTGCCACCTGACATTCAGAATGAGGGCTTGGTGGGTGGAAGATAAAGATGAGGTGAGTGACAGTGAAGCAAGTGGGAGAGAGTGATGCAAGGGCAGAATGGATACTTTATTTGGAAAGTGGTGGAGAAAGCACGACTGAGGAAATCTTTTCTGATAATTCCACTATAAAAAACAGTCTTCCGCCATTGGAAGCTTCTTACATAGCCTATCATCCTCTGGATAGATCCGTTTCTTGTGAGCTGCTGCCAATGGTCATTGTTCTCTTCCCAAGTTTGGCTGATTTTGCACAAATGATATAACATAGAACATAGAAAATACAGCACAGAACAGGCCCTTTGGCTCACGATGTTGTGCCGAACGTTTGTCCTAGATTAAGAACAAATTAATCTACACCCCATCATTCTACTGTAATCCATGTACCTATCCAATAGCCGCTTGAAGGTCCCTAATGTTTCCGACTCAACTACTTCCACAGGCAGTGCATTCCAGACCCCCACTACTCTCTGGGTAAAGAACGTACCTCTTGACATTCCCCCCTATATCTTCCAGCATTCACCTTAAATTTATGTCCCCTTGTAATGGTTTGTTCTACCCGGGGAAAAAGTCACTGACTGTCTACTCTATCTATTCCCTTGATCATCTTATAAACCTTATCAAGTCTCCCCTCATCCTTCTCCGTTCTAATGAGAGAAGGCCTACCACCCTCAATCTTTCCTCGTAAGACCTACTCTCCATTCCAGGCAACGTCCTGGTAAATCTCCTTTGTATCTTTTCCAAAGTTTCCACATCCTTCCTAAAATGAGGCGACCAGAACTGCACACAGTCCTCCAAATGTGGCCGTACCAAGGTTTTGTACAGCTGCATCATCACCTCACGGCTCTTAAATTCAATCCCTCTGCTAATGAACGCAAGCACACCATAGGTCTTCTTCTCAGCTCTATCCACTTGAATATCTGTTATTAGTTACATTTGTTTGGCATGAAATATAATTGTGTGCTAAAGATCCTACCTGGCTTGTCTTAATCATGTGACCTCTGCCATAAGGCACAGACTGGGGGGGGGGCAACCATGTTACATTGAGTTCTAATAAAGACATTGTAATAGAAGGGGGAGGTGGTGGCATGGTGGTATTGTCACTGGACTTGTGAACCAGAGTAATGCTCTGGGGACCCAGGTTCAAATCCCCGCCACTGCAGATGGTGAAATTTGAATTCAGTAAAAATCTGGAATTAAAAGTCTAATGAAACCATTGTCAGGGCAGCACGGTAGTATAGTGGTTAGCACAGTTGCTTCACAGCTCCAGGGTCCCAGGTTCGAATCCCGGCTTGGGTCTCCCCTTGTGTGCGTGGGTTTCCTCCGGGTACTTCGGTTTTTTCCCACAGCCCAAAAATGTGCGGGTTAAGTGGATTGGCCATAATAAATTGCCCTTAGTATCTAAAGGTTAGGTGGGGTTACTGGATTATGGGAATAGGGTGGAGGCATGGGCTTAAGTGGGGTGCTCTTTCCAAGGGCTGGTGCAGACTCGATGGGCTGAATGGCCTCCTTCTGCACTATGAAGTCTATGAAAAAAAAACCCATCTGGTTCACTAATATCCTTTAGGGAAGGAAATCTGCCATCCTTACCTGGTCTGGCCTGGGGAGTGACTCCAGATCCACAACAACATGGTTGACTCTTAACTGCCCCCTCAAGGCAATTAGGGATGAGTAATAAATCCAGTCTGCAACACCCACATCCCATCAATGAATTTTTAAAAAACCCACTGTATTCTGTTATGGCCCAGGGTTTAGAGCACCCCAAAGTGTATCATGGAGTTCCCCTGACCCACAACCTTTAATAGATTGTGGTATGGGGAGCACACGGCCCACTCTACAGGTGTGGTACAGCAGAAATGGAAAAGTACTTTTTAAAGCAAAATAATATTTATTCAATGAACTCAAGTTAACCTTTTTAAAACATACAGTCAACATCTTAGCAACCATCAATTCAAATTCAAAGATTACAGCACTTAATCCTTTAAGCTTTCCTTTTAACATCCATACGACTTTAAAACAAAATCTTTAACAGAAGCACATCAGGTTAAAGTCACTACTGAAAACATTTATAATTCTGAATTCGCCAAATGATCAAGAGATAGTCTTTTGATGGCAGAGAACAGCAGTACACCTGCTTGGTCTGGCTTCAGCTCCAACACAGAAAACAAAACTAAAACACACCCTGCAGCAAACAGCCTAAAACGAAAGTAAAAAGCTGACAGACCGCCCAGCTCCACCCACTCTCTGACATCACTGCAGTAATAAACACCCATTTCTTAAAGGTACTCTCACTACAGATATTTATGTACACACCCATTTATAAACACCCATTTCTTAAAGGTACTCTCACATGACAATTCTTTGAGCATGTGTCAGAAGTGGAACTGAGATTGAGTTTTGGAGAACTGGAGAAAAGCCACAGCTACTGAAAAAGGAACACAATGTTCAGAGTATAAAGAAAGCAAACAAACTACAAATAAATCATTTGATTCATTTGCCTCTCCCAACTTCTGTTGAAATGAAAGGGAATAAGCAGCAGAACTGGCAGTTTTCCACTTGCAATGGCAGACTGAGATTGCAACAGATTTAATTAACAAACCGGAGCCAGTACGAACAGCAACACTTTTAACACTGTTGGGGAGAGACTGCCACAAATTGTGTTTCATCTTAAATCTCTCAGAAGAATAACAAACGACAGATGGCAGAAGTCTTGAAGACATGCTTTGAATCCCAAGTGAATATAATTTATGAATGCTGTGTACCCAACATTAGGGTTCAAGGTGAAAAAGAGTCTCTTGTTTAGTGTGCGACTGCAGTAACGTAACTTGCAGAATCCTGTAAATTCAGGCAACTAAAAGATGATTTCATTAAAGATAGGATTGTCATAGGCATAAGAGATCCTGGAGTGAAAGCACAACGACTGAGAGGAGAAATTTACTGTCAAAGCAGTCGGCCAATGCAAAAGCACAGGTTGTAAAATGTCAGCTAGAGCATATATATGGCAGAACAGTCCAGGCTTTGCATTATGCTGATAGACATTTCAGGACAAAAGGGCAGAACAATCACAGACAAATGACAGGATGTAAATACTGCAGTGAACATCACACAATGGAAAAGGTTTGTTCAGTGTGCAGAAAGCAGTGTTTTAACTGTAAGAAGCCAACTCATTTTGCACACAGGTATTTGGCTAGAAAGAAGTAAAACAAGCAGATGGACACTGGAGAGATATCAGCTGAAGAGACAGACAAATCATTGTAGAGGTTGGCTCAATCAAGTATATAGGTAAGAAATGGTTTGTGACTGTGAGAATGAAGAATCAGACACTGGTCATGCAAAATCATGGCCTTCCCAGACCTGGTGTGACGTGGCTCAACATATCAATCCCAACCATGAAGCCCTCAAAAGTAAGGCATGAAACTCGTATCGAGAGGATAAATTAATCTTTTTCTTAAAATAAATTTAGAGTACCCAATTCTTCTTTTCCAATTAAGGGGCAATTTAGCATGGCCATCTAACCTACTCTGCACATCGTTTTGGGTTGTGGGGGTGAGACCCACGCAGACACCGGGAAATTAATCTGAGAGCCCAATGCAATGGCAAGAATGAAGATCTAGAGATTGAGTTCATAGACACTCATCTCAGCTGGAGTAAGTGTAAAACTTGGACTGGTAACCCAAAATGTGCCAAAATAAATTTGCAGTGTGTTGCAGCACATTCAACTATTGACCGTTGAACAAAACTTGGAGGAGTACAAAGGTGTGTTTCCAGGTTTTGGATATCTTTCTGGTGAATATTATCTTAGAAGTAGATGAGAGTGTGTAAGACCAATTCAACATCTGTTGAGAAAAGTTCCAGCTTCCTCAAGTCCAATCAAAAAACAAGGTAGAAGAGCTGGAAATGAAGGGAGCAATCAAGAAAATAACATTTCCTACAGACTCGATAAACAGCATGGTAGCAGTGAAACGACTTGGAAAGCTGTGAGTATACATCAACCCAAAGGATCTAAATATGCGTTGAAGTGATCCCACTGCCCCATGCCAACCATCAAAGGATTTTTGCTGCAACTTGCCACGGCAAAGATCTTTATATCCGAGAGGCAAAGGATGGTGACTGGCAAGAGAAGCTGGATGAAAGCTGCAGTTTTCTAACTGCATTCTGGATGCCTTCCTGGTGATACAGATGGTTGTTCATGTCGTTTGGCATTTCCACAGCTCCAGAAGAGTATCAACACAGACGACATAAGATAGTCTGTGATCTTCCTGGTGTGAAAGCTGCAAGGAATGATCTGCTCATCTATGAATGTGGAGACAAAATGGAAGAAGCCATTGCTGGCCATGATCAGAATCTAGTGTGACGGCTAAAGAGAGCTCGCCAGATGAACCGGAATCTGAACAAGAAAAAATTGCAATTACAGTTGCCTAAAGTCAAGTACATAGATCATGTACTGACGGCAAAACGTCTTTGCCAGGACCCTGAAAGAGTGAGAGCTGTAGCAATGTGCAGCATCCAGCAGATGTGAAAGCAAGGCAGTGATTTCTTGGACTTGTGAACTATTTAGCAAACTATTTGCCTGATTTGTTGTCGGAGTGTGAACCATTACGCCAACTCACTGCCAACAATGTGCAGTTGAATTGGGCGATCGAACCAGTAGTGTTCACTAAAATCAACAGCTAGTGACAACAGCACCTGTGCTGAAGTACCATGATGTTAATAATGTACCTTGCAGTGTGATGACAGCAAGACCGGCCTTGGAGCATTGGAGCAACCCTAATGCAACAAGATGCAACATTACTTAGGCTGAGACCGAGGAAGAGTACTTGGCTATTGTCTTTGCTTGTGAACATTTTCATCAATACCTGCTTGGGATAGACAAAATGACAGTGATATCTAACCAAAAGCCACTTTAAAACATTTTCCTCAAACCGCTACTTTCTGCTCCAAAGCATCTAAGAATGTTACTTCATTTGCAGAGATATAATCTGGATGTGATATACATGCAAGGGAAACAGGTACATCCCTGACATTCTGTCGAGAGCGGCACTCCCTACGAAGAAAGTTCAGAATGCTGAAACAGAATGTGAAATCTTCCAGAATCAATGTGAGGCAACAGCTCGACGATCTCTGGAAGTCATCAACTCAGCAGAGACATTGAATCAGACAGACACGCGCCTTTCTCAAATCAAGCCACTACCCGGCAGGCTGTAATTCTCAAGTGCTGCACGATGTAGTGATGAAAGAATGGCCTGAGAGCACCCAGGATGCACCTGTAGTCACAAGAGTGTATGGGCATACAGAGATGAATTGACTGCCCAAGATGGCACTTTGGACAAAGGAGTCATCATCCTTAAGGAGATTGGTGGCAAGAAGCTAAAGCACATTCCTGCAAGCCTTCGGGGAACTGAGTTGAGTCAGAGGAAGGCAAGAGAAGTGATCGTCTGGCCAAACTGCAATTAAATTAAAGATTACAACAGCCAGCGTGGTACACGCAATGAGTACCAAATTAAGCAAGCTAGAGATCTTATAATCTATGACATCCCAGACATGCCACGGATGAAGTTGGGAGTAGACCTCTTTACTCTAAACAGGAACTGATTATCTTATCTCTGTAGGTGTCTATTCTGGGAATTTGGCCAGCTGACTTCAATTACTGCTGGTGAGATTGTAGAATGCCTGAAAGCACACTTCAGTTGAAACGGCATTCCCAACATTGTGATGAGTGACAATGACCCTCAGTTCATGAGTGAAGAATTGAGCCGTTTCACATAGGATTGGGAAATTCAACTATGCATCATCCTCACACTATCCACAATCAAATAGAAAATTGAAGAAATCTAGCAAAGATGTATATACAAGACAATCCTTGAGTGGAGAAACACACCAACCTATGGCAAGTAGTTCATCCAAGGACACACAAACTACTCTTCCAGCAAAAAAAGCTACTGAAATCAGTAGTAGTAACAGACATGAGTGTAAAAGGCCAAGGGGGATCAACAGAAAGCCAAACGGCGTAGGCTGTGGACAGCCATATTACAGTGAGGTCTAATAAAGACATTGTACTAGAAGCACCATACTCTTGAGTTCATAATAGTTCTGTACTTCCCATTCACTCTAATTAAGGTTAACCGATTATATATTCAACTACTACATTAGCATATAACCTTCCAATATCCGAAACGTTATTTACACTAATAAATCTTCTCACTTCTCAAAACTTTGCATTTTAATTGATGTTTGACAGTAGTAATTTAAACTTCCATAAAAAGAGTTCAGTTTGACTTGGAGAAGTTTATCTTTGTAAAGTATATCTGAATACATCACACAAGAGAATTAACACCATAGAGGGCAGTTTTCCATAGTATGTGGCATGGATATAAAGTCAATTGCCTGGTTACAGTATATTTTAATCAGGAAGGGCAGTAAATTCTTTATTTAAGCCATTTATATTAGCACAGTTTGAAAAAGTCTGTGATCAATAATGTTAACTATCCATTATTCAGTTAATCATCATTTATGTGCTTGTATCCAGGCAAAAGATCCATGACAGATAGGTTTTAAAAAAAATTACGCCACTGATGATTGATAGTGCGGTACGGAAAATGGTAAAGAGATGATGTGCTGCATGATCCTCCTGGCCTTGCTGTCATCAAATCTAAATAGTGACAGCAGTTTTTGGAAGACCTTCACACTGACCTGTATTGCCCAGTTTAGACCTGTAATCTTTCTCACTGTTGAGACAAGAGGAGAAATTTCAGAATTGTGTGTTAGGAAGCAGAATGTGTGCATTTCTAGTTTAATTGTACTAAGCTAGTGCATTTTATGATTATGTGGTAGGTGGAACATATCTTTATAATTTAATGAGTGCATTTAAAGAATTTTATAAAGCAGTTTAAATCAACTGATTCATCACCCTGATTTTGTTTCCCAGCGATATATCACCTGTTGCCAAATTGGGAATGAAAAAGACAGTAGTGAATAATGTTTATTATTCAAATATATTTGGAAAACTGAGAAGCAGGAATAAACAGGTTATTTTCTGGTTGTTCGGTTGCAACTGGTAGGATACCACAAAGATCAGTGCTTGGGTCTCAGCTATTTGTAATCTGCACCAATGACTTTGGTGAGGGGACTGAGTGTAATGAATCCAAGTACCAACTTCAAGGATAACTGTGTAGCAGATGACATGAGGTAAATAGAATGAGAGGACACTTGCATGGAGTAGGAATACAAGCATAGGTTCGTTAGCTGGGTTGAATTGCCTGTTTTTCTGCTGTATATTATGTGTAATTTTGTGTGTGCTCCTTCCTGAACTACGACTGTGCAAGATCTTAATTTTCTTTCAGGCCATCTGGCAATCATTGTAACCAGCGTAGGCAGAGATGCCATTTGCTGCCACTATAATGAACTTCTAGCTCCTGCAACTGTATTATTATTTCTTTCAAGTCATCTGTTCTACAGTTCTACCATCTTAACTTTGAGCTATATGAGCTTCTTGCGGTGCTGACAACGCATCCACAGTTTTTTGGTGGGCTAACCTTCAGCTCCGCTGATCACAATCTTGTTGTAATAATGCACACTTTTTTTTCTAATGAACATTTTATTGAGGTATTTTTGGTATAGTGACAACAACAAAAGAAACAATATACATGAAACCATAAACATAGTGCAAAAGTCATTTACCTCTCGTACAGGTCCCACCCTTATTAACCCACTACTCTAATCTAAACTACTCCCCCAAACAACAACCAACCTCACAGGGTCTCAATCTAGTCTCTTGTGGCTCCGTTCCCCTGGATTCCCGAGTCTACACCCCAGCACCAACTCACAATCATTACTTTAGTTCTTTGAAAATGCTGTGCAGAATACTACTGCTCCAAAGGGGTACGTTTGCCCCAATGTCCCATTGCATGAAGTCACCAATCTTGTTCCCCTCTATGATCACGACCAGGGTTTCTCCTGAGCCCTTTCCACTTCAGCAGCCCTTTTCTGCTTGAAGCCTCTTTCCCTGCGCCTCTTGCTTCTTAGCAAGGACATCACCCCATTCGTTCACCCTTTTGGATCGTAGCGCTTTGCTCCAGGGTCACAAGACCTCTTTCTCTTTTACGCAGTTACACTGTGCCAGTTCTCAACCCAAAAACACTACAGTGTCAGATTGCACACTCCTGACTTGTGCATGCGCAAAACCCCTAATACTTGTTGCGGGAAGTTCCATGGCCCAGGCTACACGTTGGATCTTTTACCAACCTACGGAGTTTAGATCTACAGGCGGAACGATGATTGTGCTCCCTAAACTTGAGTTGGAAAGTCTAAAGTTAGGCATGCCTGTCATCCATGATTAATGGTACAATGGTAGGGACTAATGAGCAGGTGTGCTCACATCATCTTGGTGTTGCATGCCTGCTCATACTTTAACCATGCATAATACAATTAGCACTTAGACAAAGCTCCTGTGTCCTGTAAAAATGTCCAAATCAATCAATCTGGCTGAATCTCAGAGTCTCCAGGCTACTCTTGAAATTAGATAAGGAAAAACTATTTATGTTTTAATCCCAGCTTTTAAATGTATCAGATAAATACAGAAAATCTCTATCACAATGTTCATTCTGCCCTGGTATGTCAGAACCCTATATGAATATAAAACTGGAGAATAATGATCAATTACTTAGCCTTCTGGAAATTTCCTAATTTCTCAAATAATGAATGTTTTTCCTTGTACCTATTGATTTGTCCTCTGGTTATGCAAAACTGAATGTTTATACATTTTAAAAAAGAATTGTATTTAACGGTTTATTTAGTTTCACATGGTTTTTACTGCATTAGCTGCTGTCAATGGAGTAGCAATTGGTGTGCTATAATTGGCCTCTGTGCCTTTCGGAGTGAAAGGTTTTAAAAAAAATATTGAGCCAAGTTTATCAGCTTCTGTTCACTAGCCAGTGGCCAATTCTGGAAAGTGTGTGGACACCAAGTGAAGCTAAAATTGGATTGTGACTGCTAGAATGAGATTCCAAAGTAGTACAAACATGGATGGAACTGTGCAGAAAGGAAGAAAGGCTTGCATCTATATAATGTCTTTCACAAACTCAGGGCATCCCAAAGCGCTTTACAGCCAATGAAGTAATTTTTGAAGTGTTGTTACTGTTGTGATGTAAGAAATGCAGCAGCAAACAGCTATTCCCACAAAGGGCAATGTGATAATGACCAGATCATCTGTTTTATTGATGTTGATTGAGAAATAAATATTAACCAGAGCCCTCGGCCTAACTGCCTCGCTCTTCAATATGGTGTCATATAACCTTTTGCATCCACCTCCGAGCAGGTGGGATCTGTTTATCATGTCATCTGAAAGAAGGCATCTCTGCCACTGAAGCACTCCCTCAGTACTGCACTGGTGTCATCCTAGATTTTTATGCTCAAGTCTCTGGAGGGAAGGATACCAACTGAGCCACACTAGGGTGAACACATGCATTCAGGAGAGTAGGGCGCACAATTTGAAGGACATATAGCAATGGCGCTGGTGGTGCCACATGATGGCATAATATAAGAAAGCAGGAGTAGGGCACATGGCCCCTCAAACCTGCTCTGCCATTCAATGCAGTCATGCCTGATCTGACCTTGGACTCAACTCCTTTCCTGCTGTTCCCCAGAATCTTTGACTCCCCAGTATCTCAAGAATCTGTCTATCTCTACTGTGAATATATTCAATGACTATGTTCACAGACATGAGAGTATCTTGGGGAAACTAGTGAGATTTTGTTTTCTTCGAAAAAGTACCAAACCTAAACCATTTCACTGATAATCTGCTACCTGATTGACAATTCATATCCCGTGTTAATATTAAGCATAAACTCTGCACATCTAATTTGAATAAATAGACAATATCACTGCAGACTCCAAGTCAGTTTAAGTCATCCATCCTTTTCCCAATTCCGTGACGTTATTCTGGTCAGTCAGGTTTCTTGTACAGTGCATAACATTTCAGTGTGATCTGAGATAATCAAAGGAGGTTCTCCTCAACTAATCTTTTCAACTAAGCAGACTTAAAAAAAAAAACAACCCAAAATATGTTGGGCACTGGAATTGAAAGTTTTTCAATGGTGAAAAAAAAATTAGTCTTTTAATGAAATAGAAGACTTCAGTGAAGGGGCATTACTTTCCCCTTAATATTGATTTATTGGCTGTAATGTGCTGTTCACACTTGAAAAAACATTCAGGGACAAAGAATGTCATTCTGAAACGGCAGTCTAGTTGAGATTCAGCTGTCTAACTACTGGTTGTATCTTCAGATGAAAATTTTGAAACCTACACTTTATACCTTGGATATTGAGGCAGGTTGCACCCTCTTAATGCCTTACATTTTCTTCCGGGTAGCCACTATTTATCCATTTATTAACATGGTCTGAAGTGGAAGAGGAATGAATGCTGAAAATGGGCCAGTTCTCTGTTGTTTCCTTTCCGAAAACGTTTAACTTCAGCTGTTTTCAATATGTATGGAACTGTTAAGTCAGTTCTGACGAAAGGTCATCAACCTGAAATATCAACTGTTTCTCTCCCCACGAATACTGCCTGATTTGCTGAGTATTATCAGAATTTCCTGTTTTTGTTCCCGATTTCCAGCATCTGCAGTATTTTGCCTTTTTTGAGATCAGCGTGTTTTCCAAATATATGTTTGAGTCATGTGGCTGAGCAAAATTGTCTGAAGTATTATGATGCAGTCAGTTTTCCTGAAATGTATGAAAGGAAACATCATGTTGGAATTTATAAATGCTGCCAAGAAACAAATACTGACAACCTTTGAATGGAGCTCCAGTCTTGTTGAACACTTTTGTAGTTGAATTTGCGTAATCTAGTGCAAGTTTTTTTTTCTCTATAACCATTCCGATCTCTCTTTAGACTCCTAAAGTGTCAAAGAATGTGCTGTTGCGATTGTCTTCATTGTCTTAGCTACAGATTTTGGACATTTTCCCTTATTGTGCATATTTGTTGCGGATTAATTTTGTCGAGGTATTAAATATCCAGAAGCATATTAAGTACTGTAAAGGGATATGATGTGTTAAATTAAGCATATGTTTCACAAAAGACAGTTATTTGTGAAATGTAGCCTTGAGTAGATTATTCACCAGCAGGGTTGTGACAATTTAAAAACAAGTTAGAACTCTGTTTGTAAGAGGGCAATTTAAAGACTAATTAGTTAAGATAAATTTAATATACCTATAACACTGTTGGTGCATTGAGTATTGAGGCTTTCTTATTATAGCAACTTATTCAATTGCATTTTAATAAGTAACACATCACCAGGTGGGGACAGCAGATGTCTTTAATTAAATTTAGCTCTTTTAGTGTGTCTATGTTTAACTGTAATTAAGGTATTGCTTCTGTAATGTTTTCATTTGCATTGTGGTTCTAAGAAATTTTAAGTAAAACTTGATTGTAGAATGTTAGGGGATGATACAGATAAGAGGATGTTGTTCCTTCCTTGTGCTCCGCACATGGTTTAAAATCATTTTTGCATTTTATCTGTAACCAACCCCATTTATAAAAAAAAAAAAAATGTTTATTAAGAATTTTAAACAAAATTTTCAACCATACAAAACAACCCCCCCCCCCCCCCCCCCCCCGTAACACAAAAGAAAGAAAGCTCGCATAGCAAGACATGAACATGGCAAGTCAATATGATACAGCACTTTGTACATTGGATTCCTCCCATACATATCAGTTTCCCGGATCGTTTTCATGTATTTTCTTGCTCAAATGCCCCCCAGAAAGCCCCCCCCCCTCCCAAGAAAGATGCCCCCCCCCTTCTCCCTCCTCCCCCCCCCCCCCCCCCCCCAGGGTCGCTGCTGCTGCTGTCCGACCTTCATCTAACGCTCCGCGAGATAGTCTAGGAACGGTTGCCACCACCTGTAGAACCCCTGCGCAGACCCCCTCAAGGCAAACTTTATCCTCTCCAACTTGATAAACCCTGCCATATCATTTATCCAGGCCTCCACGCTGGGGGGCTTCGCCTCTTTCCACATTAACAAGACCCTTCGCCGGGCTACTAGGGACGCAAAGGCCAGAATGCCGGCCTCTTTCGCCTCCTGCACTCCCGGCTCGTCCACTATTCCAAATAATGCTAGCCCCCAGCTTGGCTTGACCTGGACTTCCACCACCGTAGATACTGTTCCCGCAACTCTCCTCCAGAACCCCTCCAGTGCCGGGCAAGACCAAAACATATGGACATGGTTCGCTGGACTTCCTGAGCACCTCCCACATCTGTCCTCCACCCCAAAGAACCTACTCGGCCTCGCCCCCGTCATATGCGCTCTGTGAACTACCTTAAATTGTATCAGGCTAAGCCTGGCACACGAGGAAGACGAATTAACCCTACTTAGGGCATCAGCCCACAGCCCCTCCTCAATCCCCTCCCCTAGCTCCTCTTCCCATTTACCTTTCAGCTCCTCTACCAAAGCCTCCCCCTCTTCTTTCATCTCCTGGTATATCGCCGACACCTTGCCCTACCCGACCCATATGCCCGAAATCACCCTGTCTTGAATCCCCTGTGCCGGGAGCAGCGGGAATTCCCTCACCTGCCGCCTCAAAAACGCCCTCACTTGCATGTACCTGAAGGCATTTCCCGGGGGTAGTCCAAATTTCTCCTCCAGCGCCCCTAAGCTCGCAAACGTCCCGTCGATGAACAGGTCCCCCATTCTTCTAATCCCTGCCCGATGCCAGCTCTGAAACCCCCCGTCCATCCTTCCTGGGACAAACCAATGGTTGTCTCTGATCGGGGACCACACCGAGGCTCCCATCGCTCCCCTCTGTCGTCTCCACTGCCCCCAGATCTTTAACGTTGCCGCCACCACCGGGCTCGTGGTGCCGTCACCAGCGCCCCCAGGCTCGTTCCTTTGCAGGACGCCATCTCCAACCTCTTCCACGCCGCCCCCTCACCCTCCATCACCCACTTACGGATCATCGCAACGTTGGCTGCCCAGTAGTAGCCACCCAAATTCGGCAACGCCAACCCTCCTCTTTCTCTGCTACGCTCCAGGAACCCCCTCCTTACCCTCGGGGTCTTGCTCGCCCACACAAATCCCATAATGCTCCTGCTTACCCTCTTAAAGAAGGCCTTGGTAATCACAATTGGGAGGCATTGGAATACAAAAAGAAACCTCGGGAGAACCACCATTTTAATCGACTGTACCCTGCCTGCCAGCGAGAGTGGCAACATGTCCCACCTTTTAAAGTCCTCCTCCATCTGTTCCACCAGCCGCGTCAAATTAAGTTTGTGCAGTGCCCCCCAGCTCCTAGCTACCTGAATCCCCAAGTATCAAAAGCTCCTTTCCGCCCTCCTCAACGTTGGGTCATCTATCCCTCTTCCCTGATCCCCCGGCTGCATCACAAAGAGCTCACTCTTTCCCACATTGAGCTTATAGCCCGAGAAGTCTCCAAACTCCCTTAGGATCTGCATTACCTCAACCATCCCCTCCACTGGATCCGCCACATACAGCAACAGGTCGTCTGCGTACAGCGACACTCTATGTTCCTCTTCGCCTCGGACCACCCCCTTCCATTTCCCCGACTCCCTTAACACCATGGCCAAAGGTTCAATTGCTAATAACAGCAGAGGGGACAGGGGGCACCCCTGCCTCGTCCCTCGGTACAGCCGGAAATACTCCGACCTCCGCCGGTTCGTGACCACACTCGCCACCGGGGCTCTGTACAGGAGCTTAACCCAACTAATAAATCCTCCCGCGAACCCAAACCTCCTCAACACTTCCCAGAGATACTACCACTCTACTTGGTCAAAGGCCTTCTCCGCGTCCATGGCTGCCACTATCTCCGCCTCTCCCTCCACCGATGGCATCATTATCACATTGAGGAGCCTTCGCTCATTGGTATCTAGCTGCCTACCCTTTACGAATCCCGTCTGGTCCTCGTGAATCACCCCCGGGACACAGTCCTCAATCCTCGTAGCCAACATTTTTGCCAGCAACTTTGCATCTACGTTGAGGAGCGAGACCGGTCTATACGACCCGCATTGCAGTGGGTCTTTATCCCGCTTCAAGATCAAAGAGTTTGTTGCCTCCGACATTGTCGGGGGCAGGGTCCCCCCTCCCTTGCTTCATTGAAGGTCCTTACCAGCAACGGGGCTAACAGGTCTACATACTTCCTATAAAACTCCACCGGGAACCTATCCGGCCCCGGGGCTTCCCCGCCTGCATGCTCCCCAGTCCTTTAACCAGTTCCTCCACCCCAATGGGCGCCCCCAAACCAGCCACCTCCTGCTCCTCCACCCTCGGGAACCCCAGTTGGTCCAAGAATCGTCGCATCCCCTCTTTTCCCCATGGGGGCTGGGACCTATACAGCTCCTCATATAAGGCCTTAAATGCCTCATTCACTTTCACCGCACTCCGCACCGTAGTTCCGCTGCCATCCTTGACTCCACCTATTTCCCTCGCTGCCATCCTCTTACGGAGCTGATGTGCCAGCATCCGACTCGCCTTCTCCCCATATTCATATATCGCCCCCTGTGCCTTCCTCCACTGTGCCTCTGCCTTCCCTGTGGTCAACAGGTCGAACTCCGTCTGGAGACTTCGTCTCTCCCTGAGTAGTCCCTCATAAGGAGCCTCTGCATATCTCCTGTCCACCCTTAAAAGCTCCCCCACTAGCCTCTCCCTATCCCTTTCCCTGCCCTCTCTCTTCACCCTATGAGCCCTGATGGAGATTAACTCTCCCCTGACCACCGCCTTCAGCGCCTCCCATACTACTCCCACCTGCACCTCCCCGTTGTTGTTGGCCTCCAGGTACCTTTCGATGCACCCCCGCACCCTCCCACACTTCCTCGTCTGCCAGCAGCCCCACATCCAACCGCCACAACGGGCGTTGGTCCCTCTCCTCCCCAGCTCTAGCTCCACCCAATGCGGGGTGTGGTCTGAAATGTCTATGGCCAAATACTCCGTTCCCTCCACTTTCGGGATCAATGCGCTGCCCAAAACAAAAAAATCTATCCGGGAGTAGGCCTTATGTACATGGGAGAAAAAAGAAAATTCTCTGGCCAAAGGCCTGGCAAATCTCCACGAATCTACTCTCCCGATCTGATCCATAAACCCCCTGAGCACCTTGGCCGCCACCGGCCTCTTCCCCGTCCTAGATCTGGAACGATCTAATGCTGGGTCCAACACCGTGTTGAAATCCCCACCCATTATCAAGCTCCCTACCTCCAAGTCTGGAATACGCCCCAACATCCGTTTCATGAATCCAGCATCATCCCAGTTCGGGGCATATACATTTACCAATACCACCTCTGTCCCCTGCAACCTACCGCTCACCATCACGTATCGGCCTCCATTGTCCGCTACTATGTTCTTGGCCTCAAACGACACCCGCTTCCCCACCAGTATTGCCATCCCTCTATTCTTCGCATCCAGCCCCGAATGGAACACCTGTCCTACCCATCCCTTCCTTAACCTAACCTGATCTGCCACCTTCAAATGTGTCTCCTGAAGCATGACCACGTCTGCCTTCAGTCCCTTTAGGTGCGCGAACACTCGAGCCCTCTTAACCGGCCCTTTTAGGCCTCTCACATTTCACGTGATCAGCCGGATTGGGGGTCTACCCCCCCCCCCTCCGCCGACTAGCCATCTCCTATCTTAGGCGAGTCCCGTGCCTCCCGCACCCTCCAGTCCCCCAGACGGGGAGCCCCCGCTCCGACCACCTCTTCCATTTTCAGCTCCCCCTTGGCCAGTGCAGCTGACTTCTGCTGACCCCGGCTTCCCCCGCCTTCCCGTTGATCTCCCCCGTGTGGGAATCTCTCCTCCTCTTTACCTTCCTCCATCCCCCCCCCCCTCCCTAGCGTGGGAAAAAGCCCACGCTTTCCTGAGCCAGCCCCGCCCCCTGTGGCGCAGCTCCTGTTGCGGCCTTATCCCAGTTCCCCCATCCCCGAGTCTCACCTCCCTCCAGCACCGACGCCCACATTTCTCACCATCTCATCAACAGAAAAAAAGAAGAAAAAAAATTTAACAAGAACTCTTCCCACACCCCCATCCATCATCCCACCCATGAAACATTCTTTACCCATATTTACAACCCCGTATACAGTCAAAATCCCCCCCCCACAACCACAGCCCCTCAGTTCGAGTCCAATTTTTCCGTTTGGATAAAGGTCCAAGCCTCTTCTGGCGTTTCGAAATAGTGGTGTCGGTCCTGATAAGTGACCCACAGTCGCGCAGGCTGCAGCATTCCAAACCTGACTCTTTTTTTGTGCAGCACCGCCTTGGCCCGGTTGAAGCCAGCTCTCCTCTTTGCCACCTCCGCACTCCAGTCCTGGTAGACTCGGAACACCGCATTCTCCCATCTCCTTTTTCACTTTTTCTCCCACATTTACATCCATCAACAATAAACAATAATCAGCAAGATATGTCAATCCCCATAATAACAACGATCCCATCCGCCCACCAACCCCCAAACCTCAACCCGCATGTTTACATAAACAAATGACAAAAAGGAATCAGGGATTACCCGTAGTCACCCTTAATCTACACAGCTCCCCAGTCACCCCCCAACCAACGCCATCCAGCCTCTGAGAGAGTACCGTACAGGATACGCCAGAGTTGTACCCCCCCCCCCCCCCCCCCCCCCCCAAGTCTCCAGCTCCTCCCGTCCACTGCCTCTTGTAAAACTCCTCCTCCCAACCTGTGTTCCCTCTCCCCAACTTTCCACCCCGGCTAGACCACTCGGACCCTGTTCTGCCAGGCTCCGATGGCCGCAGCCCCTCCTCCCACCTCACTCCCGTTCACTGGCTGGCTTAAACCGGCCAGCGTGGAGGCCCCCATCCGGGTCCCTTTCCCCCTTGCCCGGCCCTAGGAAAGCCCAAAGATCCCCTTTTAGTACACAAACCCCACATGTCCACCTACACCCCAAAGAGCCCTCATTTAGAGTGAAAGTCCCGTACCTTCCGTTGTCCAAATATATACAACATTGGCTCCTTTAGCCTCTACACCCGTGCGCAGTGATACAAAAAAGAAGAAAATACAGTCATGAGGTTACATCGGCACATGACCATTCCTCAATTTGTCAGTTCTGCCACAGTCCTTTTTTCGTAAACTCCTCCGCTGCTTCCGCCGTTCCAAAATAAAAGTCCCCGAGCTTATAAGTCACCCTCAGCTTCGCTGGATATACAATGCCGCACTGCACCTTGCTAATGTACAGTGCCCTCTTCACCCGGTTGAAGGCAGCCCGCCTCCTCGCCAGCTCCACCGTAAAGTCCTGGTATACATGTATACCAGCTCCAGCCCACTGCACCACCCGCTTCTGCTTGGCCCAGCTCAGGACCTTCTCCTTCACACTGTACCTACGGAAGCACAGAGTCACTGCCCTTGGCGGCTCACTCGCCTTTGGTATAGGCCTCCACGACCGATGAGCCCGATCCAGTTCATATCGGGAGGGATCCTCCCCCTCCCCCAATAGTTTTGCCAGCATCATGGCAAAATACTCAGTCGGCTTCGGTCCTTCAACTCCTTCGGGCAGCCCCACAATCCTCAAATTCTGTCGCCTGGATCTGTTTTCCAGATCTTCCATTTTTCCTCGCAGATCCTTGTTAGTGTCCATCACCTTCCGCATCACCTTCCGCATCTCCTTCCCCATCGAGGCAAGTTGGTCACCGTGCTGCAATAACGTCTCCTCCACTTCCTTCACTCTCGCACCTCCGCCACTGCGCTCGCCACCGCCGTCATCACCGGAGAAACCGCCTCCTCCACCAGCGCACTCAAAACCTCCCTCATCTCCTTCCTCACCGTCTCCATGCATTTCGCAATCTGCGGCAACTGCTTTTGGAATTCCGCAGCCATCACCTTAGTTATTTCTTCAGCCGTAAGCACTACGGCCTTCCCTGGTGCTCCAGCCTCCATTTTCTTTGTTGACCCCACGGTGACCTTTCCACTCCCCAACGGACTTTCAGCCGCTTTTTGCTCCGCACCTTCTTGGCCCATCTCAGGACACTTTCTTTGTCCGCGAAGCGATGGAACCTCGCCACTATCGCCCTTGGCGGCTCATCAGCCCTGGGTCTCCTCCCCAAGTACCCGGTGAGCCCCTTCCAGCTCCAGGGGGCTCGGAGAGACCTCCCACCCATCAGCGAATGGAGCATCGTGCTCACGTACGCCCCGGCATCAGCTCACTCCACTCCTTCGGGGAGACCCAGAATCCGGAGATTCTTCCTCCTCGACCTGTTCTCCAGGACCTCGAGTCTCTCGGCCCACCTCCTGTGCACCGCCTCGTGTGTCTCCATCTTTACCGCCAGGCCCAGGATCTCGTCCTCGTTCTCATTAGTTTTTCCCTCACCTCACGGAGCTTCACCGCCTGGGCCTTCTAGGTCTCCTTCAGCCCCTCGATCGCCAACAGCATTGGCGCCAACACCCAGCGCTTGAGAAATTCCTGCTGGTCCGGCCCCCATGCTGCTCTATCTCCGCCCGCCGCCATCCTGTTTTTTCCGCCTCGTTTTTGCCGCTGCTCAAAAGCCTCTTTCTCCGACGCTCCACCGCTAATCCCTGCCATACAATGTAAGGGGGACCTTACTTCACCTTCCCACTCGGGATTCAATCAAAAAGTTTCCGTTGGGGCTTCTCTGGAGAGCCCAAAAGTCCGTGATAATGGGAGCTGCCAAAATGTGCGGCTTAGCTCCGCATCGCCGCAACCAGAAGTTCCTGTAACCAACCCCATTACATCTCAGTCCGGATCCAAGGCATGTCCTTGACTTTTCACTTAAAGCAATTCTGGTCTTTTGCACCAAGTTTTTCCAATCTTTACGTGTGGGGGGCCACATTAACAACAAAATTCACACTCAAGGAGCTGATGAGGAAATTTCAGAAACATAATTTTGCCACACTTTGAAAAGAATTAATTTTGTGAGCGAAAAAATGAGTAATAAATGAAGCGGAGTATTGGAGGTAGTCTTGACATTAAGGTCTTGTTCTTTAGCATAAATCCACTACTGGGACTCTCTTCTGCCCCCCCCCCCCCCGTCAACCTCATTCCTCACCCTGTAAACGGCTTGGGTCACTGTCTGTGCGGAGTCTGCACTTTCTCCCCGTGTCTGCGTGGGTTTCCTCCGGGTGCTCAGGTTTCCTCCCACAAGTCCCGAAAGACATGCTGTTAGGTAATTTGTGTGTACCTGAACAGGCACCGAAGTGTGGCGGCTAGGGGCTTTTCACATTAACTTCATTGCAGTGTTAAGCCTACTTGTGACGATCAAGATAATTAATTAATGTGTCCTTGCGCCCTTCTCCAAACTTCTGAAATATAACTTATTTCCACTTTAGAGAGTTGTGACCCAATGCGCTTTAAGCTGGTTAACTTTAGTTTGCCAATGTTCAAAGTAACAATTCTACCAGTTTAACTTTGGACGTTCCTCATAAATAAGTGTAATAAGACCGTTGCCATGGTTAGCAGGTTAAATTCTGGGCTAGAATTTTACCAGTCTTTTGGCCATGAGTTGGGAACCAGGATAGCTGGGATATGTTCTGCTGTAAGGTGTCTATGGTGGGATGGAAGGTAATGGTGGTGGAGGGTGCTGACCTCTTGCATCTGCCAGAGCATTTTGTCAGCAGGCAAACTATCAGATTTGCAACCCACAAATACGGAGGCAAATGGCCCATTTAAGTGGCCAATTAAGAGCAATTTCCAGCCTCCATTTGCATTTTGCTCAGATCGAGTTGCCTGCCATTATGTGCGAACAGTTCTGGGTCAAACCTGGTAGCTTCCCATAGGTTCCAGGGCTGGACAGGTGGAGTGGGAGGGGCATTCCTTTATAAGCACTCCATGGCCCATGGAAGAAACCTTCGGTTTGCCACCGTCATGACAACAGAGCTGCTGCCGCCTTACTAGCCCCCCAATTGGTAGGGCCCATCTGCTTGGCTCTGGCAATGCCCAAACCCCATTTAGCTTTTTAAGAACGCCCATCAATTGAGGCACTCTGTCCCTGGGTCTGCAGTCTTATCAACAGTCACTGCACTCATTGTGCACTGCTCTGCCACTGGCTCTCTGATTGAACCAGCAGCTCTTAGGAGGGGCCACTGTCTCTTTGGCTGCTGCTGGCACTGTGGTTCCCAGGGTCCTGCCGCCAGAATAAGCAGGGTTATTTCCCCACTTTTGGCTTCTGCAGCAAAACTTTTGCCACTCCACAAAACTCAGCTCCTGAGTTTTGACATCTCTGTTGCTGAATTGAGCTAGGGCTGACCCTAAGTTAGGTATGCTCTCCTTATAAAGACTGGCCTAGGCTTGCCTGTCTCTCACAGCCAAACTTACTAACTGACCTTGAACATGCAAGTTTTTGCTCTTTTCTAGCCTCTCTGGATCGAAGCTTGGCAGATTAGTTCTCTCCCTGCCTGTGCAGTAGCCTGTACGATTGTTAATTAATTTGGCAACTCACTGCCAAAGGTAGGTTCCTACCCATGCATATCCAGAAGCATAGTTTATCCTACCACTCCCAACAGATGTTGAGGTAGTGAAAAGTCTATTGTTCCAGATTGTTATGGGTAGCACTTTCAATGGCTGGCTTTTAATTCCTTGGTGAGTTATTGGTGTACCGATGCCCTTGTATAAATAGCACCTTTGTCAAAGTGACAGAACATAAACTGGACTTTTGGGAATTAACACTTAGAAATCCTGGACTGGACCTTCGGGAACAAATATAAACCACAACTTCCTACTTAGTCAAATAGTCTATAATTGCTAGTTGCGATACATTTGTTTTCCAAAAGCTTTAGCACTCACTGTAAAGAAATCCTCACAAGACAAGGCAGACTTCAACGCACAAAAGCACAGGCTCGTACTGATGTCCCTGAGGAATACTGCAAACTGAATATACTCGGAATGCATAGATAGTTAGTAACTTCCTCCAACTATTTTGGAGAAAAAATATCCAGTGGAAAGTAAGCCTTCTGAGGCAGGCTGTAACCTTGCAATAAAAACTTTAAGGAAAATATTAAAAGACACAAGATAATTCAGTGAATTAATTTAGTCAAGCTATTCTGAAATATGAGTTAGAGGATGTGCTGTTTGGACAATTCATTATCAAAGGGATTATGGTACTGTGACTGAATAAGACAAATTCCCTTTTTATTGCATGATATTCTGAGATTTCTATTGGGAATCAAATTCCAGATTCTGTCTTTTATTCCCTGAAAACTGTAAACAACTGATTTTCTTTTTCTTTTAACACCTTACCCTCAACTATTTAAAAATAATATTGCACACTATGTATACCAGCTGTGTGTGTTTTTCTGTAACTAATTTTTCTCTGTCTCTATTTACCTATCTGTCTCTTTGCATCATAAATGGTATCTCAAAAGCATTGCTCAATATTCATGACTTGGGAAACGAGTAACCTGTGCAAGTCAATGTCATGTGGAAGACCTTCAATATATTATGGATAAATTTAATAAATATTAGAATACTGAAAACTGGAACATTGGCAAATGATATTTGTACTGAATATAAATCATCAGGAAAATTTGTTCCCAGTCTTGCAAGGTCACCATTACTAACCTGATAAATATATTTCTGATGTACCTTAAAAATAAGTACTTGATCAAAAACACACTCAAAATTGTAATAAATACTGGATTTAAAAACTGTAATCTCTCCCGTTGATTATGAACTTTATCAGTTGCACAAAATAGTCATAATGTTCAAACGATTTGATCACACAACTGACGGTATACAAATAATCTGGTCTTATTTTAGTGTGATTCAAATACATGAATAAGAAGGATAGCAATTTGTCTTTGGCATTGGAACCGAATATCAAATGCCTTGCATCAGGGGTTTTCAAACTCAGGGTTGCGAGCCGCAGGTGGGTGGTGGGCAGGTTTTAGGAGGGTCGCGGCGGTCAGTTGCAGTGTTCCCGATCACGGGAGGAACGCCGGACGGCTGCGACCGGATTTAAAAATGCAGGCTAGGGCGGCACGGTGGCGCAGTGGGTAGCACTGCTGCTTCATAGTGCTGCGAACCCGGGTTCGATCCCGGCCCTGGGTCTCTGTCCGTGAGGAGTTAGCACATTCCCCTTGTGTCTGCTTGGGTCCCACCCCCACAACCCAAAAAGCTGTGCTGGGTCGGTGGATTGGCCGTGCTAAATTGGACAATTAGTTGGACAAAAAATGATTGAATACTCTAAATTAAAAAAAAAAATGCTGGCTGCAATGGACTTTTGAGATTGCTGGCTGTCCCGCGCTTGCGTATCAGATCAAGCAGTGCGCAGGCCCAGAACCCAGTGGGGTGGACCGCCTCCTCTTGACGTCAGCGTGCTGTCCAGGGCCAGTTTTTTTCAGAAAACACTGGAGTCTTCCAACCACAAGGGGTGCAGAGAGCAGGTCACGCTGTTTGTACGCTGACGTCACGTGTTCTGGGCGTGAGAGAGATTCCTCCATTTTGCAGCCACCAACAGTGCTGGTGTGAACTCCAGGTCCTCTGATGAACAACCAATGAAGAAGAAGCTGAAAACAGGTACAAAGCAGCATAAAGATGATCATAAAGATGATTACTTGAGGTATGGGTTATTAATTGTGCCACTGCAAATCAGGATTCAAAGTTCATGTATGTTATATGTAGGTAAGCACTGGCAAATTAAAGTTTAAAACCCTCAAAACTTCAAAGACATTTGAAGACTAAGAATGGCAAGTTCAAGGACAAGCCTCTTTATTTTTTTCAACGGATGCAGTAAGATCTTAAATTATCAGCTGAAATCATTATCGGAAATGTAACATTGAATAACAAAGCAAGTGTGATCGTGAGGACCAAGCAGGCTGACCTGTCACATTAAAGGCAAGTGAAAATAGTGGGTCACGGAGGTCGGCCGGTGTGGGTTGCAAAGATCGGCCAGTGTGGGTCCGAAGGATAGCCGGTTGGTAAAAATGGGTCCTGAGAAAAAGGTTTGAAAAACACTGCCTTGTATAACTGACGATGGATCTGATACTGCTCCACTTACTCCATTGTCCAGGACAAATTTCAACTTCCTGGAGTTCTATTGTATATAAATGCTGTATTAAGTATCTTGAAAGTCATCTTAAAACACTGGTTCTTATAAAGTCCAAAGCCTCTATTTTTGAGTCCGATTGGAGCTGAAATATGGATGCTGAATTGGAGCTTTATGGGCCAATTTAAGAGTCCCCAAATCAATGTCAGTGCAAACTGGAGTTAATTGGAAAGTCTACCAGTAAAATGTAGCAGTGAGCTTCAGATCCATTTTTACAAACATTGAATTCTTCGCTTTCGTGCAGTTCAGCAGTTTTATTTTCTATAAAAACCAAAGTTACACATTTCTCATAAATTTAGAGTACACAATTCTTTTTTGTTTCCAATTAAGGGGCAATTTAGCATGGCCAATTCACCTACCCTGCGCATCTTTTTGGGTTGTAGGGGTGAGATCCACACAGACACGGGGAGAATGTACAAACTCCACACGGAGGTTCACGGTGATAACCACTGCGCACCATGCTGCCCCGAAAGTTACACACAATATATATTTATAAAATAAAACTGCGTGCAAACATAAGCAAAGCAGCCATTTATAAATATATCAAAATGGAAAAAATAATCTGCAATTGAATAGCCCCATTGAGATTATTGGAAGTAACCTGGACTGTTCAACTCAGTTTGAACGGGAGTTTGAACATACCTTTGTGTTCTACCTATAACTGTGACCTGTGTCAATAAAATGTGAGTACTTAACTATGGTTACATTATTGTCTCATTTGGAAGAAAAATTGAGTAAATGGCTTGATGAGATGTTTTCAACATATGAGTCAATAGATATTCAAATAAAAACAAAATACTCCAGAGGCTGCAAAAATTCAAGGAAATGGGAGCAGTGGCCTATGCCTTTAATTCAAGCAGAAGCATGTGCTGGTTTGAACATGAGACCATAGACTGATCAGACCAATGACAACATTTGGCGAGGACTCTGTTTGATTGATTTTCCCAAAAGGCTGTGCTCTGCCATTAACAGATGATGTGGAGATGCCGGCGTTGGACTGGGGTGAGCACAGTAAGAAGTCTTACAACACCAGGTTAAAGTCCCAACAGGTTTGTTTCGAATCACTAGCTTTCGGAACCCACTTCTTCATTCACCCGAGGAAGGAGCTGTGCTCCGAAAGCCAGTGATTTGAAACAAACCATTTGGACTTTAACCTGGTGTTGTAAGACTTCTTACTGTGGTAACAGGTGGTTATTGGACCTGGTCCCACTGAAACATTATTCAGAGTCCCGAGGTTCCAGTTTAGTTTCAGTTTGACTCCTGGATTTCCCAAAGGAGGTCCTACTCTTTTTTTTCTCCAGAAAGGCTTTGTTACTGAACTGGCAAAAAGCCTGGATGAATCTGTTTACAGGAGAGCCATTCCAGGCTATGCAGGAAAGATTCAGAATCTCCTAATTGCACGGTAGCACAGTGGTTAGCACTATTGCTTCACAGTGCCAGGGACCTGAGTTTGATTCCCGGCTTGCATATCTGTGTGGAGTCTGCACGTTCTCCCTGTGTTTGCATAGGTTTCCTCCAGATGCTCCAGTTTCCTCCCCCAAAAGTCATAAAAGACATGCTTGTTAGGTGAATTGGACATTCTGAATTCTCCCTCTGTGTACCCGAACAGGCGCCGGAATGTGGCGACTGGGGGATGTTCGCAGTAACTTCATCGCAGTGTTAATGTAAGCCTACTTGTGACACCAATAAAGATTATTATTATGATAATAAAAGCTGGTGTGAATCACTATGTTTTGCTGCCTGTGTGTACGTTTTCTAGAGGTTAGAAGACGAACCACGAACTGAAAGCGAGGTTTGGGGAAACAAAGTCTCTGCCTTTCTGGGAAAGGTGTGAGTACGCTGCTTTTAAAAACAGCAGGAAAACCAGTGCACCTGCAAAACTAAGCCATTGTGTGCTTAATTCTTGCATCGTTGCCCTTCATCTCTGTGCAAAGATAATGCCTAAGCAGGTACCTGGAGAAGACTTCACTAAGTAACAGTTTGCCTTTTGTTGAGTTCAGTTTGCGTTACTTTCAGCAAAAAAAAAATGATGACAGTTTAGATGGCATAAACATCTGGGCATGGTACATACGAAGTAGGACCCTGCGAAGCAATTAAATTAAATTGGAGGTCAGTATTGCAATGAAAGGAAGAAGATCAGAGGCTTGGTTTTGCTTTGAAGCAGACCCTTAATCGCATTTCTTTCTTTGCTTTGGCTTCTTTCATTGGATATTTGTGCAAACCATACAAACGTAAGTGGAAATCTCATTTATGGGTTCATTCATTTGAGGAACTGCGGCATTGCTACCATGTATTTAAAGTGCACAGATTAGGAAGGTTTGTATGGTACGTAGATGAACTTTAAATACTTAATTGTTCAGGTGGCATAACTAATATGTTTTTTTACAAAGAAACAATGGAACTGCCTTCAGTATCACTATCCTGCAACAAGACCAGGTCCATGGGATTTATGGACTAGGTTCGTATGCAAGTGTGCTGACCTATTTTTTGCATTTCGAAAGAATCCTTATTGACAAAAATGAATAGCAAGCCTGGATAATTAACTTTTAGAAATTTGAAAATCCAACATGTTGGAACATTTAACATGAGTTCTTGCTGAGTCTAGCTGTCTTTTCGTACTTGTGTTCATGTTGATCATTGATTGCAGGATTGCTTAAGGAGTGTTGTACGGCTCATTAGGTTATTTCTGGTTGGATAAACTATTCACCTCATCGCAGATTTTGTCTCTATGCCCTACCATACCATCAAGATTTACAATGACACTAGAAGTGTGATCGTACACATGTCAGGAGAGGATGAGCAGGCTGGCCTCTCCTCCCTCAAGATAAAAGATAGCGGGGGGGGGGGGGGGGGCGATCTAATAGACGTCTTTAAAATTCTAAAAGGGTTAGATACAGAGATAATGTTTTCAACTTTTGTGAAAGAGCACAACTAGAGGCCACTAATATAAGATAGTCACCAAGAAATTCAGTTGGGAATTCAGAAAAAGCTTCTATACCCAAAGAATAGTGAGCATGTGGAATTCACTACCATAGGGAATAGTTGAAGCGATTAGTATCAATGTGTAGTTTCTCCTTAAATGCAATCATATGAGAGAGGAGGGAATTGATGATTAAGACGGTGCATTTCGATGAGGAAAGATGTGAGCAAGTTCGAGTGAAGCCAAATGTAGGATGGACTCTGGCTGAATAGCCTGTTTCTATGCCATATATCTTGTGTAATTCCACTTGTCCACCGTGCCTTGTGTGAAAAGTTGTCTGCTGGTGTCAGTCCTACATGGCTTTGTAAGTCAAAACTTGAATTAGTTGTCCTGCTGCCACAGTTATATTTGATGTAATGCTCTGGATTTATCTTTACTGTATTATCTTGTATTTGGTTGTCCTCCTTGGTTGGAGTGGGAGGGAAGCAGAATCTATTGGGATTGAATTGACTTTAGGATTACATCTGGCAATGAAAATCTGAAGTTAAATTGCAGACTCCATTATGTAAAACAATGTAACAATATTTTTGGGCGCTGTTGCTGATTAGACAGGTGACTTAGCTTCATAAAATATCAGAATAAGCAGCTGCGGGACTGAGATTCATCCCTCTTCTGCTTTGGGTGTCAGCATCACAGACTAACATCCGTCTTCCGCCAACATTTATATCGTTAGCGCTAGTTAACCAGACAAAGCCTGACTTCCGGTTGTGGCGATGACCAGCTAAGCTGCACGTTTCGGCGGCTCCAGCTCGCACGGACCTTCGGGCTCTTTTAAGAGCCCCAACGGGGAATTTTTTTGGGACAAAACCCGGTGTGGGGTGATACAACAGGGAGTCCCGTCGTCGTTCCCCGCCCCCCCCCCCAAGCAAAAAAGAAAAATATCGGCGGCGGCGGCCAGTTCTCAAAGAATCCTCGAGGGCAGTGGCAGAAGGAAGAAAGGAGCAAGATGGCGGCGGAGGGAGCCCAGGCGACATGAGGACTGGACCAGGATTAATTTTTAAGACGGTGTGTGGAGCTGCTAAAAAAGGAGGTGCTAGCCCCGATGCGACAAGCAATTGAGGGGCTTAAGGAGACACTAAAGACCCAGGAGATAGAGCTCCGTGTGGTGGAGCAGAAGGTGACTGACAACGAGGATGAGATCCTGGGCCTGGCGGTCAAAATGCAGGCGCACGAGGCGCTCCATAAGTGCATCGAAAGGATTGAAGTCCTAGAAAACAGATCACGGAGAAAGAACCTCCGGATCCTGGGTCTTCCCGAGGGAGTGGAAGGAGCTGACGGTGGGGCTTACGTGAGTTCGATGCTACGCTCGCTAATGGGAGCTGAGACCCCCTCAGGCCCCTTGGAAGTGGAAGGGGCCCATCAGGTCCCTGCGAGGAGACCAAAGGCTGGAGAACCACCTAGGGCGATGATCGTGCGATTTCACCGCTTCAATGATGGAGAGGCGGTTCTGAAATGGACCAAGAAGGTACGGAGTAGTAGATGGGAGAATGCGGTGGTACGAGGGTATCAAGATTGGAGTGCGGAGGTGGCGAGAAGGAGGGCGAGCTTCAATCGAGCCTAGGAGGTGCTGCACAAGAAGAAAGTGAAGTTCGGGATGTTGCAGCCGGCGCGACTGTGGGTCACGCACCAGGACAGACATTACTACTTCGAAACGGCGGAAGAAGCATGGAACTTCATTAAAAACGAGAAACTGGATCAGAACTGAGGGACTGATGTTGGAGGGGAAACGACAATGCTGATGTATATAGAAATGTAAATTGGGGAGGGGGGGACAATGAGAAATGTGGGCGCCGATGGGGGAAGAAG
The DNA here is from genome assembly GCF_047496885.1 of Scyliorhinus torazame. NCBI lineage: Eukaryota > Metazoa > Chordata > Chondrichthyes > Carcharhiniformes > Scyliorhinidae > Scyliorhinus > Scyliorhinus torazame. The sequence goes on from NC_092718.1 coordinate 176,825,751, forward strand.
AGACTCAGGCGGGGGATGGGGAATGGGAGTGGGGCGGCAGAGGGAGCTGCGCCACGAGGGGCGGGACGGCTCTAGAGAACACGAGGTTTCTTTTTCTTGTTCCCGCGTCAGAAGGATGATGGCGGGAAGATAGGCGCAAGGTGGATGGGAGTTCCTCACACGGGGGGAGTCAAGGAGAGAGCGGGAGAAGCCGGGGTCAGTTGAAGTCAGCTGACTTTCGGAAGCAATATGGGGGAGTAACCAAGCTAGATGGGGGTCTAGCGGGGTGGGGGGGGGGGGATAACTGGGTTGCTGCTGCGGAGATCGAGAAGGAACTGGTAAAAGAAAAGGTGGTCGGGGCGGGAATGCGCCGCCTGGGGGAGGGGTGGGTGCGCGGAACCGGGAAGTGGGACTGGCCCAGAGAGGGTGATGGCTAGTCGACAGGGGAGGGGGGCGGGCAGTCCCCCCAGCCCGGCTGATCACGTGGAACGTGAGAGGCCTAAATGGGCCGATTAAGAGGGCCCGAGTGTTCGCGCACTTAAAAGTACTGAAGGCAGACGTGGCCTTGCTTCAGGAGACGCACCTGAAGGTGGCGGACCAGGTTAGGTTAAGGAAAGGATGGGTGGGCAGGTGTTCCACTTGGGGCTGGACGCAAAGAATAGGGGGGTGGCCATATTGGTGGGGAAACGGGTGTCATTCGAGACTAGGAACATTGTAGCGGACAGCGGTGGCAGATATGTGATGGTGAGCGGCAGACTGCAGGGAATGGAGGTCGTGTTGGTTAATGTATATGCCCCGAATTGGGATGATGCGGGATTTATGAAGCGGATGCTGGGACGTATCCCGGACCTGGAGGTAGGAAACCTGATAATGGTGGGGGGAGACTTCAACACCGTGCTGGACCCAGGGTTAGATAGATCTAGATCTAGGACCAGAAGAAGGCCAGCAGCGGCCAAGGTGCTTAGGGGGTTTATGGACCAAATGGGGGGAGTGGATCCGTGGCGATTTGTTAGGCCGATGGCAAAAGAGTCCTCCTTTTTCTCCCATGTCCATAAGGTGTACTCCCGGATAGATTTCTTTGTTTTGGGAAGGTCACTGATTTCGAGGGTGGAAGGAACTGAGTACTCAGCCATAGCTGTTTCAGATCATGCCCCACACTGGGTGGACCTGGAACTAGGAGAGGAGAGGGAGCAGCGTCCACTCTGGCGACTGGATGTGGGATTATTGGCAGATGAGGGAGTCTGCGGAAGGGTGCGGGGATGTATCGAAAGATACCTGGAGGCCAACGACAACGGGGAGGTCCGAGTAGGAGTAGTATGGGAAGCACTAAAAGCGGTGGTCAGGGGAGAGTTGATCTCCATCAGGGCTCACAAGGGGAAAACGGAGCCCAAAGAAAGGGAAAGACTACTGGGGGAGATTTTGAGAGTAGATAAAAAATATGCGGAGGCCGCGGATGAAGGACTATACAGGGAGAGGCGACGACTCCAGACGGAGTTCGATCTGCTCACCACAGGGAGGGCAGAGGCACAGTGGAGGAAGGCTCAGGGGATGAGATATGAATATGGGGAAAAGGCGAGTCGCCTGTTGGCCCACCAGCTGCGAAAGAGGACAGCGGCGAAGGAGATAGGGGGAGTTAGGGATGAAACGGGAGCCACGGTGCGGAGAGCAGGGAAGATAAACGAGGTGTTTAAGACCTTTAACGAGAGGCTATATAGGTCCCAACCCCTGGAGGGAAAAGAGGGGATGCAGCAGTTTCTGGACCAACTAAGATTCCCGAAGGTGGAGGAGCAGGAGGTGGCAGGCCTGGGGGCGCCAATTGAGGTGGACGAGGTGACCAAAGGGCTGGGGAACATGCAGGCAGGGAAGGCCCCGGGACCAGATGGGTTCCCGGTGGAATTCTATAGAAAATATGTGGACTTGTTGGCCCCGTTGCTGGTAAGAACCTTTAACGAGGCCAGAGAAGGAGGGACCCTACCCCCGACAATGTCGGAGGCGACGATATCACTAATCTTGAAGCGAGATAAAGATCCGCTGCAGTGCGGGTCCTATAGGCCTCTCTCATTGCTAAATGTGGACGCCAAGGTGCTGGCAACGAGGATGGAGGATTGTGTCCCGGGGGTGGTGCACGAAGACCAGACAGGGTTCGTAAAGGGGAGACAATTGAATGTCAACGTGCGATGGCTATTAGGGGTGATAATGATGCCCCCAGCAAAGGGGGAGGCAGAGATTGTGGCGGCAATGGATGCAAAGAAGGCATTTGATAGGGTGGAGTGGGAATATGTATGGGAGGTGCAGAGGAGGTTCGGGTTCGGGGAGGGGTTTGTCAGCTAGGTTAAACTCCTCTATGGGGCCCCAACGGCAAGTGTGGTCACAAATCGGCAAAGGTTGGAGTATTTTCGACTACACAGGGGAACAAGACAGGGATGCCCGCTGTCCCCATTACTGTTCGCGCTGGCAATTGAACCACTGGCCATAGCGCTGAGAGACTCCAGAAAATGCAGAGGGGTGGTTAGAGGGGGAGAGGAACACCGAGTGTCACTCTATGCGGATGACCTACTGCTGTATGTGACGGATCCAGTGGGGGGGGATGACAGAGGTCATGTAGATATTGAGGGAGTTTGGAGATTTCTCGAGATATAGGCTTAACATGGGAAAGAGTGAGCTTTTTGTGATACACCCTGGGGACCAGAGTAGAGGGATAGATGGCCTACCGCTAAGGAGAGTGGAAAGAAACTTCCGATACCTGGGGATTCAAATAGCCAGGAGCTGGGGAACCTTACACAGACTCAATCTGACACGGCTGCTGGAACAAATGGAAGAGGATTTCAAAAGGTGGGACATGCAGCCGCTGTCACTGGCGGGCAGAGTGCAGGCAATTAAGATGATGGTCCTCCCGAGGTTCCTATTTGTGTTCCAATGTCTCCCTATACTGATCACTAAGGCCTTCTTTAAAAAAATAGATAGGCGCATCACGAGCTTCGTGTGGGCAGGGAAGGCCCCGAGGGTAAGGAGGGGGTTCCTACAACGTAGCAGAGACACAGGGGGACTGGTGTTGCCAAATTTGGGCGACTACTATTGGGCTGCCAACGTGGTGATGATTCGTAAATGGATGATAGAGGGAGAGGGAGCGGCGTGGAAAAGGCTGGAGATGGCGTCCTGTAAAGGAACAAGCTTAAAAGCGCTGGTGACGGCGCCACTACCGCTGTCGCCGAAAAAGTTTACCACAAACCCAGTGGTGGCGGCAACATTAAGTATCTGGGGGCAATGGAGGCGACAGAGGGGTGTGCTGGGAGCCTCGGTGTGGTCCCTGATCAGGAACAACCATAGGTTTGCCCCAGGGAGGCTGGACGGAGGATTCCAGAGCTGGCACCGGGCAGGAATCAGGAGAGTGGGAGACTTATTTATAGATGGGACGTTTGCAAGTTTGGGAGCGCTTGAGGAAAAGTATGAGCTGCCGCTGGGAAATACCTTTAGGTATATGCAGGTAAGAGTGTTCACGAGACAACTGGTGAGGGAATTTTCGCTGCTCCCGACACAAGGGATCCAGGACAGGGTGCTTTCGGGGGGGGGGTGGGTCGGGGAGGGCAAAGTGTCCGAGATATACCGGGAGATGAGAGAAGAGGGGGAGGAGCTGGTGGACGAACTGAAGGGAAAATGGGAAGAAGAGCTCGGGGAGGAGATTGAGCAGGGTTTGTGGGCTGATGCCCTCAGCAGGGTAAATTCCTCTTCCTCGTGTGCCAGGCTTAGCCTGATCCAATTTAAGGTGCTGCATAGAGCACACATAACGGGAGCAAGGTTGAGCAGGTTCTTCGGAGTGGAGGACAAGTGTGGGAGGTACGGGGGAAGCCTGGCGAACCACACACATATGTTTTGGTCGTTTCCGGCACTGGAGGGGTAATGGAGGGGAGTGACGGGAGTGATCTCGAAGGTGGTGAAGGTCCGGGTCATCCAGGCTGGGGGTTAGCTATATTTGGAGTAGCGGATGATGTAGGCCGATGTTGTGGCCTTTGCGTCCCTAGTAGCCCGGCGTAGGATTTTACTCATGTGGAAGGAAGCGAAACCTGGAGACCTGGATAAACGTTATGGCGGGGTTCATAAAACTGGAGCGGATGAAGTTTGCGCTGAGAGGATCGGCTCAAGGGTTCACCAGGCGGTGGCAACCGTTCCTCGACTATCTAGCCGAACGTTAGGGGGAAGATAGATAGCCAGCAGCAGCAGCCCAGGGGGGGGGGGGTGGTAAATTGTTTGTGTTCTAGATGGGGAGAGGGGGTGGGGGGAGCACTATTTCATGTTATTTGGTTAGTTTACTATATTATTTAAACAATGTTATATAGCAGGTACCATGCTACCATTTTTGTTGATTTGTAAGGGAAAAAATTGTGTTTGAAAACTTTAATAAAATATATTTTTTTAAAAAACAGACAAAGCCTGCCATTGAGCTTGATATTGACAAACATGTAAATGCAAATAATATAGAGATAGATAGGTCTTGAAGATTTGAAATGATGGGGCTGTGACTTGTTCCGATCACGTACGCTGTTTAAGGCTCGACAAGCTGGCAGAAAACCTGAGTTGGTAGGCTGTATGATTTTTAACTGGTTAAAGTGCAACAGTTCTCCTGTCTATACATGAAGACCATAAACCTTGGTTCAACCGACTTGCATCTAAGCTCTCTTGATTTGGGTAACTAGGGTGTGTCCTTGAGGGGGAGCGTGCATTCCCCATTGGATAAGCAGAATTGTGTAGATTTAGTTTGGTTTGGATTGTCTTAAATAGTGTTGCTGTAAAGTTTGAATCTGCATTTGATATTGTGCCAGCATCACTGGTCAGCATCTTGTAAATGAACCTTATGACCGCTGCATTCTATAGAATACCTTCAGCATAGTGATCTTACACACTGCCACACGCATTTCTCCGAATTCTCTGAAGACAGACTAGTCGATGATATGGCGAATTGTAAACCAACATGTAATGTATGAATGAACGGAAAAAAGTCACACAAAACACAGTAAATTTCTTTCTACTGGCTCAATCATGAAATACAGTAAACTGAAAGAAATCTGTTTATCTGCTTTCTTTAATAGCAGATATCCACTCCGTTTCTGCCACGCATCTGGTATATTACCAAATCCTAAGAAACTTGTTCATACATAAAACTCTCCTGTCCTCTCCATTTGTTTTTCCAGGTTTATACCTTAAATTTATACTCGCTAATTACCAACTCATCTATCAGTGACTAGTTTTTCTTAATCTAACTTAACAAAACACTTCATAGTTTTGAATGCTCTACTGGACCCCCTATATGTATTACTCAAATGAAAAGAGGCATGGTTTTACTAATCTTGCATCTCCGCCTTGGTATCAATTTTACCTCTCTGCACCCACACCTTGGGCTTACTATCCTTTTTAAAATGAGAGATCGAGAATAGGACACAATAGACTGCTTGCAGCTTAGCTGAAGATATGCCTAGATTAAAAAAAAATTATTTCAAGGGACTTGGGCGATGCTGTCTAGGCCAGCATTTCTATTACCCATCCCTTTGCCTTTGTGAAGGAGGTGGTGGGCTGCCTTCTTGAACCACTGCAGTCCATATGGTACGGTCAGGAAGGGAGTAACCGGATTTTGGCCCGGTGATAATGAAGAGATGGTGATATATTTTCAAGTCAGGGTGATGAGTGGTTTGGACCAGAATTTGCAGGTGATTGTGTTCCCATGCATCTGCTACTCTTGTCCTTCTACCTGGTAGAGGTCATGAGTTTAGAAATTGCTGTCAAAGGAGCCTTGGGAAGTTTCTGTGATGCACCTTATAGACGGTACACAATGCTGCCACTGTGCATTGGTGGTTGAGGAAGTGGATGTTGGATGGAAGTGGATGTTGGTGACTGGGGTGCCAGTCAAGTGGCTGCTTTGTCTTGGATGGTGTCGAGCTTGAGTGTTGATAAAGCTACATTCATCCAGGCAAGTGAAGGGTATTCTGTCACCCTCCTGACTTGTTCCTTTTGGATGGTGGACAGGCTTTGGGTAGTCTGGAGGTGAGTTATTCGCTTCAGAATTCCCAGCCTCTGATTTGCTATTTATATGGCTATTCCAGTTCAGTTTCTGGTCAATGGTAATACCCAGGATATTGATAGTGGGGGATTCAGTGATGGTGATGCCATAGAATGACAAAGGGCGAAGGTTGGATTCTCTCTTGTTACAGATGGTCATTGCCTATTGATAGGATGTTGTCAGGGCGCATTGCCTTTGCAGTATGCAGTGCCTTCACCTGCTTCTTGATGTCACATGGAGTGGATTAAATTGACTGAAGACTTGAGTCTTTGCTCCTTGAGATCTCAGGAGGGGGCTGAGATGGATCACCTGCTCGGCACTTCAGGCTGAAGATCGTTGTAAATGCTTCAGTCCTGTATTTTTCACTGATGTGTTGGGTTCCCCATCATTGAGGATTGGGGTATTTGTGGGTCTGCTTTTGTAGATAGGACATACCTGTGCAGTTTTCCAAATTGCCGAATCCGTTATTCATCATGATCATAGCTGATCATCCAATTAAGTAATCTGTACCCGCTTTCCCCCTATATCCTTTGACCCCTTTATCCCTAAAAGCTATATTTAACTCCTAGAAAACATACAATGTTTTTTATGCTCCACTGCTTTCTATGATCGAGAATTCTACAGAATCCCTACAGTGCGGAAGGAGGCCATTTGGCCCATTGAGTCGGCATTGACTCTCCATTGACCCTCCAAAAGAGCATTGCACCTAGGTCCACTCCCCCCACCCTATTCCTGTAACCTGCTCATTGATCATTTCCAATCCACCTAACCTGCACATCTTTGGACACTAAGGGGAATTTAGCATGGCCAATCCACCTAACCTACACATCTTTCGATTGTGGGAGGAAGCTGGAGCACCCAGAGAGGCTGGTTTAGCACAGGGCTAAATCGCTGGTTTTGAAAGCAGACCAAGGCAGGCCAGCAGCACTGTTCAATTCCCGTACCAGCCTCCCCGAACAGGCGCCGGAATGTGGCGACTAGGGACTTTTCACAGTAACTTTATTTGAAGCCTACTTGTGACAATAAACGATTTTCATTTTTCAGAGGAAACACACACTGACACGGGGAGAACGTGCAAACCACACATTCACCCAAGGCTGGAATCAAACCTGGGTCCCTGGTGCTGTGAGACACCAGTGCTAACCACTGTGCCGCTGTTCCACCACTCTCTGGGTGAAGAAATATTTTGGAGGCAGTGGCATAGTGGTATTGTTCGAATCCCACTGTGGCAGATGGTGAAATTTGAATTCCCAGTCCCCAGAGCATTACTCTGGGTATCTGAATTGCTAGTTCAGTGACAATACCACTATGCCACCGTCTCTTCTGAGGAGCACTATTTAACTCTATCTCTTTGATTTAGTTCCCGCCCATAAACATTAGATCCCTATTTACATTTATAACAGTTTTACGGACTTGTTCTTCCATTGTTAAAGATGCATGAATCTGAAATCCAATACTTGCTAACTCCTTTACTTGTTATTAAAATTTTACTATCTAGTTTTATATTCTTCTTCATATTCTTCCTACCCATGGGTCAGCTCACTTTTTTCTAAATAATTTACTTGCAGTCCTTTATATTGGTAAGTGCTCTATTTTTTGTCATCTTCACATTTTGGTCATGTATTATCCCATCGTAACATAAGAATTAGGGGCAGAAGTAGACCAAATGGTCCCGCGAGCCTCCTTCACCATTCAATATGACCACGGCTGACGTTCGGCCTCAACTCCAGTTTCCTGCCGGCTCCCCAAATCCCTTGATTTCCGAGAAAATCAAAGTCAGAATCATTTATTTATATGTATTTTATATCTGTTTATTTCTTCAACCAGCCTATCCATGCAGCAACAGTTCCTTTCATACTGCATCCTCTATAGCTGTAAGATGTTGCATAGGTGGATCGGACAGACTTGAAAACAAAGAGGATTTTGAATTCAACGTGTTGGGTCTGGGTACAATGGAAAAACAGCACTAACTAGGTGAGCAGAGCTTAGTCTGGAGTTGAATAAATCAAGCACCATTGGACATGGGATGGGTAACAATTTCCTGGAAAATGGAAAATGCAAAGGTTCAGCCTAAAAGTTATCAAATATCTCTAATGGAATACGCTGGCTGTTAAAAAAATTTATGACTGTTTAATATGGAAATTTAATCCGTGAGTTGTGGCATAACTGGAGAGGCTGCATATAAAATGTTTTTGTGCAGCTGATTTGATTACTTGCAAAAGAAAATAAAAAACCACCTCCACTCCTGCCAAGATTTCTGCCCTTTTGAATGAGTGATGTAGGATCATAACTGAGTATTGATTGTTTCTTTTTAAACTTACGACATATGCTGAATTTATGTAACTTCGAAGCAGATTTCAACGCAGGAGGTGACCATTCAACTGCTTTCATTGAATTGAGATCCTCTTAGGACAGCTTTCGTTTACCCTATTTTACTTTTCTGATACTGTTCTAATAAATTATAGTATACCACTATCATTTTATTTTTTCCCCCATAAATGTAGGGTATCCAATTAATTTTTTTCCAATTAAGGGGCAATTTAGCATAGCCAATTCACCTACATTGCTTATCTTTGGGTTGTGGGGGTGAGACCTACGCAGACACGGGGAAAATGTGCAAGCTCCACATGGACAGTGACCCAGGGCTGGGATCGAACCCGGGTCCTGCGGCAGCAGTGCTAACCACGGCACATCTGTGCCGCCCCACCACCATCATTGTAGCTGCCTTTTTATTTTTAGCATGTGGAGGGATGCCCAGCAATTTAAAAAAAGGTTAAATGCCTGCCGTGGGCCAAGAAAAGCACAAGTATTTTCCCCAGGCCCAACCAGCTTATCTGCACACGATCGGGCCACCACATCTGGCTGCCTTTGTCCTCTACCCAGCAATGTTGGATTGAAGCTCACCACATTCGCAGTGATGTCCAGTTCTTGTACAGCAAGCTGTCCCCACCCCACCAGTGAGGTCCACCAACCCACCCCCTCTTACAGCGAGGTTCACCAACTCTTCATCTGCAAAGTTCCACCCCCTCCCCCAAGAGGTCCAGCCGTCTTCAAATATTGTGGGGTCTGACACATCCTCACCCTCATTATCAGTTCCAACCGTTTCCTTCCCTAGCAGCTACTGACCTGCTCAACCGTATCCTCTCCTCTGCCTTTAGTACCCTAGCCCCAATAAAACCGTTTTGCAAGATAGGTGTACACCATACAACCCACTGAGCCTGCTCCTTCATTCAGTACAATCATTGCTGGTTTTGGCCTTCACCTCCACTTTCCTGCCTGCTCCCCATATCCGTTGATTTCCTGAAAGACCAAAAATCTAATTATCCTAGCCTTAATTATAGTCCATGATGGAGCATTCACAGCGCTCTGGAGTATAGAATTCTAAAGATTCGCAACCTTTGAGTGAAGACATTTCTCCTCGTCTCATTCCTAAATGATTGACCCCTTATCCTGAGATTGTGCCCACTGCCCCCAGTTCTCAATTCCCAACCCAGTGGCAATAATTGCTCTGTCAACCCTGTCAAGCCCCTTATGAAGCTTGTATGTTTCAATGAGACCACCTCTTTCTGTTAACCTCCTGAGAATATAGGCCCAATTTATCGAGAGCCCCTCCTCCCAGCAAAATACTAATTCCAGGTTCTAGTGAACCTTCACTCTACTGCCTCTCATGCAAGTACATCCATCCTTACATATGGAGATCAAAGTTGCACACATTTCTCTCACCCTGGTCGTTCCCCCAGTTGCATTCCTCTTCTCTGCTCCCTTAAACCGATGCAGACTTGAAAGTATGTGGTGGACAACTGGTTTAGCCATCTACTGCCAGATCTTACTGGACCACATAAAGCACTATTAGATCTCATCTGCTAAAACTGCTCCTAATTCTAGAATCATCTTGGAATGCAAACATAAACCTGTCTTTTCTCTACTGCAAAACACCACCTTAAACCCCTCCCCTGTCTACTCTTTGGGAGGTGAGCTTCAACAGTGTGCAAGGAGTTCATGGATTCCAATCTCTCTAAGATCAAGATCAACCAATCAACTGCCTCTGTTCCAACCCTTTTTTCACTATCTCACCGGTTGAGGTTTCCCACCACCCAAGCCTTAACTCCTCTTCATCAATGATCTTCCCTCATACCATCTCCGAGATCATCTTGTCACGTCCTGTTCCCTTGACTCTTTTCCACTCAAGTGCTGACCACCCAACTGCGGAACTCCTCATCCCTTTGTATTGTAAGCAGATCTCTGTCCTCAGATGTTGGGCGCTATTCTTCCCCCCCACGCCAGGTGGGAGAATCGGCGGGGCGCCGCGCGAATCGCGCCACGCCGCCCCGACCCCCGCACGCGATTCACCCACCCCCGGAAACCAGCGGCGCGCGATTCGCACCGGGCCGCTCGGAGAACCGGCGAGCGGCAATTCTCCGGCCGGATGGGCCGAGCGGCCGCTACGATCCGACAGGTTTCCGCCGGTGCCGTCCACCCCTGGTTGCTGCCGGACGGAACGCATGCGCGGGTTGGCGCGACGCCCATTTGGCACCGTGTAAGAACGCTGGAGCAGCGTGAACCGCTCCAGCGCCGTGCTGGCCCCCTGTGAGGGCTAGAATAGGTCGTGCCCGGGCCCTGTTCGCGCCGTCGTGAAATGCAACAGCGTTCACGACGGCGTGAACACTTGGTCTCCATATTGGAGAATCACCCCCGTTGTTCCTCTGTCATTTAAATCAGCTGCCATCACCCTTCTCAAAAAAACAACCGTTGATCTCACCGCCCGGCTGTCCCATCTCCAAGCTTCCTTTCCTCCTCAAAGCCCTTGAATATTGTGTCTCCGAATTCCACATTTGAAATCTTCCAATCAGGTTTTCACTCCTGCTAAAACACCAAAAATGGCTTTTATCACAGTCATAAATGACACCCTGGGCGGGATTCTCCCCTACCCGGTGGGGCAGGGGGTCCTGGCGGGATGGAGTGGCGTGACGCCGGAGTGGTTCTCCGCACCTTTAGGGGCCAAGCCCTCACCTTTCGGGACTAGGCCCGCGCCAGAGTGGTTTCCGTCCTTCCGGCTGGCGTGGAAGGCCTTTGGCGCCACGCCGGCCGGGGCCGAATGATTTCCGCCGGCCGGCGGAAGTCCGCGCATGCGCGGGAGCGTCAGCGGCTGCTGACATCATCTCTGCGCAGGGGGGGGGTCACCTATGCGTCAGCCATCGCGGAGACCTACATGGTCGACGCGTAGTAAAAGAGTGCCCCCATGGCACAGGCCCGCCCGCGGATCGGTGGGCCCCGATCGTGGGCCAGGCCACCGTGGGAGCACCCCTCGGGGCCAGATCGCCCCCCCCCCCCCCAGGACCCCGGAGGTTGGTCCCGCTGGTAAGGGAGGTGGTTTAATTCACACCAGGGGGAGCCCGCCAACCGGCGCGGCGCGATTCCCGCCCCCACCGAATCTCCAGTGGGGGGAGTCGGAGAATCCTGCCACCTGTGTGACCGTGACGAAGATAAACGATCCTTCCTTGCCGTTGACCTGTCTGCTGCCTTTAACTCAGTTGATCACACCATCCTCCTTCAACACCTCTCCCCTGTCATCCAGCTTTCAGCTAGTTCCATTCTTATCTATTTGATCCATTGTATTTCTTTTGTACCCCAAGGATCTGACCTTGGCTCCCTCCTATTTCTCAACCACATCCTGCCCCTGATGACATCATCCAAAAGCACAGCGTTAGTTTTCTTATATGTGTTGATGACACCCAGTTCTACCTCACCATTACCTCTCACAACTCTGTCGCTGTTGCTAAATTATCGAAACACTTGTCCGAAATCCGAGATCAAATGAGCAATAATTTCCACCAATTAAATATTGGGAAGACTGAAGCTTTGTTCCCCAGCCACCAATTCTGTCTCTCTCCCAGGCAACAGTACGAGATTTGCTCTGACCCAACCAGAGGTGATGGTCCCAAAGTTGTTGATCCAGGCGAAATCCCTCGATTTATCACCATCCAGCTGGGATACTCCCAAATTGCTGCAATCCCGGATGAGGGGAGATAAACTGGCTCCCTGTCTCTATTCAAGTTCCTCTGTTAAGGATCCCTTTTCGTAGATACCTTTTTCCCAGAACCAATATTTAATTTTTAATTGGAGCCAATTTAACCGGGCTTTCTTTGAGTCAAAGATGGAGTGAGTTTGTTCATTACTAAAGGCACGAAAATGGTAAAACATATGCATATACATTCATACAGATTAGAGGGTTGAGCCTTGTCATTTGAGATTCCAGTAGAGTTGACTTCAGTTGGCGAATGGTGGGTTTTGCGACACCAGTGTTATGTAGTGTGGCGGAGAAGCTCTCCTGTTCACTTTTCAACTGCAGTCCTCGCTGACTGGGCTGACTTCCACAGTCCGAGTGAGAGAGATATTCCTGCAAAATAGCTATTTGCTGGGGCACTATGAGTGTGTTAGCTGGCTTTTACTTCTGTGTCAAAACCTCTAGCACTTGTTTTCACAGAGCGCACACAGACATGCAACCTGGGCCAGCTTTCAGCTGGCTTTTAGCCCGTTCTTTGCAGGTTCTCAGACTTTTGTATCTCCTGCCCGATGAAGTTGGAAGAGAGAATAGACTGGGTGGGAGGGGTCTTTGATTATGCTACCCGCTTTCCCAAGGCAGCGGGAAGTGTTGACTGAGTCAATGATGGGAGGCGGTTTTGCATGATGGACTGGGCTGTGTTCACGAATCTCTGTAGTTTCTTATGGTCTTGGGCTAAGCAGTTGCCATGCAAGGCTGTGATGCAGCCAGATGGGATGCTTTCTATGCCGAACTTTCATAGTTTCAAGAGGAAGTATAGGTGCTTTTTGTGCTTTCTTGGTCGTAGTGGCAACATGGTTGGACCAGGACAGATTGTCGGTGATGTGCTCACCTAGAAATTTGAAGCTGTCAACCATCTCCACCTTGGCACCATTGATGCGGAGTAAGAAGTCTTACAACACCAGGTTAAAGTCCAACAGGTTTGTTTCAAACACTAGCTTTCGGAGCACTGCTCCTTCCTCAGGTGAAGTGAACTTCCTTCACCTGAGGAAGGAGCAGTGCTCTGAAAGCTAGTGTTTAAAACAAACCTGTTGGACTTTAACCTGGTGTTGTAAGACTTCTTACTGTGCTCACCCCAGACCAACGTCGGCATCTCCACATCATGGCTACCATTGATGTAGACAGGGGTGTATACGATACTTTGCTTCCTGAAGTCGATGACCAGCTCCTTAGTTTTGCTGACTTAGTGGGAGAGATTGTTGTCGTTACACCGCACCACAAGGTTCTCTCTCTCTCCCTCCTGTACTCTGATCTGACCCACTACGGTCATGTCATCAGCAAACTTATAGATGGAGTTGAAGACAAATTTTGCCAACACAGTTGTGAGTATATAAGGAGTATAGTAGGGGGCTAAGTACGTAGCCTTGCGGGACCCTGGTATTGAGGACTATCATGTAGGAGGTGTTGTTGTTTATCCTTAATGATTGTAGTCTATTTGTTAAGAAGTCGAGGATCCAGTTGCAGAGGGAAGAGTCAAGTCCTAGAGTTTTTGGAGTTTTGATATGAGCTTGGCTGCGATTATGGTATTGAAGGCGGAGCTGTAGTCAACGAATAGGAGTCTGATGTAGGAGTTCTTGTTGTCGAGATGCTCCAGGGATGAGTGTATGGACCGTTTGTGGCGGTATGCGAATTGCAGTGGATCACGGCATTCTGGGAGTATGGAGTTGATGTTCATGACCAACCTCTCGAAGCACTTCATAATGACAGATGTCAAGTCCACCAAATGGTAGTCATTGACAGTCACCTAATGTTGGAATTGAACCCGGTGCTAACCACTGTGCCGCCGTGCCAATGGCATAACTAAATAAGCCAGTCTCCATACAACTTGATTCACTCCACATCATATCAAGAAACAGCAGAAGGCACTGGATACTGCAAAGGCAATGAGGCTTGATAACATGTCGACAATAGTACTGAGCACTTCTGCTCCAGCACTTGCTGTGCCCCTCGCCAAGCTGTTCCAGTATAGCAACAACACTGGGATCTACCTAACCACATGAAAAATTGCCCAGGTATGTCCTGTGCACAACAAACAGGACAAATCCAACCTGGCAAATACTGTCCATAAGCTACTCTCCATCATCAGCAAAGCGATGGATGAGGTCATCAACAATGCTTTAAAGTGACGCTCAGTTGGGATTATGCCATGGCCGGTCAGCTCCTGACCTCATTACAGCCTTGATTCAAACATGGACAAAAAAAATTAACTCTTGAGATGAGGTGAGAATAACTGCCCTTGTCATCAAGGCTGCATTTGATTTAGCATTAAAGAGCCCTGGCAAAGGATTAGTCAATAGTAATCGGGGAAAACTCAACTGTTTGGAGTCATACCTGGCACAAAGAAAGATGATTGTGGTTGTTGGAGATCAGTCATCTCAGCTCCAGGGCATCTCTGCAGGAGTTCCTCAAGGTAGTGTTTGAGGATAAACCATCTTCAGCTGCTTCATCAATGACCTCCCTTCCATAATAAGTCAGAAATGGGATGTTCACTGATGACTGCACAATGTTCAGCACTATTCGTGACTCCTCAGACACTGAAGCAGTCCATGTCCAAATGCAACAAGACCTGGACAATATCCATCCTTTGGCTGACAAGTGGCAAGTAACATTCACGCCAGGCAATGGCCATCTCCAAATGAGAATCTAACCATGGACCCTTAACATTCACTGATATTACCATTACTGAATCACCCATTATCAGTGTCCTGAGGGTTACCATTGACCAGAAATTAAACTGGAACAGCCGTAAATATACCGTGGCTACAAGTGTACGTCAGAGGCTAAGAACCCTGCAACAAATAACTCACTACCTAACTCCCCAAAGCCTGTCCACAATCTACAAGGCATGTCAGGAGTGTGCTGGAATACTCCCCACTTGCTCGACATCATCCATAACAAAACAGCCTGCTTGATTGGCACCCCATTCACAAACATTGACTTCCTCCACCACCAACACACAGTGACAGCAGTGTGTACCATCTACAAGATGCACTGCAGGAACTCACCAAGGCTCCATAGACAGCACCTTCCAAACCCTTACCTACTAACATCTAGAAGGACAAGGGCAGCAGATACCTGGGAACACCACTAACTGAAAGTCCCCCATCAAGCCATCCTGATTAGAAACATATCGCCGTTACATCACTCGTTGGGTCAAAATCCTGGAACTTCCACCGTAACAACACAGAGGGTGTATCTATACCACATGGATTGCTGCAGTTCAAGAAGCCACCTTCTCAAGGGCATTTAGGGTTGGGCAATAAATGTCGCCCTAGCCAGCGAAGCCCACAGCCCTTGAATAAATTAAAGAAACATTATTTTATAAATCTTTTACTAAGATTTGTATGTGAGCATTTCCATAGAATTGTTTGACACTATATGACATGACAGAAACAATTTCTTTAAAGTGAAATACAGAGAAGAAATACTTTTTCATGCAAAATTCTGATAGAAGATACTGTGCTTTAAATTATATTCTTAATTTGTTATCTTGCAGAAGCAACGCACGGTATATAGACTAACTCTGGTAAAGGCCTGGAATGTGGATGAACTTCGATCTTATGCTGACCTGATTGAGATTGGGAAACCTGACTTCATTGAAGTTAAAGTAAGTCAGAATATTAATATGTTGGCAGAAAAGCATTACCATATGCCATTATTGCATGATGTTTAAAAAAAATTAAAACAAGTTTTATTGTCGCTGGCAGAATTTTGGTTATAATTTCTTAGTATTTGAGTGTGCGAGCACAGAGTCTTGTTTAAAAGCCTGGACTTCTTCACCCTTTAACAGCTTCAGGTTTGATATGATGGCTCCAACAGTATGTCCCATCCAGGCACAGAGGAATGAATGCCTTCTCATTTCTCCAGCTCCTCTAGTTAAGGATTCTTTTCCCATTCAGAAAGGAGTGCTCTCAGGGAAGAAATTTCTTAACTCAAAATGAATAGTATTTAACATAATATTTAAAAGGCAAAAAAACACATGCTGGCAATATGAAGCACAAACGGGAATTGCTGGAAACAGTCAGAGGTCTGCCAACATCATCCTATAAACCTTTCTCCATTGCATTTTGTTGACAGTGGTCCTTTTGTTATAAAGCCATGCATCTCTAAATCACCATTAGCAATTATAAGGGAGATGAACTCGTACTTTATAATTTATATTTATTGATAGGAAGTGTTTACAGTGCTTGCAGATTGGTATCCTCACTGCATTGGTACTGTGCGCATGCACATCACACTTGATGCAATCCAAATTGGTTTTTAATGCTGTTTGTAGTGGAGTGTAAATTCATTAAATGTAGGATAATAGAAAAAAGTGAAAGACTGCAAGTCATTACCTCATGATGTGGTTCAAATGTGGTTTCCACCTTTAATGATAAAAGATCCTGATTGAGGATTGCTGATTACAGTTTGAAGAAACATACTGAGCAACAAGTTCATGCACACTGCCTAGAATTACATAGAACAGACAGCTCAGAACTAAGCTATTCAGCCAAGCTAGTCCTTGCTGGTGATTCCACACCAGTCCACCTTCCATTCCATCTGCCTCATCTCAGTCTTTCAGCATGCCTTTATGTTTCCTTTTCATTCCTCTAGTTTCCTTTTCAAAGCCTCAACGCTGTTCATTTCAGTCATTTCCTGTGGTAGCAAGTTACACAGTCTAGCCATTCTGAGTTAAGAAATGTATCTTTTTTATTGGATTTATCAGCATACTGTTCATTGCTGACTGAAGTTTGAAGAAATGTAATGCTGTCAGGCTGCCTCTGAAGTTATCCTGGCAAACGTGGTCCCATTAAAACATCTAGGGTTTTCTAATATATAATGTCTAATATTTTCTTTGAGTGCAGGTATTGAATTCCTAATGACTTGGTGCATTTATTTTGGTGCCAACTCAATCAAAATGTTCCATTTTGAACATAAGCAATTTTAAAGGTTGGGAATATAACGGTGTAAACTTTGCTTGCTAAATTCTACATCCAGATACTTAATGCCGATAGTTCCTTTGTGCCCAAGCTTTAAACTAGTGTTAACCTACTGAAAATAAATGAATTAATGTCAGCATAGAAGAAGTAAAGGAGTGTGGCACAGGTGTTTTAAACATTTGCACTAAACATGGGTTGAACTGGAATTCTGATCATGGTATTGAAATTCCCAAATCAAATTTTATTTAAAATGAAGTAAACATAAACCCCCTCATTGTCTTTAAGTTCACTAAGTCAATCCAATAGATAGACTTTTATCCCGGACGAGCCCCCAATTTGTTATGGGCCAGGGTTTAGAGAAGCCCAAAGTGTGTCATGGAGTTCACCTAACCCTCACAACTTTCAATAGATTGTGGTATGGGGAGCACAAGGCCCACTCTACAGATGTGGTACAGCAAAAATGGAAAAGTAATGTTTAAATAAAACAATGTTTATTCCATGAACTCAAGTTAACCTTTTTAAAACATACAGTGAACATCTTAGCAACCATCAATTCATATACAACCCCCAAAGAATACAACACTAAGTAATCCTTAATAACTTCCCAAACAACATCCAGAAGACAAAAGAAACACCTTTTAACAGAAGCACATTAGGTTTTCATTCACTACTGAAAACATTTATAATTCTAAATTCCCCAAATGATCAAGAGATAGTCTTTTCATGGCAGAGAGATCAACCGTACACCTGCTCTGTCTGCCTTCAGCTCCAACACTGAAAACAAAACTAAAACACACCCTGCAGCAAACAGCCTAAAACAAAAGTAAAAAGCTAACAGACAGCCCAGCTCCACCCACACTCTGACATCACGGATAAATACCCATTTCTTAAAGGTACATTTCTTAAACACCCATTTCTTAAAGGTACTCTCACATGACAGGGACTCCCATGATTTTCTATAAAATAGAGAAGAAATGAAGCAAAGTAATTTAAACAATCACAGGACCTGAAATTGCAACTAATTTGATGATCAGACTTTTAAACATTTTTAAGGACAGTCACAGGTACGCTAACTCAATTTCTAACCAAGTTTTATTTAGTTTTTTGTTTGCATACACTCATTGTTAAGTAGTGAACCACTTTGGTGCACTTCAGCAATCTCAGTGTTGCAATCCCAGCAGTTTCCAAGGCAACATCCAATAGATTAATGAAATTGATTGTACAATTGCGAATTGTAGCCAATTTTTAAAAAGAAAAATTCCGATCCTCAGTTTATATGGGTTGTAAGATGAATATTAAGATGGAATTGCAAAATACAAATAATGTAAATTGTCATTGGTGATACATTTAAAATAATACTCATAAATTAATACATACAAGGGCAGCACGGTGGCGTAGTGGTTAGCATTGATGCCTCACGGCGCTGAGATCTGAGGTTCAATTCCGGTTCTGGGTCACTGTCCGTGTGGAGATTCTCCCTGTGTTTGCGTGGGTTTCACCCCTGTAATGATATGTGTATAGTCAGGTTAGTGAAGGGTTAATAATTACATCTATGTGTAAATCAAACACTAGAGGGCTTTACTAATACACTGTGTTTAAGACAGTCTCACAAGGAATTCTGGGAGAAACTGAGTAGAACATGGAGAGAGCAGATTGAAAGTTAGAGATAAATAGCACAAGGTCAAGTCATAGTGTAGTTAGTAGTTAGATAGAATATTGTATACTGTAATACAGTATTCGTTACATGACTACACATGCTCACTTGGCAAAAAGATGCGAGACGGAAGAAGACCGATCTGTGCATGCATGAAGACACTACACGTGACGACATGAACGTGTGGACGCTGTGGACACACCCACCCACACAAAAAATGTCCTGCACGGGGAAAAACTTGCTCACAATGTGGCAAACTCACTCACTGTGCTGTGCAATGCAGAACTTCACCTAAAGCAACACAATTAAAATCTGCAAATTTAACAAAGGCACATATGAATGTAAGAAGTGTAGACACAACAGAAGAAGCTTATCAGAATGAAACTTTGGCCAATGATCTTGATGCTTACTGCTTAGAAGATTCCTTCTTTGTTGGTATTATTGAAAAATGTGATGATACTACAGATGTTTCATTTCCTCCTACAATAGTACAATCTATCAACACGGAATCTGAATGGAACACAGTTCAGGTAAATGTTTCTGAAATCATTTTCAAACTTGATATGGGAGCTTCTGCAAACTTTCTCAACAAGTATGACCATTCGCAACTGAGGCAACCCAAAATCAAAAAACAGATTGTCAATTGCGTGATTATAATGGCAACACAATCACCTCATTGGGAGGTGCCATATCCCTAAGATTTTATTGTTGAATCAAACAGATCTTCTCTCTTAGGTGCACAAGCATGTCAGGATCTTCACCTAATTCAAAGAATTTATAGCACAAGTTCACCTCTTCCACCTGTCCAGGAAGACATGCAAGGAATTCTTGATCGCTTTCCTCACGTCTTTGAAGGCATGGGTACTCTTCCCTATCAATATAAAATTCAATTGAAGCCAGATAACAAACCAGTGGTACACCCTCCTAGAAGTGTTCCTGTCCCGCTTCGTGACAGATTAAAGGAAGAACTTGCACGTATGCAAAAACTTGGTGGAATATTCAAGAAAACAGCACCGAATGACTGGGTCAGTTCAATGGTGTGCGTAAAGAAGCCTTCTGGGGAATTAAGGATTTGCATAGATCCAAAAGATCTTAATAAAAGTATAAAGCGTGAACACTATCCAATATCCAAGCGTGAAGAAATCACCAGCGACATGGCAAATGCTAAAACAATTTCCAAACTGAATGCCTCCAGAGGATTTTGGCAAATGCAGTTAGATGACACAAGCAAGAAGTTGTGTAGGTTCAACACACCATTTGATCGATACTGTTTCAACAGAATGCCATTTGGTATTATTTCAGCATTGGAGATATTTCATCGAGTGATGGAACAAATGACTGAAGATATTGATGGAGTATGCGTTTATGTGGATGATATCATTGTCTGGTCATCTACACGTGAAGAGCACAATGCAAGGCTGTTGCAAGTCTTCCAACGAATACACAAATTTAATTTAAAACTGAACAGAGCCAAATGCAATTTTGGTATCTCAAACTTTAAAGTTCCTGGGAGATCAAATTTCGGAACATGGTGTGCGATCTGACGACGACAAGATTGCTGCCATACAGAAAATGACAGTCCCAGAGGACAAGAAAGCTGTTGAGGCTCTTGGGTGTTGTGAACTTTCTTGGGAAGCTCATTCCAAACCTCGCTTCCAAAACTACAACTTTGCGACATCTCATCAAAAAGTCTACTACATTTTCATGAACTGATGCTCATCAAAAAGAATGGATCAATTTGAAGTCACAATTGACTACTGAACGTATTCTTTTGTTCTTTGACCCCAACAAAGAAACAAAAATCTCAACGGATACAAGTCAAAGTGGAATTCTATAAAGAGATGACAACTCTTTGTGGACACCAGTTGCTCATGCTTCAAGAGCAATGACACCTACTGAACAAAGGTATGCCCAGATAGAAAAGGAATATTTAGGCTTACTTACTGGAATTCTCAAGTTTCACGACTATGTATATGGCTTAACCACATTCACGGTCGAGACTGATCGCCGACCACTTGTTCACATCATTCACAAGGATTTGAAGGATATGACACCAAGATTACAGCGTATCCTTATGAAGTTACGTAGATACGACTTTCGACTTGTATGTACTCCTGGCGAGGAATTGATAATTGCTGCTGCGTTATCTCGTTCTGTCAACTCAGAAGAATGACCACCAGAATTTATTCAGCACATAGAAGCTCAAGTGCAGCTTTGAGCTGAAACCTTACCTGCCTCCGACGACAAACTGAAACTCATCCGTGATGAGACCACCAAAGATTCAATGTTATGACATGTCATAGACCATTTAAACAATGGTTGGCCTAAAAGAACTGTTCCAAATACAGAAACATACAAGCTGAACTCAGTTTTGAGGGATTATGAAATGAAATGAAAATCGCTTATTGTCACAAGTAGGCTTCAAATGAAGGTACTGTGAAAAGCCCCTAGTCACCACATTCCGGCGCCTGTTCGGGGAGGCTGTTACGGGAATTGAACCGTGCTGCTGGCCTGCCTTGGTCTGCTTTCAAAGCCAGCGATTTAGCCCTGTGCTAAACAGCCATCACAATCGCATAGTGATTCCCATGTCACTTAGACCCATGATTCTACGACAGATACATGAAGATCATCTAGGCGTAGAGAAATGCAAAAGAAGAGCGAGATGAGCAGTATATTGGCCAGGCATCAACAAGGACATCACTAATCTTATTCTTGAGTGTGAAACATGTCAAAAACATCAACCCGCACGATGCAAAGAAAAACTTCTCCCGCATGCATTGGAGAAGACTCCATGGTCAAAAGTAGGAATCGACTTGTTTCATTTCAATGGTTGTGATTACGTGTTAATCATAGACTACTTTTCAAATTATCCTGAAGTCATCAAGTTGTCAGACTTGACAGCTAAATTTGTCATCAAGGCTACAAAAGAAATCTTTGCGAGACATGGTATCCCGAACACATTCATGACTGATAATGGATTTGTGTTTTGATCGTTATGAATGGACAGAATTTGCTAAAGCATATCATTTTGCTCACATAACTTCAAGTACTCGCTATCCACAGTTGAATGGAAAAGTTGAGAAAGGGATTCACATAGTGAAGCGACTTCTACATAAATCCTTTGATTCTCATGCTGATATGAACCTAGCTTTATTCAACGACAGAGCAACTCCGCTTGCTCCAGGTTTATCTCCTCAATTGTTGATGAACAGGGAGTTGAGAACACCTCTTCCATGCATTAGACTTCCTGATCCAGATCATCAGCCAGTCATTAAAAAGATGCAATGTGAACAAGACATACAACAGAAATACTATAATCAACATGTGACAACACTGGAACCACTGAATCCAGGTGATCAAGTCAGGATTCGCATTCCTGATAGAGGATGGTCTGCTATTGCTAAAGTAATTCGTCAAGCTGCACCACGCTCCTATATCATTCAAACAAATGAAGGTTCAATTGTTCGACGCAATCAATGAGCACTTTTGAAAATTAAACCATCAAACAAGATTTTTGCAGATCCTCAAATGCATAAAAGTCTCTTTCACAACACTCTAACATCTTCCAAGGTTATTGAAGACTCGCAGAAGACATTAAAAACTTCTGACACTCCTCTTCTTGGTTTGAGAAGATCATCCAGAATTAGAAGGAAGCCAGACAGACTCGATTTGTGAATCATCATAGTTGGACTGTTTGATTATTATTTTTTTACTTCACATGTTAATTTCATATACATATCATGTATTATGTACCGTTAGTATACATGGTTTCCTTTTAATAATAGGAAAGAAATGTCCAAAAAAGGGGGGGGTGTAATGATATGTATATAGTCAGGTTAGTGAAGGGTTAATAATTACATCTATGTGTAAACCAAACACTAGAGGGCGTTACTAATTAACTATATTTAAGACAGCCTCAAGGAATTGGGGGAGAAGTTGTGAAGAACATGGAGAGAGCAGATTGAAAGTTAGTTAGAGATATATAGCATGAAGTCAAGTCATAATGTAGTTAGTAGTTAGAATATTGAATACTGTAATACAAATTAAATATCATTTGTTATCATCTATAGCTCAGTAGAGTGTGCAAGCTTCATTTAATTAGTAGTTGTGGTAGTATGTACTAGTGGTCATGTGGGACTGGAAGCCCTAATGTCATTGGCTGACAGATCCCGGGTCCTGGTTGGCCGTTGACCTCTAGCTCCGCCCTGAAGGCGGAGTATAAGAAGCCGGAGTCCTCCCCCGCAGGCCATTCTACTATCGAGCTGCGGGGGAACAGACACGTTTAATAAAGCCTCACCGACTTCACTCTATTCGTCTCACGGAGTCTTTGTGCGCTACAATTTATTAAGCGTGCCTAAAAAGGACTATGGAGCTCAGGATCATCCCGGAATGCCTGAGGATCAGCCCCCACGCAGTGAACGCGGCAGCAGCCTTCAAGCACTGGCAGACTTGCTTCGAGGCCTACCTCAGAACGACCACCGGCCGGGTCACAGAAGACCAAAAACTACAGGTCCTGCACTCGAGGTTAAGCACGGAGATTTTCTCCCTCATCGAAGACGCAGAGGATTTCCAGATGGCATTCGCAGCACTGAAAAGTCTCTATGTCCGCCCAGTTAACCAAATCTACGCTCGCTACCAGCTCGCGACGAGACGGCAAAGTCCCGGAGAATCGATTGACAAAGTCTACGCCGCGCTGCTGATTTTGGGACGAGCCTGCAGCTGCCCTTCGGTGAACGCAAATGAACACACGGACATGTTAATGCGCGATGCTTTTGTGACAGGTATGAATTCCTCCCAAATCCGCCAAAGACTTCTAGAAAAAGAGTCGCTAGGACTCTCAGAGGCACGGGCCCTAGCAGCCTCCCTAGACGTGGCCGCGCGGAATACCCGCGCCTACGGCCCCGACCGCGCGGCAGCCCATTGGGCTCCGTACGTACCCGTCGCGACAAACCCACCCACCCCCCGGACACCCCACAGGCTTGCGCGGTCCAAACGCACAAGTCGCACTGGGGGCGCCCGCTGCTATTTCTGCGGCCAGGCGAAACACCCCCGGCAGCGCTGCCCGGCCCGCGCAGCAATCTGCAAGAGCTGCGGGAAAGAGGGCCATTTCGCGGTTGTGTGCCGGTCCCGCGAGGTCGCCGCTGTCCCGGGAGAACAGGGAGCCCTGCACGCCGCTCACACTCCCCAGCGCCCCATGTACGACCCGCAGGCGCAGCCACTCTGGGTCCCGACCACCGCGGTCCCGGGAGAACAGGGCGCCCTGCACGCCGCTCACGCTCCCCAACCCCCCCCCCCCCGTCCCCCCCCCCCCGTCCCCACGTATGACCCGCCGGCGCTACCAATTTGGGTCCCGACCACCGCTGTCCCCAGAGATGAGGGAGCCCCGCGCGGTCCTAACGCTCCCCAACTCCCCCAGCGCCCCATGTGCGACCCGCAGATGCCGCCATTTTGGGTCCCGGCCACCACGAGGGGAGGAAGGGCGCCGCCATCTTGGACCACCCCAGACCTGTACGACGCATGGGGGTGGCCATTTTGTCCACCCCCGCCGCCATCTTGTGACCCCCCCAGCCATGTGCGATGTATGGGGGCAGCCATTTTGTTCATCCCCGACGCCATCTTGGACGGCAACAACGGACCCCAGTGTCGACGGCTCCACGGGGTTCGAGGAAGGCGCTCCACTACTACAACCACGTCTCGCTTCAATAACGCTCGATCAAGCTCGGCCCCGGCCACTCCAGACGACGACGACAACGGTGCTAATAAACGGGCACGAGACACCATGCCTAGTCGACTCCGGGAGCACGGAGAGCTTTATCCACGCCGACACGGTAAGACGCTGTTCCTTGACCACCTATCCCAGCGCACAAAAGCTTTCCCTAGCTGCAGGATCCCACTCCGTACAGATCAAAGGTTTCTGCATAGTTACCCTAACGGTGCAGGGGAGGGAGTTCAAAAACTACAAACTACACGTCCTTCCCCAACTCTGCGCCCCCACATTACTGGGATTAGATTTCCAGTGCAATCTACAGAGCCTTACGTTCAAATTCGGCGGCCCAATACCCCCACTCACTATCTGCGGCCTCGCAACCCTCAAGGTGCAACCCCCGTCCTTGTTTGCGAACCTCACCCCGGATTGCAAACCCGTCGCCACTAGGAGCAGACGGTACAGCGCCCAGGACCGGACCTTCATTCGGTCCGAAGTCCAGCGGCTACTAAAGGAAGGCATAATCCAGGCCAGCAATAGTCCCTGGAGAGCACAGGTGGTAGTAGTGAAGACAGGGGAGAAACAAAGGATGGTCATAGACTATAGCCAGACCATCAACAGGTACACACAACTAGACGCGTACCCTCTCCCCCGCATATCCGACATGGTCAATCGGATTGCCCAATACAAAGTCTTCTCCACCGTGGACCTCAAGTCCGCCTACCATCAGCTCCCCATCCGCCCAAGTGACCGCACGTACACAGCCTTCGAGGCAGACGGGCGATTATACCATTTCCTAAGGGTCCCATTTGGCGTCACAAACGGGGTCTCGGTCTTCCAGCGGGAGATGGACCGAATGGTTGATCAACATGGGTTGCGGGCCACGTTCCCGTATCTCGACAATGTAACCATCTGCGGCCACGACCAGCAGGACCACGACGCCAACCTCCAAAAATTCCTCCAGACCGCCAAAGCCTTGAACCTCACGTACAACGAGGACAAGTGCGTTTTTAGCACCAACCGGCTAGCCATTCTGGGCTACGTAGTGCGCAATGGGATAATAGGCCCCGACCCCGAACGTATGCGCGCCCTCATGGAATTTCCCCTCCCGCACTGCTCAAAAGCCCTGAAACGCTGCCTGGGTTTTTTTTCATACTACGCCCAGTGGGTCCCCCAGTACGCAGACAAGGCCCGCCCCCTAATACAGACCACGACCTTCCCTCTGTCGACAGAGGCTTGCCAGGCCTTCAGCCGCATCAAAGCGGATATCGCAAAGGCCACGATGCGCGCCATCGATGAGTCCCTCCCCTTCCAGGTCGAGAGCGACGCCTCCGACGTAGCTCTAGCGGCCACCCTTAACCAAGCGGGCAGACCCGTGGCCCTTTTCTCCCGAACCCTCCACGCTTCAGAAATCCGCCACTCCTCAGTGGAAAAGGAAGCCCAAGCCATAGTGGAAGCTGTGCGACATTGGAGGCATTACCTGGCCGGCAGGAGATTCACGCTCCTCACCGACCAACGGTCGGTAGCCTTCATGTTCGATAATGCACTGCGGGGCAAAATCAAAAACGACAAGATCTTAAGGTGGAGGATCGAGCTCTCCACCTTCAACTACGAGATCTTGTATCGTCCCGGAAAGCTGAACGAGCCGTCCGATGCCCTATCCCGCGGCACATGTGCCAACGCACAAATTAACCGCCTCCAAACCTTCCACGAGGACCTCTGCCACCCGGGGGTCACTCGGTTTTTCCACTTTATCAAGTCCCGCAACCTCCCATACTCTTTAGAGGAGGTCCGTACAGTCACAAGGGACTGCCACATCTGCGCAGAATGCAAACCGCATTTTTTCAGGCCGGATGGTGCGCACCTGATTAAGGCTTCCCGCCCATTTGAACGCCTTAGTCTGGATTTCAAAGGGCCCCTCCCCTCCACCGACCGCAAAACATACTTCCTTTATGTGGTGGACGAGTACTCCCGCTTCCCATTCGCCATCCCCTGCTCTGACATGACCGCGGCCACAGTCATTAAAGCCCTGAACACCATCTTCACACTGTTCGGTTGCCCCGCATACGTCCACAGCGACAGGGGGTCCTCTTTCATGAGTGACGAGCTGCGCCAGTTCCTGCTCAGCAAGGGCATAGCCTCAAGCAGGACGACCAGCTACAACCCCCGGGGGAACGGGAAAGTAGAGAGGGAGAACGGCACGGTCTGGAAGACCGTCCTACTGGCCCTACGGTCCAGGGACCTCCCAGTTTCACGGTGGCAGGAGGTCCTCCCGGACGCTCTCCACTCCATCCGGTCGCTATTATGTACGAGCACTAATCAAACGCCTCATGAGCGTCTCCTTGTCTTCCCTAGGAAGTCCTCCTCTGGAACGTCGCTGCCGACCTGGCTGGCGGCCCCAGGACCCATCTTGCTCCGAAAGCATGTGCGGGCACACAAGGCGGACCCGTTGGTCGAAAGGGTTCACCTCCTCCACGCGAACCCGCAGTACGCTTACGTGGAGTACCCTGACGGCCGACAGGACACGGTCTCCCTGCGGGATCTGGCGCCCGTCGGCAACACACACACCCCCCCGACACCATTCACCCAACCCCCCCCCCCCCTTCCTACCACCGCCGCACCCCGCGACCGCCCCCTTCCCAGGAGGATCGGTTCCCCTCCCCTCAGGCCCGACCAAGAATAAAGCCCAAGCTGAAACCGTAAGGCTCCCGGAGACGACAACACCGGAACAAGCACCACCACCACCACCGGGGCCGAGGCGATCGACACGGACGACCAGACCGCCCGAACGACTCGTGGCGTCGATCTAAATCAATATATGGACTTTTCACAAAAACATTTTGCTTTTTCTCCCGATACCTTCTGTAAATAGTTGAAACAGGACAAAATTGTACATACTGTATTGCCATATGAATGTTTTCCTCCCAGGACCAGCCCTGTAAACCCTTACCACCATGCGAAGCATCACCCCGCCGGGTTCATTTTTGACAAGGGGTGAATGTGGTAGTATGTATTAGGGGTCATGTGGGACTGGAAGCCCTAATGTCATTGGCTGACAGATCCCGGGTCCTGGTTGGCCGTTGACCTCTAGCTCCGCCCTGAAGGCGGAGTATAAGAAGCCGGAGTCCTCCCCCGCAGGCCATTCTACTATCGAGCTGCGGGGGAACAGACACGCTTAATAAAGCCTCATCGACTTCACTCTATTCGTCTCGGAGTCTTTGTGCGCTACAGTAGTGCAATAATAAATTAGTTTTGTTTCAATCTATTGATTGGTATATTCTTTGTCAACACTACATCAGGTCATTCTGGAAGAAAAGACAAAGAATACAACATATTACCAGTCGCGGTAATATTACAACCCCCCACAACCCAAAGATGCCACGCTAAATTGCCCCTTAATTGGAAAAAATGAATTGGGGACTCTAAATGTATTTAAAATAAATAAATAAATTAGTACATACATTGGCACCAAAGTATTTTTGTGATTGAAGTTTTGTGGCAATTAAAAAAAATAAAAATAGCAACACATCAGTGGCATCTCTTTGAAATGAATTTGTAACAGGAGCAACCAGAATCAATATTCCTGTCCAGTCATGTCATCTTTGGACAGGCAACACACTACTTTTGTAATTGAACACGTGCATTAGCAAACAATCATTAATCTGTCTTCTACAGTGCTTTATTATAGTGCTGTTCAGTGATTACTAAACTGTTAAAATGCTGAACAATTTCTGTAGATTATATCCTCTTTAGATGTTCAACTCCATCTTCATTAGTATTCTGAAACAGTATTGTGCTGCTTTTCAGTGAGAAATCCAACAATGGCCTATTTTAAAATATACAACTTGCAGTGTTGGTAACCGCAGTGTTGGTAACCGCAGAGTTTTCATATGATTACATTGAGATTGATTTTTAAAGGCTGGAGTTCAACGCCTCATCAGCTTTACCCACACTTAACAGGAATGGTAAAATCTGTAGTAATGTGTTCTAGACGCTAGTAGTAAAAAGCACTTGAAAACAAAGTACCATTTCAGCAGCTGATAATTTACATAGTCTCATTCCCTGTATTGTTTCCCCCTTTGTTTTCAGTGAAATTTTGCTGTGGCTCTGAGTGTTATTTCTGTAATGTTTGCTTCCTGCCCTGGGTCATTCATAATCTAATGCCCTGTTGGTTGCCCTGTGCTACCTACTAACCATGACAAAATGTAAAATTAACTTTAAAAAAATATATATTTTATTCTCCTTTTTCACATTTTCATCCAAATTTACACCCACCAACAAACCATCAATGGTAACAAATACAGTGTCAATCCCCTGGCTAACATTTCCCCCTGCCCCAACTCATATTTCACCCCCAGCTCCTTCAATCCCACAAACCGGCTCCCTAGATACAAATCCTTTAATGCCCTGACTCCCTTCTCCTCCCATCTTCCAAATCTCCCATCCCATTTCCCTGGCTCAAATCTGTGATTCCATCGACTCGGCATTTCGCTTAACCATCGGGAGTGGCGTTGTTGCCAACGCGCTCAACCCCGACCCCCTATAAGACTCTCCTCCATTCTAACCCATTGGGATTCCCCACCTCTCACCCAGCTCCTCAACTTCTCCGCGTTCGCCGCCCAGTAATAATATAGTAAATTCAGAAGCCCCAATCCCCGCTGACTGCCATCAGCACCCGACCTGCCAGCGACAGAGGGAAACCGTCCCACCTTGCCAGATCCGCTTTCACCCTCCCAACCAGACTAGTAATGTTATATCTACGGAGCACCCCCAATCCCGTGCCAACTGCACCCCCGGATATCTAAAGTGAGTTCCCGACCTAAGAAAGATACCCTATGCTCTTACCCCCCCACCCCCAAACTATCCCTTTCCACACCTCCGAACTCCTCAACGTGATAAGCAACGGCAGAATCGCAAGCGTGAATAACAAGGGGTACATAAGACATCCCTGCCTGGTCCCACAGTGCAGAGCAAAATAACCCAAATTCATGTTATTCATGCGGGCACTCGCCCGCGGCTCCGTGTACAGCAGTCTTATCCAATCAACAAAGCGTGGCCCCACTCCAAAACCGCTATCAAATACCCCACTCTACTCGGTCAAACGCCTTCTCGGCATCCAATGCCACAACCACCTCTGTCTCCCTCCCCTCCGCTGGCGCCATAATCATATACAATATCCTCCTAATGTTCAAAAAGAGCTGCCTCCCCTTCATAAACCCCGTCTGATCTTTCCCTATCACCTTCGGGAGGCACTCCTCCAACCTACCCGCCAATACTTTTGCCAATACCTTTCTATCATTTAAAAGTGATATGCCCGGGTTCGAATCCCGGCCCTGGGTCACTGTCCATGTGGAGTTTTCACATTCGCCTCGTGTCTGCATGGGTCTCACCCCCACAACCCAAAGATGTGCAGGTTAGGTGGATTGGCCACGCTAAATTGCCCCTTAATTGGAAAAGAAATAATTGGGTACTCTAAATTTATAAAAATAGTGATATGGGCCTATTCGACCCACATTCTGTCAGAATCTAATCCTTCTTGAGCAACATGGAGATCAATGCCTGACCCCAAAGTCTGTGGCAACTCCCCCTTCCCTATCGCCTCCTCAAAAATCCCCACCATCTGCGGACCCAATTTATCTTTAAATTACTTGTAATACTCTACCGGAAACTCATTTGGCCCTGCTATCTTCCCCGACTGAATTCTCCCAATCATATATTTCATCTCCTGCTCCGCTATCGCCCTGTCCAATATGGCCCTGTCCCCCATCCTCGGGTATTCCAAACCATCCAGGAATTACTGCATCTCCCGATCCTCCCCAAGTGGCTCCGACCTATACAATCTCTCGTAAAACCCCTCAAACACCCTATTAATCTGATCTGGAGCCACCACCAACTTCCCTGCCCTATCCCGCACCTGAACAATTTCCCTCGCTGCTGCCTCCCTCTGAAGTTGACCTGCCTGCATGCATCCCGCTTTCTCTCCATACTCGTAGACCGCTCCCCTCGCCCGCCTCAATTGGCGCATCGCCTTCCTTGTGAACAGCCGGTCAAAACTCGCCTGCAACTCCTTCTTTTCAACAGTGTTGGATCCACATCCTCTGCCTACCTCCTATCCACTTCCAACATCTAATCTATTAATGTTTGCCATTCCACCCTCTCCTCCTTTGCCTTAAACGGTATCACCTCTCCTCTTACCACTGCCTTCAAAGCTTCTTATACCTCCGCCTCCAAGACCTCACCCTTACAATTAAACCGCACATATTCCTCAATCACTTTTCCAATCTTATCACAAAATCCTTGGACCCCCAACTGCCCCACATCCAATCTCCACCCCCGCCTCTGCACTATTCCCTTCTCTAACACCATATCAGCCCAGTGTGGCGCATGGTCTGATATATTCCGACCCCTTGACCCCGGCCAACAGTGACTTCCCCACCACAAAGAAATCTATCCGCGAATGTGCCTTATGAACTGAAGAGAGGAAAGAATACTCCCGCTCCCCCTGTTGCAAGAACCTCCAAGGGTCCACTCCTCCCATTTCAACCATTAGCCCAGCCAACGCCTTCGCTCCCCCTGACTGGGTAAGCGATCGCGGTCGTGATCTGTCCAATTTTGACTCCTGCACCATATTCCAGTCTCCACCCACTATCAATTCATGGAATCCAAGTCGGGGATGGCCCCACACACCTTCTTTACAAACCCGGCATCATCCCAGTTGGCACCATGCACTCGTACCAACGCCACCAACCTCCCTTCCAATGTCCCTGTCATTATTACGTATCTACCTCCCTGATCTGCCACAATTTTCTCCATTTGGAACCTCTCTCTTTTATTCACCAGAACCGCAACCCTCCACGCCCTACTATCAAAACCCGAGTGAAACACCTGACTAACCCAGCCCTTTCTAAGCCTCCCCTTATCCTTCACCCTCAAGTGAGTCTCCTGCAGCATCGCCACATCTGCTTTCAAACTTTTCAAATGCGCAAGCACCCTCAACCTCTTCACTGGGCCTCCCAGCCCCCTCACGTAACTATCCTAACAGTTCGTTATCCCAACTTTTCCCCCACTCTCCTCCCTGTTTATCCACCATCATCATAATTTCAGGCCCTGCCCACTAAGCCTGACCTGTCCCTATCCATTGTTGACATCGAACCCATCCCCCCTTCCAGAATCCCCCCCTAAACTCCCTCTCAAAGAAACCCCACCCCGTTTCAATCCCCTCTCCTCCTTTTTCTCACCTCTTAAGCCCATTGAAACCTGCTCACCAGTCCCCAAATCCGCAGCTCCTCCCCCCACAATACCTCCGCTCACTAGCCGACTTAAGTCAGCTGGTGCGGGGCCTCTGCTCAGGCCTTTCCTCCCCTCCCACCCAGTCCCAGGAAAAAAAACATTCAAATATATATTTGTCATAAAAAAACGTTGCTACAAAGAACAGCAACAAAAATATTTAACCTCTATAACAGCATGATGTAAGAACATTATTCAAAGCTATAAAGAACAACAACAAAAAACCTTTAACCTCTATAACAGTATGAAGCAGGAACATTATTCAAAGTAACATATATACAGTCCCCTACTCTTTACTTCCGTCCCAAGCCTTCTGCCTGCATAAATGCCTCCGCCGTCTCCACCATCTCAAAATAAACGTCTCTGGATTTGTAGGTCACCCTTAGCTTTGCTGGACACACCACTCCAAACCGCACTCCACTGTTTTACAATGCCGCTTTCACTGGGCCGAAAGCCGCTCGCCACTTTGCCAGTTCCACTGTCAAGTCCTGATTGATACGAACCCTTGCACCAACGCATTGCACCTTCCGCTCCTTCTTTGCGCAGTTCAATACCTTCTCCTTCATGTGATTTCTGTGAAAACAGATAATCACTGTCCTTGGCGGCTCAGTTAACTTATCCCTAGGCCTCAGCGACCAATTCATATCTAGAGGGTTCTTCTCCCTCCCCCATCAGTTCTGTCAACATCATGGTGCACAGAGCGCACCTGACTAGAACCCAAATGAGCAGGTTCTTCCCAGAGGTGGAGGATTAATGTGAACGATGCCAGAGGGGCACGGCCAAGCACACCCACATGTTCTGGGCTTGTCCCAAACTTGCTGGGTTCTGGACAACCTTCTGCGAGGCAATGTCCAAGGTTGTGGGGGTGAGGATGAAGCCATGCCAGAGAATCCTACTCGGCTGGCGATTGGCAGCACCACCCACAGCTGCAGACTGGCTTGTTGACCTTTTGGAATTTCTCCATCTGGAGAAGATTAAGTAGTCCATCCGAAGGTCGAGAAAGGCTTCCTGGATACTTGGGGGCGGTTTGTCGGCCTGTTCCAAAACCTTTGAGGCCAGCAACAAGGAGTAAGTTAGAAAAAAAAACAAGATTGATGAGGAACCAAAGGACTGCGCAACCCACGGAAGGAAGGTGGGGAAACCATAAAAGAAGAGAAGAGGAGGGAGCTTTCCCTGAAAATAAAAGCAAAACATAGCTGAAGCCAAAGTGGGGAGTGGGGGGAGAGGAAGGGAGGGAGTGGGGGGCAAGGGAGGGAGGGGGGGGGGGGGGGGGGGGGGGCTATAGACTGATCCAGAGGGTGGCAAAATGTATATAAGGCCAATTAAATGAAAGACAAAATAAACCTCTGTACAATAAAGTAAATTAACGCGGGTAAGAAAAATGTGATGTGTATATATACAATTGTTTATAAATATGAGAAATGCAATAAAAAGATTTTATTAAAAAAAGAGTTCTGTCAACATCTTGGCAAAGTACTCGGTCTCGGGTCCTCCGCCCCCTGGGCCAGGCCCACAATCCTTAAATTTTGTCGCCTCGAGCGGTTCTCCATATCCTCCAGCTTTGCTCGCAACCCCTTATTGGCCTCAACCACTCTCTGCAGCTCATCTCCCATCGAGGTGAGCTGATCGCCGCGACATGGCCTCCTCCACTCCCTTCATCTTCTCACCCTGTTCCCTCACCTCAGCCGATGCCTTTGCAACAGCTACCTTCACTGGGGCAATTGCCTCCTCTACCAACGCCTTCAGCGCTACTGCCATCTCTTTTCGTATCACCGCCATATGCTTTGCAAATTGCTTTTCGAGCTCCAGCGACACCATCTCAGTCATCCTCTCTGCTGTAAGCAGCGCGGCTCCACCCAGCGGCCCGGTGTCCACCCTCTTGTAAGCCCCGGGCTGGTTCTCACACTCGATGCCGAGATCCCATTCTCTCCCCTCCTCGCTGCTGTCTTCCTCTGATTTTTGGACATCTTTCACCTCTTTGTCAGCTCTTAGTCCTTCATTAATTGCCCCCAAGACCGGCATTAAATATTCCCCAAAAGAAAAAAAGCCATATACGCCTCAAGCAGGAGCTACCCAGCGTGTGACGTCCCCTCTATATGCCGCCTTCGGCTGCCTCGTGTTCTGGGCGCTGCTCCGCTGCTCTGGCAGTTTCAAGCACTGACCTCAGTCTTACTGCTCCTGCTGCTCCACACTTTAACTTCAACCCTGCTGTTCCACACTTTAACTTCAGTCCTGCTGTTCCACACTTTAACTCCAGCCCTGCTGTTCCACACTTTAACTCCAGCCCTGCTGTTCCACACTTTAACTTCAGCCCTGCTGTTCCACACTTTAACTCCAGCCCTGCTGTTCCACACTTTAACTCCAGCCCTGCTGTTCCACACTTTAACTCCAGCCCTGCTGTTCCGCACTTTAACTTCAGCCCTGCTGTTCCACACTTTAACTCCAGCCCTGCTGTTCCGCACTTTAACTTCAGCCCTGCTGTTCCACACTTTAACTTCAGCCCTGCTGTTCCACACTTTAACTCCAGCCCTGCGGTTCCACACTTTAACTTCAGCCCTGCTGTTCCACACTTTAACTTCAGCCCTGCTGTTCCACACTTTAACTCCAGCCCTGCTGTTCTGCACTTTAACTCCAGCCCTGCTGTTCTGCACTTTAACTCCAGCCCTGCTGTTCCACACTTTAACTTCAGCCCTGCTGTTCCACACTTTAACTCCAGCCCTGCTGTTCTGCACTTTAACTCCAGCCCTGCTGTTCCACACTTTAACTCCAGCCCTGCTGTTCCACACTTTAACTTCAGCCTTGCTGCTCCACACTTTAACTTCAGCCTTGCTGCTCCACACTTTAACTTCAGCCCTGCTGTTCCACACTTTAACTTCAGCCTTGCTGCTCCACACTTTAACTTCAGCCCTGCTGTTCCACACTTTAACTCCAGCCCTGCTGTTCCGCACTTTAACTTCAGTCCTGCTGCTCCACACTTTAACTCCAGCCCTGCTGTTCCGCACTTTAACTTCAGTCCTGCTGTTCCACACTTTAACTCCAGCCCTGCTGTTCCGCACTTTAACTTCAGTCCTGCTGTTCCGCACTTTAACTCCAGCCCTGCTGTTCCGCACTTTAACTCCAGCCCTGCTGTTCCGCACTTTAACTCCAGCCCTGCTGTTCCACACTTTAACTCCAGCCCTGCTGTTCCGCACTTTAACTCCAGCCCTGCTGTTCTGCACTTTAACTCCAGCCCTGCTGTTCCACACTTTAACTCCAGCCCTGCTGTTCCGCACTTTAACTCCAGCCCTGCTGTTCTGCACTTTAACTCCAGCCCTGCTGCTCCACACTTTCAATGCAAAATTAACTTTAATGTTGTTTTTGTTTCATATATTTGCTGATCAAAGCTATCGGTGATTAGAAACTAATGCTGTCCACAGAATTATATTCTGACTAAAAGCTTTAAAGTACCTAGAACAAATCCCCATTTCTATTAATTGAAGGCAACTCACCTCCACCTTCTCGAGGGCAATTAGGGATGGGCAATAAATGTTGGCCTAGCCAGCAACGCCCACATCCTGTGAAGGAATTTTTAAAAAGTGCATCACTTGTCTGTATTGAAGGGCACTTCGTATTAAATACATAAAACAATAGGGATGACTATCTGCAAAAAAAAATTTAATTAAGTTTAACAACCGCTATATAATTCACATCTTCAGAAAATTAACATGGTTAGAGCAGTTGGCATCACAATAAATATTAATCAATTTGGTAATCTTGTGAGCTACTTATTATAATACAAATACTGGGGAAAGTTGGAGACTAATTTTATTAAGGGGTTTATATCACATCAAATGGGTTGAGACTGTAATGTCTTTTCTGAGCTATAAAATTGGATAATTACCTTTTAGCTAATTTATTAATTGACATTTTTTTTGTATATTATATCATTCTTGCTTGATCATTTCTCTTGTCAGCTAATTGCTTCACATCAGTTCAAAGTAATCTCAGTTCCCCATTTGTGCAATTGTGGTTCGGTCACTTGGAAATCAGGCCAATGATCTTATTTTTGAATATGCAGATATCAAGTCGATTTGAGGTCATTTCCAAATCATACTCCTTCCACTCCATAGTTTAGCAAAGCGGTGTTTTAGTAGACTGCAATAGACTATCTTAAAACTCAGATTTTTAAAGTAGGGAAGGTCCATGCTCCTGCCAGCTATTTTCTGATATAAAAAAAGAGATTTCAGAATGCAGAGTTCTAGGAATTACTTTTGTATGCATACACAGAGCTGCAGTGTTACTCGGCAATATGAGACCCCTGGCCAGTGGTCTAACTCCAATCTGCTGGATGTGTTTTATTCTCCACAGATACCAGTCTAACACTTATATGGGACCCTCATGAATGTACTTGGACATTAGCACCCTTGTGTCAACTATTAAATACCTCAACAGGAATGCAATGTAATTGTGGCAATATTTCCCTCATACATAGCCAATGATGATGGATATTTATATTTCAGAATCAAGGGTATTTAAGAATTCACCATTTTACTGTGAGAAGACTGCTATGTTTCCTTCAGGAAGCCGAGATGACAGCATTAACCCTTGATGCTTCTCCATATGCTCATCGGAAAATAGCTATCTTCAACCTTTTTTACTCTTATCTTCAAAGTTGTCATCAAGAGAAAGGGGTGTAAAGAATAAAATCGATCTGACACTTCACAGCTACTTAGTTATCAAATAAAGTGTGATGGGACATTTTGAAGCACACTTCTCTTTTAATAACTCTATAGTGCATGTAGTTTGCGTGCTTAAATTTCATCCATAGCATTCCACAAAGACTTCCTGTGGAGTGTTTCTAGTCTATGTTCTACCCTTTCCATTTCTCTTCTCTGAAAAACATTGTGCTTTGGGTTTTTAACCAAAATTGTGGACAAAAGATAATTCAGTAAATGTTCGATAGGTATAGTAAGATGCACCAGCAGAGCCTGTAATGTTTACCCATTCAATTCCAACCCCTCCTCCCGTAGGGAAATACTTGATGTCTTTTTGCCATCCTTCACGGCAGTCTGGAAATTCATTACATGGAGAATTGTTCTGTGGGACGGTGCTTATACTACACATTGATGTAAACAGATGGCTCTGATGTTATCAGGTTATGAAAGAATAATGATATATTGTTTTTAGGGGGTGACGTATTGTGGTGAAAGCTCAGCAAGTAATCTGACTATGGCTAATGTTCCATGGCATGAGGAGGTTGTATATTTCGTCCAGCAGCTGGCTGACCTTCTGACTGACTATGAAATTGCTTGTGAACATGAGCATTCAAATTGCATCCTCATAGCACACAAAAAGGTGAGTGGCATTTAAGTTTTGGTATTTAATCTGCAAAAATCCACTATTCTGTTCATTTACAAGTTGAAGTTTTGATAATATCTATAAACTAGCATTAAAAACTTGCACAGTAGAAAATAATATAATTAATAAATCGAGTGTTTTATATGAATTATATTACATGGTTAGACATTTTCTGGGAGCTTTTTAGATTTTCTCTTGTGCTTTGGTGTGTTGTGTGGTTGCTATAATGGTCATTTCTCAATGCAAGTTACTGTGCAATGATGGTAGTTATGGTAAGCTGAGATACCTCCGTAATGTGCAGGGATTTGCTAATTGTTCTTTCTGTCGACACTGCACTGAAGATGGAGGGAAGGCTGAGAGGGAAAAAGATACACAGTTATGAGATCCTGGACAATAATAAGTCGTAGAATGTTAATAGTTTAAAAGAAGGCCATTCAGCTCATCATGTCTATGCCAGCTCCCTGAAAGAGCAACTCAGCCAGACCCTGCACCCGACCCTTTGCCTGTAGCCCTGCAAGCTTTTCTCTTCAGGAGCATAACCAATTCCCATTTAAAATCCACGATTGACTTTGCTTTCATCACACTCGGGCATTACATTCCAGACCCAATAAACTCACTGCATAAAAAAGGGGTGGCATGGTGGCGCAGTGGTTAGCACTGCTGCCTCATGGGGCCGAAGACCTGAGTTCGATCCCGGCCCCGCGTTACTATCCGTTTGGAGTTTGCACGTTCTCCCTGTGTCTGCGTGGGTGTCACCCTCACAATCCAAAGATGTGCAGGGTAAGTGGATTGGCCACGCCAAATTGCCCCTTAATTGGAAAGTTTTTAAAAAACTCACAACATAAAAAGATTTTTCTTCATGTCTCTTTTTTTTGCCATTTACCATAAATTAGTAATGACATAGTGTAACCTGAGCTGTTCAGTTGCAACAAATTTTGGTTAAGTGTATTTATGTTTGTGTTGAATTTTTTTTAGCTTGTATTTTTTGGAAAGATATTGATTCAGTAAAACTTTCTCATTGAATTTAGTGTAAACCATACTGAAATAGATCACACTTTCAAGTTTGAGTGTACTTTCACAAATAATTCCAGGTTCACTTTTCACAACCCCAAACATCTGGGAGTAGCATCTGTTTTGGCTGTACTTGGAAATTGTACCCAAGATGTGATCAAAATTGCACTGATTAGGTTATAGTTCAAATTTATACGAAGATTTATTTGCATAATCAGAAATGTAAAATCTTCAATAAAAATAGAATGTAATTGTTTCTTTATTTTTCCTCCCATGATAAAAAATATTCCTTTATGTATTTAAGAGTGGTAACCTAATGCAGTTTCATTAATATAGTTGAGAATGAATTTGTCATCAAGCTTAAACATTTTTATAAGCGTCAGAGATGGTTCAAAATAATACCATGCAGCATGGTGCCAAAAAAGTGCAAGTTAGATGGATTGGCCATGCTAAATTGCCACCTTAGTGTATCCAAAAGGTTGGGTGGGGTTACGGAGAGGGGACGTGGAGGGGGGTATTGGGGACTGGGTAGGGTGCTTTTTCAGAGGGTCGGTGCAGACTCAATGGGCCGAATGGCCTTCCGCACTGTAGGAATTCTATGTTTCTGCCCATGTCTGTCATATTGTCTTTCAAGCTTATAACCAAGGTCCATAATCATTCCCAGTTGCTGCAATATCACAGTGGCATCTATTATATTTTAAGTACAATTCATCATGAATCTAAATATTTCAGAATTGTAAAGTGAATGTAAAAAGAAACGGATGTGAGGCAGTAAACTGATTAACATCAGAATTTCCATCAGCCATCATCTTGTTGGATGGTGGAGAAGGCTCGAGGTGCAGAATGAACTGCTTCTAGTTCTTAAGTTCTTTATTATCAATGTTTCCAAGTACAAATACATTAAGAAATTATATTCTTAAATGGTAATTTAGTTAGTTAATATATATCAATGGCTATAAAAAAACTTATTTGCCAGTACTGAGCATAACAGCCATTTGTGATCTGAATTCTGGAGGGGTGAATCTGATATAATTGGGCAGGAAATGGAACAAAATAATTTTCTTCTAAGCCCTGCCACTGAATGATAGGTTAATTTTATATACATGATTTGTTAATGGAGTATTGGCTTGTTTTTTTTTTGTAAACTTTTTACAACTGCAGGGAAATCCATTGGAAGTCCACCACATAATCCTCCAATTATCCCATTTATTTTCTTTTGATTTTTTTTGTCCACTTTAGAAATAGGTAACTTTTTATTCATGCATGCTGCCCCGTTGTTTACTTGTGCATCTGATGGTGAGAATCACCAACCTCACTGAACTTGTAAATGTTGTGCTTGTGGTATCTTGCCTCAATAACTAATGTGTTTATATCTTCACTCAACATTCAGGCTCTCAATTAGTCCACTTTTTAATTACAGAAAAAACTGTGCCACACCCATAAACAGATTCAATGGATTGAATCGTAGTCATAGTACAGTATATAGAATAAAAAAAGGTAAAGTTGCCATAGTCCCAGGTGACGATAGTCTGCTTTCCCCTTTGAGGGGGAGAGCTGACTGGTGGTGATTTAACCTGAGGATCACCACACCTCCGGCATGGGGCAAGGTTGAGAAGGTGGGGTCTTCATGAATAACCTCAGCTGGTAAGGGAATTGAACCCGGGCTCTGCTTCACGAACCAGCTGTCCAGTCAACTGAGCTGTTGTTACGTATTTTTCTGTTCCATTTCCTAAGGGCCTTTAATTTTAGTGTCCCTATCTGTTATATATACTGCAGCAATGCTGGATTACAACTCTACAACACTACGAAATATGTGCTCTCATTCTTCATAA
Organism: Scyliorhinus torazame; assembly: GCF_047496885.1. Lineage (NCBI taxonomy): Eukaryota > Metazoa > Chordata > Chondrichthyes > Carcharhiniformes > Scyliorhinidae > Scyliorhinus > Scyliorhinus torazame. The sequence goes on from NC_092718.1 coordinate 176,865,587, forward strand.
CCTAGAAGGAGATAAATAGGATTTACACCAAAGGAGGTGATCAGGCTTGCAGTAACGCTATTATATTTAAACAAAGGATGAACAGGCTAGTCTCAATTTTCCACCAATTTAAAGCAACAGATTTTGTTCAGATGCTAATAGAAATTTCTGCATACAGTTTTCAGAGCTCAGCTCATAATCATAATTTGCATAGCTCCAGGTGCACATTTGAATGTTTGCGAGAAGGTAGGAGTGGAAAACTGCATATATGCAAAATTTAAATTGAGGACAATTAAAGGCAGAGAGGGACTGTCAGAATAGATGACAAGAATCCTGAAAGCCTTTGGAAAGGCTTAAAAAGGATCTAAATCCATTACCCAAACTTAAGGCAGAAGGGACCGAGAAATGACGACGAGCAAAAATGAAGGATCAGGAAGTCCAGGAGTGCAGTTAAGCTGTGTATCCAGTTTAGTAATTTCTGAGGTGAATATGCTTGCAAATGGGATCTTCAGATAGCATAAGTTTAGTTAAGAGGAGTCAAATTTGCTGACTTGAATAGTTTTTTGAAGAAATTAATGGTTGAATAGATAAAGACAATGCAGTGGATACATATAAATTTTCAGAAGCCATTCAACAGGGTTTCATATGGGTGGCTTTTTACAAATGATCAGGTATCGGGTGTAAGTTATTGAAAGGACGATGTTTGGGGTTGTAGCAATGTCACTGGACTGGTAATCCAGAGACCCAGGCTACAAGAAAATTACTGTGGATGCTGGAATCTGAAACAAAAACAGAAAATCCAGGAACGTCTCAGCAGGTCTGACCGCATCTGTGGAGAGAGAACGTTTCGAGCCTGGGTGCCTCTTCGTCAGAGCTGACACAGGGTCATCCAGACTCGAAAGGTTAACTCTGTTCTCTCTCCACAGATGCTGTCAGACCTGCTAAGATTTTCCAGCACTTGCTGTTTTTGTTTCAGTGACCCAGGCCAATGCTCTGGGGACATGAGTTCAGATCCCACCACAGGAGCTAGTGGAATTTAAATTCAATTAATAAATGTGGAATTTAAAGCTAGTCTCAGTAACAGTGACCGTGATAACTCTCATCATTTTCGTTAAAACCCATCTGGTTCACAAATGTCCTTTAGGGAAGGAAATCAATCATCCCTCCCTGGTCTGGCCTACATGTGACTCTAGACCCACAGCAATGTGGTTGACTCTCTGAAATGCCACTCGGTTCAAGGGCAATCAAGGATGGGCAACACAACAAATGTGGCCTTGCCAACGATGTCCACATCCCATTAAAAATAAATAAATCTTAAGCTTCTGCAGTGCAGTGTCATTGGTTCAGTTTGTATCTGACTAACAAGTGCCTTTTTAAACTCATAAAGCTATTTAAAAATCTCCTGGAGGGAGCAATGCTGGTAGGAGGCACAGCAGACCCTACAGCAAAGGGTTAAAGGAGAGTATTGGGCCGCTTTGGGGTGGAAGGGAGTCAGAGGATTGTGGAATAGGGTGACAGGAGAGCAGTTGTGCTCGTCCTGTTGCATAAAGTGTGTCAAAATAGGTTGTTTTCTGCTTGTTTTTGAGTTGTTTTCTGTGATTCATCTAAGGGGCATCAGCCCAGGCTGTTCCCCATTCTCTGTAGAAGGCAGATTTAACACTCATCGGGCCCCATAGTCAATTGTACCAAAATGCCATTAGGGTCCTAACAATGTCTTACTTTTTAAAATTAGATTGAAATATGAGGCTCCTTCCTGTTAATGGTGGGAGTGTTCATTGCCCAAACTAAAAGCCTGCTGGAAAATGGCAGGATGTTAGCTGGAAGTCTTCTGTTATTTTTGTCTTCCAATCTTTCTCCCATACCCCCGTGGTCCCCCGCCCCCCCCGAATGAAGCCTCTTCAATATGAGGAGAAACAAGATGTAACAGAGGCATTCAGAATTATGAGAAAATATATAATGACAAGTTGGGGAAAACTATTTCAACTTAGCAGCGAGTCAGCAACTAGATGGCATAAATGTAAGATCATGAACAAATTAAGCAATGCAGCATCGTGGAACATTGGGACTCGTTCTCGTTTTTGACATCTAACACCATTGGCCAAATTCATGGTAAAATTGCTTTCTTTGTTCCAGTCCAGTACCTTAACCCTAATCTCATAAAGCACATTATTCTGTGTACTTCCTAATTCATATAAAGTTATAAGAAGCACATTATGCTTGTTTTTTTAAATTGACCAATATTTTTGTACTCTGCGTGTTGCATTTTCTTTGCTGTATCGCATGGTGAAAAAAGCACAACCCAAACTGGCAGATTATCCACATTTTCCCCTAAATTTGAGTTTGAATATGTGATGAGACGTTAGCATGTATCAGATCTGTGAATTCATGACATGCATTGAAAGTGGCTGCCTACAATCTAGAAATACCAAATATACATGCATTTCAATACATTCCTTCACAGTAACCCATCTAATCAGTTTAATGCTGCATTTCATAATGTTTATGAATAATGATCTTATTTATTACCACTGGTTTCTGAATCATTTGATTTCTGTGCTTAAATTATATTATTAGAGAGTACTGTACTGCAGAAATCAATCTTCTATTTAATCTGACACAGTACCAAAATGAAAAATGATAAATATAAATTGAGACCAATACCCCACAAAGCCAAGATAGGTTGTAGACTTAAATGTTTGCAAGAAATAATATTAATGGTCGGTACTCTGGATTCTAGTGCACTATCCTGCATAGTCCATAGCAATGACGTCAATGCAGCAATATCAGATCTTCATATTGACAGCTTTGTGAGTTTTATGCAAGTAATTGTCCTTCAGTTCAGGGCCAGATTGTTTTATATGTTCAGATTTGGAGTCAAAGAAGCAGTGAGAGAAATGAGTATAAAAGTAAGGAAATCAGGTACCACTCTTATGGATCTGTTTCCTTTGTGCCAGAATTTGGTTGCAAGTTAAAGGTGGCACAGAATTGAGGAAATATTGCTAGAGCATGTTCCGTTCAATTGTCCCTTCTTCTATTGAAATGTATTTGAAACTAGACTGATTGATGTTGCCTCTCTTTTGTGCTGTCTGATTTCAGGATTTTGCATTGGCCATTTATTCAGATCATCTTGGAAAATGTTACTTTTTAGTTTTGAGTTTGAAGCATTGTCTATACACCCAGGTTGGAAAAGGAAGTGCTGAGATGATTGGTGATTAAATACTGATAGGTTAAGTTTTGTTCTTCCATACCTTGACAAAAATAATCAACTTGCTAGAATGCCTCGATAATTGATTAACACCTTACACCAATTGTGTTAGGTAGTGCCTTGTGCCTCCATTTTGCAAACAGAAGGTGACAAAGACAAAGTCAGGCAGTTAGCCCTTGTCTGCAAACAGAAAGCTGAGAGCAAGCTTTTGTTTGGCTGAACAGGAAAATTAATTTGTTGAAGCTAACCAATAGAATGGTTATTATTTTATATTATCGTGCAAAGAACGGTTGAATTGTTTGATCTATTTGAATCCAGTCATAAGTTGGGCAACTTGAGATTGGCAGAGGAAGCTCTGATGCATGAATGAGTGTCAGCTGAGGGAGATGAAATGAGAACCCGCTACTCTGACGTTGAACAATGTAGCGAGGAGGAGTTTCAGCGTATGCATTCTCTTGGTCAGCAGGAAGCCAAAGAAGCATTTGGGGGGGCTGCAAGGGGATGAAGGCACTACCCAAGACACGGGGTGTGCCATCCAAGAGTCAGCTACCTGCAAATGACAGTGCACCAGTGCTGTAGGAGAGCATGCTTGCTCGGGCAGTTGGACTGAGACATTTGCACAATGACCTGAGGCTTTGCAGTAGCCATGGCAATCCTTTACCCGCAGCTGTTAAGGCTACTGACCTGGATTTTACGCTTCAGAGTTGTTTCCTGGATCAGCGTGGACTTGGATGGCAGCTCATCATACCCATCAGGCAGGTCAAAGATGCCCTATTCTGGAAGTTGGTGGACTATATCCATTTTGATGTAGGTGAGCTGGAGTCGGTACAGAAGCCATTGGGATTTGCCTCTATCGGGGCTGGTTTAGCACAGAGCTAAATCGCTGGCTTTGAAAGCAGACCAAGGCAGGTCAGCAAAGCGGGTTCAATTCCCGTACCAGCCTCCCCGAACAGGCGCCAGAATGTGGCGACTAGGGGCTTTTCACAGTAACTTCATTTGAAGCCTACTTGTGACAATAAGCGATTTTCATTTCATTTCATTTCATGTCCGGGGCCTTATCAACTATACTCATGTAGCCATTAAAGCACCAATCAGATCAGTTAGCTAGATTCCTGAACAGAAAAGGCTTCCACTCCCTGATCTCCAGATGGTCTGTGACTGCAGGAAGAGGAACTTGCAGGTGTCTGGCCAGTTACCGAGCAGTTGTCATGATTCCTTCATCTTGCAAGAGTTTCAGATGCTGGAGCTCTTTAGGCCAGCATCCAGACTTCATGGGTGGCTTCTCAGAGGTAAGGGTTATCCGCTGCAGAGGTGGTTCAGATGCCTGTCCAGTACCCAGTCACAGTAGGAGAGATGCGACAACGAAAGCCATCTAACATGAACCCTCATTGAACAAACCATTGACATCTTGAAGATGTGCTTCAGATGCCTTGATGGGTCGGGTTTTGCCCACAAATATCAGCCAGCCAACGGTGGCATGGTGCCACAGTGGTTAGCACTGCTGCCTCTCAGTGCCAGGGACCCGGGTTCAATTCTGACCTTGGGTAACTGTGTGGAGTTCTCCTCTTGTCTGTGTGGGTTTCCTTTGGGTGCTCCAGTTTCCTCCCACAGTCCAAAGACGTGCAGGTTAGATGGATTGGTCATACTAAAATTGCCTTTTCATGTTCAAGAGATATACAGGTTAGGTAGGGTTACGGGGATTGGGCAGTGGAGTGGGTGGACGCAGAGTGCTCTTTCAGGGGGTTGGTGCAGACTTGATGGGACGAATGGCCACCTGCGATGCCAAGATTCTATGGATCTTGTATTGTGGTGGTTTGCTGCATGCTAAACAGCATAACTATAAAAAGAGGCCTGGAACTGGATGAAGGGGAGACCTGGATTGCCACTTTTCCCCGAAGAAGGACAGAGAGGAGGAAGTAGAGGATGATGAGGGTGATGCAGAGGAGTTGGCAGGCTCAGGCTTTTTAGGGAGGCTCTGACACGCCTCACGGAAGTTGGCAGACTGGCGTGGCCAGATTGGCCACATTGATTCAGCAATGTGCCGCCTGAGCACATCCCAGCTTTATGACCAATAACATGATAACCTAACTTCCATCGGAAGGTAAATTATTCAAGCACACACATCCGAAGAATCCTATCGCCACCCAAAAACATTGAGAATGAGGTCTCCATCGCCTACATTGTCCCACATCACAGACCGTGGCACCCACACCAGATCCAAGCATCGCCATCCCCCACCTCACAAGCCCTTAACGTGCATTTCACTTTTGCGTCAAGCATTAATAATATACGAGTCTGATCAATAACATAAGCAACTCTTATTATTAAAGGAGAAACAGGGCAGCACAGTGGCGCAGTGGTTAGCACTGCTGCCTCAAGGCGTGAGGTCCCAGGTTTGATACCGGCTCTGGGTCATTGTCCAAACTGTGGAGTTTGCACATTTCTTTTTTGTTTGCGTGGGTTTCGCCCCCACAACCCAAAGATGTGCAGGGTAGGTGGATTGGCCACACTAAATTGCCCCTTAATTGGAAAAATTGAATTGGGTAGTCTAAATTTATTTAAAAAAATTAAAGGAGAAAGAAATGACCAATTAAGGAAATCTTACCGTACCGGCCTGCCCGAACAGGCACTGGAATGTGGCGACTGGGGACTTTTCACAGTAACTTCATTGAAGTTTTCTTGTGACGATAAGCGATTATTATTATTATCTCTGAAGTTTTGGTGACCAGCATGGCACTTTTCTTGCCCAGTTCTACGGAGTACTCCGCTTATGTCTAAAGAGGAGGTGGAGGCAGCCTGCTCCATTGTGTCTACTTGCAGCTGAGATGCCAGTGGCTTCTCTTCTGGTCTTGAAAGTGCTCGTGGGAGCTCCTCCACTGGCTGATGGCCCACATCATTGCAGGGGTAGCCTCTGTCACAGGGCCTTGTGGCATAGGCGATTCCTGAGTTCGAAGGACAGAGGAGGTGATGGCCCACTCCTCAGCCTCTTTGGCTCGGCTGTTTCATAGTGCTGCTGCATGAGACCACCTGCTAGGACGCAGCTGTCATCCACTCCAAGCAACTCTGGCCCATCAGAGGCACTGAGAGAATCTCACTCTTCCCGTGCATATCAGTGTGCTGCTCCTGCACCCGTCAGAGTGGTGCTGGAACTGGCTTTACAAGAGGTTGGCCATTCTTTCCATGGCCTGCCCATACAACCGGGATCTCTCAATGTTCAAAACTCCCACTGCCTCTGATGTTCAAGAAAAACCTTCCTTGTTTGTGATAACAAGACCCAAGTTCTTTGCCCAGCGAAGCATGGCTGAATTTGCTCTCCATCCTCTGAAGGTAACTGGCCACAGCTGCCTCTGCCTCCTTCTCCTGCTCACTTGGGCTGCAGCTCACTCTATGCTACCCGTTCTAATCTTGATTGAGGCCCAACTGAAGGGAGTGTGTTTGCAGTATTGGATCGTGCGGAGCTTTGATGTGATGGTGCTGACTCTGTGACATCTCCCCCCACTGAAGAGACCAGCGACAACTGTGCTGGAAGAGTCCACTTCCCCTCCACCATATGCCCTGTGGGAAATGCAGGAACGTTATGATGAAAGCTCGAGCTACTCAGCAGATGCATCAGCACACCCAACTCCATTTGTGACAGCAGTCGAAAACTATAGCTCAGGAGTTTCCTCCATTCCCTTCACTTGATGATAGAGCAATCAAACGACCCTGCTTTTCATAGCCATGTTAGCAGCCTCACAATGTCCAGCAGTGCCGCTTCCATCTGTGACAGATTGTGCTGGTCTGCCACAGAGCCAACTGGACAAAATTGTTGTGTGCTCTGTTCCTGCAGGATAAGGAGAATATTATGTAGGAAAGCCCGGTCTCCTTCACCTATTATGGCATAACCTTGACGAGAGCTGTTGTACTCTTCAGTGAGTCCACTTTCTCAATTGCACTCCATGTGTGAGGATGACTGACCTCTCACTGATACAACTGACCACTTGCTTTGACATGATTAGGGAGAGCTATAAGCTATAGGCACTCATTATGCTCAGCTCGTGTTAATGCTGCTGAGTACAGATTTAGAGACCTGTCATCTGGGTGCCAATTGCCTTTGCAGATCTTATCAGGTCATGTCACTAAAGTTTTCTGACAGCGGACGCTCAATGTTCTGGTCACTCCTCCTCTGCTGGCCTCCCATGCCACCTCCATCGAGGCCCTTTGTGCTATCTCTTGGGCAGATTTATTCTACTGGCTACTGGAAAAAATATCTCGCCCGTCTCAGCAACGACATTGGATAATGCCTTGACTGGCATTTGAGAACCTTGAGCCACCTGTGGCTGACTGCCTGTCCAGATAAGTGTGAGGTCATGCATTTGGTCAGAAAAATGAGACGGCAACTTATTTTCTAAATGGGGAGAGACTTCCGGGTGCTCCATTGCAGAGAGATCTAGGGGAGCTGGGCTGTGGCTCTGTGAGGTTTTACTTTCGCTTTGAGTTTGGACTGGTTTTGAACTGCACAGGTTGAAAGAAGTGTTTCTCTATCCAGAAGGTAGCTTAAAAGAGATAATTGCTTGCTGGAAGGAATTCAGACCTGCTGTTTGGAAAGGAGAACAAAGTATCGCTAACAAACAGAGTACCAATAAGAATGCTGTGTGCTGGGCCACACCTTTGAAAAAGGGTTTCTGGTTTTACTTGGATTTTGTTAGTGAATTGGAACAGTTGAGGGGGAATTCATTAAGGGCTATACATAGATTACTGTAGCTGTGTGGGGTCCTTATGTTTGTAGTTGATAAAAATTCTTACTGGGTGTGTGTTTATACAAATGTGAACTAAATTCGTAAAATAAAGCTTGTTTTTTAATTAAAAGCACCTAAGAACTCTGTTGAATAACACTTGAAAGGCAGACTCTTGTGCTCATCGTAACCAAAATCAATAAACAGTTATAGGTCAGGTGAACTCCATAATATACTTTGTGTTTTCTAAATCCTGGCTCATAACACAGGTTCAGCAGATAATAAAGAAAGCAAATGGAATGTTGGCATTTATAGCTAAAAGAATAGAGTATGAAGGTAAGGAAGTGTTGTTGCAACTATGCAAGGCATTGGTGAGACCACATCTTGAGTATTGTGCACAGTTTTGGTCTCCTTATTTGAGGAAAGATGTGGCTACGGAGGCAGTTCAGAGGATGTTCACTAGGTTGAATCCAAAGATGAGGGGTTTGTCGTATGAAGAGAGATTGAACTGTTTAGGCCTTTACTCTCTAAAATTTATGAGAATGTGGGGAGATCAAACGGATGCTTCCTCTTGTGGGGCATCCTAGAACGAGAGGTCATACTCAGGATAAGAGGTAGCAAATTTAAAACTGAGTTGAGGAGAAACTACTTCTCCCAGCGGATTGTGAATCGGGAATTTGCTGCCCCAGGGTGCAGTGGATGCTGAAACAGTGAGAAAATTTAAGGAGGAGTTAGACATTTTTAAAATTGGTAATGGGTTGAAGGGTTATGGAGAACGGGCAGGACAGTGGAGTTAAGGCCAGGATGAGATCAGCCATGATCGAATGATGGAGCAGACTCGATAGGCCAAATGCTGCTCCTATATCTTAAGAACTTATGAAAACTGGCCTTCTGCGAACCCTTTAATGCTATCTCAGTAAATGCCAAGCCCATTCATGGCTTCTGCTCTTGCCTTTTCAAAAGGCCGGACGTTTCTAGAGCCTGCCTCCAGGTTGCGCCCGATGCCATTAAATGGGCACAGAACTAGTCCTCACCAGTCTAATTAGGGACTTGACATTTTAAAGTTGCAACCCTGGGTCAGGACCTGAAAGCATTCTGGGCATCGGGTTCCTGATGAAAATTGGGCATCCAGCTGCATATGTCTTGATACTTCTAAGTCTTCTGTACAGAACCTTCCCAAATGCTTTGGAAAAGTAATCCACCTCATTTAATTTATCAGTGAACTCTGACACTTTCATCAGAAACTAGATTGTTTTTCTACAACTCCATGCCATATCCTTTTTTTTGTTTTATAAATTTAGAATATACAATTCTTTTTCTCCAATTAAGAGGCAATTTAATGTGGCAAATTCACCTACCCTGCACATCTTTTTGGGTTGTGGGGGTGAGACCCATACAGACACGGGGAGAATGTGCAAACTCCATACAGACAATGACCCAGGGCCGGGATCGAACCCGGGTCCTCGGCACCATGAGGCAGCAGTGCTAATTATTGCACCACCGTGTCACTCCTAGCCATGCCAGCTATCCTTAATTAACCCATCTCCTTCTGGGTAAATTTCTTTTCAACATTCTTCTGGAAATTGACATCACTAGCAAGACCAGTATTTATTGCTCGTTCCTGGTTGTCATTGATGTGAGGGTGTTGGGCGTTCTTCTTGAAGTGCTTTAGTATACCTGATGAAGGTGCTGCAACAATTACTTTAGATGAACAGTTAATTATAAATTCCTGAGTCAACATTTATAATGGAAGCTGTGTATTCTTGTTTTTTGTAATTACATCTCTTACCTGTGGAGATGCTGTAGCACCACTAATGGCAGGGGGGTGTATATATGACATGTCACATTTACATGTGCAGTTTCCATTTTAAGCATGTGTTTTAATGTAAATAGAGAATATGAATATTGCTGAAAAGAGAGACAGAATGTATGACTTTCAAATTCTGTGTAGCCTAGTCCAATTTATCCTCCCCTTTAACATCATTTTGCCCGAAGAATCCCACTCCACTTGATCTTGACTCATTGGGACCAGCTTTGATCTTGGGCAATGGTGTAATGTAGGTGGATACGGATTCAGCTGCCTGCTGTGCATTTTTCACTCTATTTTCATTGATATCAACATTCAATAATGCCCTTTTTACGCTATTGCCTAAAGTCAAAGGCACCCCCTCCATCTGCAGTGTTGAAGTCATCAATTAATTAAAAAAACATGTTCAGAAGCTGAAGGAGTCCTGCTGCATTCAAGGAATTCAGATGATTTTGGAATCGCAACAGATGTTTGAATAGTCCATTTACAGCTGTGCCTTGAGGCTGAGAGAACTGTAATATTCAGTGCAGTTAACAAATTCCTTAATGGATAGTTGTAATGACGTTGACAATTATTTTTGATAGTCAGAAAGATTTAATTAAGCTGCATACCCCTCGTTGATTGCCTTTCTTCAAAGACAATAAAAATGAATTCCTCATTTAATGAGCTACTCCCATGATAAATGCTGATGGCTGACATTTATTGAGGACGAAAAAAGACATGAGAAAAGATATATCTGTTAGGGCTTATGATCTATAGAATATAAAACAATGCAAGATAAAATATGTAGTGTACCCAAAGTAGCAGTGGCAGTACTTGAAAGTATAAGCATTCACATTGGCTGGTGCATCTTGGCAAACAGAAAAGAAGACCAGCCGTTTTCCTGCTTCATTGATCTCATTCTGATCAGGCCTAATGGTACAGAATTCATAACATTTGTTCTGAGGTGCCAATGCAAAATAGAAGGATGGCTGGATGCGAAATCCTTGATGAGGTGACGCATACGTAACAAATTACATTCATATTAGTATGATTGTGACAGGTGAGCTCCCAGACAATAATTCAAAGGAGCAAAATAAACAAAAGAATAAATTGCAATACAGCATGATATTCCCCACCTACTGGACCCTCCCTGATGATTCTGGCTGATCTGTATTTAAGTTCTATTCAAAATAACTAAATATGTCTCCTGTATATTTGAAAGCAGAAAAATCTATGAACAGATCTCTTCCACAAATGAAAATGCTTTGTCACTATTGCATGTGGATCTACTTTTGTTGGCCAATTGTTGAGCATTAGCTTTTAATCATTCAAACAATTCCACTCTCCAACCCTGGCATGTCTGCCATTTTAGATAATTATTATCCTTCAGCTTTGACAGTCAGTGCCGGAACCATCAGGTTTCTCACACAGTATTAGATTATTTCTATCTGTTCTCTACGTATAGCCTTCAATTTTGATCCTAATCTAATATTTCTCCAGTGTTGTTTTTAAAAAAGTTAATCAATGCAGCTCAGTGGGAGCCTGTTTCACATGTTAGAAACTGGAATTTTTTCATATCTATTCTCATTTGAACCTTTCTTATCTAGGCATGTATCCTCTGGGTATGTTCTTGAAGATAACGTCACCTTAAAGAATGCCTTTCAGCATGTCAGTGTCCTATCCCCTTTCTAGTGTAAACAAGTCCATATGAAAATCTCTCCGTAATTTAGAGTCCTCAGTCCTGTAACCATTTTTGGCAATCTCCAGACCTGCTTTAACGCATTAGCATCCTTTAATCAGTGGAAATTGTAAATGTGACTTCACTAAAGCTCTACAATGTTAAAATACCTTGTTTTCAGTTAGTTGGATAGCTTTGAAATGCGTCTAATATTTTGCCAGCCTATTTGATGGTGGTTTCATATTGCCTGGATACTTTACTATGCTGTAAGTTGTTATCCCATTCGTCATTCTATTTGTTCGTGTGGGAGATGAAGATAAATTTCAATATTTTCAGTAAATGTTCCAAGCCTCTTCAGCCTCTCTTAATACCTCACAGCCATCAGTTTGTTTTCCTTTGCTGCTCCCCTTCCAATGCGTGGATCTTCTTGTAATAATACAGTACTCAGAATTGTGTATAATATTCTAGGTGCAGCAGGACTTGCTCTGTGCAATCTTCACCACTTGCTGAGATTTTTGTTGTACTGCCCAAGATTCCATTTACTCAACTGTTTATGCACACTGTGCTGATGTCTTCGGAACCCCCAAATTCCTCGCCTATGATGTGCCCTATAGAATAAATAGCATTTGAAACCATTTGAGATTACAGAGCTAGGAGGGACCAGGCCAGGGAGGGTTTTGACAATCGATATGTTGCTTGACCAGGAGCCAATATAGGTCAGCAAGCATCGGGTTATTGCAGAATGGAACTTGCACAGGCAGTAGAGTTTTGGGTAACTTCAAATTTACAGAGGGTGGAATGTGGGGGAACCAGCCAGGAGTGCTTGAAATAGTCAAGATTAGAGGTAAGGGAACAAATGAGGGATTCAGCAGCAGATTGGGGGCACAGTTTGCTGGAAAGCTGGTTCGTGATGCAGAGCGACACCAACAGCGCAGGTTCAATTCCCGTACCGGCTAAGGTTATTCATGAAGGCTCCACCTTCTCAACCTTGTCCCTCGCCTGAGGTGTGGTCATCCTCAGGTTAAATCAGCACCAATCAGCTCTCCCCCTCAAAGTGAAAGCAGCCTATGGCCACTAGGACTATGGCAACTTTCTTTTAGCTGAGGCGGGTGATGTCGGACAATTTTGTATGGTGGAAATATATAGTCTTAGTGCTCAACATGGGATCAGATGCGACAGAAAGGGTTTGACCAGGCTGACTAAACCTCAGGCTGTTGCCAGGGAGAGGAATGGAGTTGGTAGCAAGGGAAAGGAGTTTGAACCAGGGACCAAAAACAATAGTGCTTCAGTCTTTGTAATACTTAACAGGAGAATATGTGCTTGGTAAACAGCAATGGCATTAACAGCTGACCCTGAAGCACCCCATAATTTACCATCCTCCCGGATCCAGCTCCGTATATAACAACCATTTGACTTTTCTCCTTCAAACAATTTTGTTCTATTTCAGAAGCACTCCAACTGTGCAGTGCCTACCAACCTTATGGTCCTAAATAAAGAACATTCACAAAGTTTCCGCTAATATTCATTAGGCTTTTTGTTTTTCTCAAAGGCTAGTCAGGCATGATCATCTTCCCATAAAGGCATGCCGGTTCCCTATTATAATTAAATAATTCCATATTTCCCCAGGTGGTGGTACACTCATTCTTTCCAAATGACCTCCAGTACTTAGATGCAATGGATGTTAGGTTTATCAGCCCGTAATTCCTTGTGTTATCTTTGAGCCCTGCTTTACAGGTTGGTGTCCCATTGTGTTTTCCCCTGTCCTCGGGCACATCTCTTTACTCAAGTTTCTTTAGCTACTTCATTCAGCTCTCATGCACTCCACTCCAGAGACTTGAGCAGTTTAGGCAGAGGTTCCTAAACAAATGATCATTGGTGTTTTGACACTGTTACAGAGATATGCTTATGTCACATAATGATTTTAATCCATTGGCTGGAAACATGAATTGAACTTTTAAAAACCGAAGGGTGACTTGAGATCACAGCCAAAGATGGATGCCCCAATTTGCTTTGCAGTACTTTCCACATTCTAATCAATTGGAACAGGGTAAGACAGTCTGCAGAACCCACCAAAGATAATGACCATGTGACCTGTTGTTACTTCATGATCTGGGGTGACATATATCAAATTCCAGGAATTAGTCACTATCACAACTCAAACTTGAACACTCTGAAACAGAGGTTCATTGAAGATTTATCCAATCCCTTTTTCACTTGAGTGTTTGTATTAATAGAGATTTGCTTTTCTTTGTTTTAGTTCAAAGTGAATGGAGAATGGTGGACTTGGATAGACTATGACCACTTTCAGGACCTCATCAAGGATTACGAGGAGAACAATGGCACCAAGATAATCTCTGCAGAAGATTACATGGCGAAGACACCAACTTGGGCACTCTTTGGAGCTAAACAGAGGGGTTTTGATCCTGTTGATACTCGCTTCCTGAGGAAAAAAAAGAAGGACATCTCAGGTTGTTAAGCCTATTGAACTGGACCTGTGCATGATGCCTCAGGAATTCAGGCGAGATTGTGCACAGTTTGTATCGGTCTTCAGAGCAGTTGTGTATTTATGTTTTAATGGATTTGAGTTTCAGTGTAAATGAAAGAATTTGCCAAACCACGCACATGCAGAATAGGAACTTGCATGCATCGCAGTCAGATGATGCAATATATCCTTACCCTAAAGAGCAGTCAATTTACAAAGATACATGACAATGTAATCGACATAACTGTCGAAATCAGGTATGTCCAACCTATGGCGTATGGGCCACAATCTGGCTGACTAAGCATCTGTATCCAGCTCGTGGAGTCAGATTTTAAACTATGGCTAAACTCAATGAAGGATTCAGCAAGGAACTGCTCCTCCAATCACAGACATGTTCTCCCGAGTCTGCTGCTGACCAGCTCACCAGTGAACCAATGCAGGGGAGAAACAGTCTCCGATCGGAGGAGCAGATGACAGCATGAAGGTGACAGGGAATCTCATTTCATAGTGTGGCTGTCTCTGCCATTATCTGCGTTCTCCCTCTCCCTTTCACCATACCATGCAAGCGCTGTCCCCTAAAGGGACGCAGGGTTCATGATGGCGAAGCAGGCCGGGAAGTCCACTGGGATTAACAGTCGCAGCATCAGTGCCCTCTTGGGGCAGCTGGAGTTCCAAATAGGGCAGAGTGAGGAAGATTGTCTGTTTGTGTGTGTGCGGAGTTTTACCAGCTATTGACAATATGTCAGGCTCAGACAGAAAGCTGGCATGTAATTCTCCAGTTCCACAGACCAGTTTTCTCATAGAAACTTGAGCCTCTTTGTCAAAAAAAACTGAGTGGGTGTGGTTAGGTCATCACTCTGGCAGGATGGGGCCTCTTAGAGCGAGGAACCAGCTGCTTTGCAGCCGAATAGCTCCCAGCACACACTGTAGAGATCTTGGGGGGTTCCCTCCGACATTCATCGCTGGCATACCTCTTTTCTTCCCCCCCCACCCCTCAATCTCCATTGTCCCATGCCCGCCACACATCATAGAACCCCCCCATGGGTCTCTCACCAGGGTCCACCTAGGCACGGCACAGATTAACACTGCCTGGTTGGCTGGCACTGCAACCTGTGCAGGGCATTTCCTTCTACTCCCCAGGAGCATTATTTATATCTGTGCCCCAGAGGGATCCCCTTTTCTGCCTCGTGACTGGCCAAACCTAGTGTCAGTCGGTGAGGTATGACTATTTAGTGAAGGGGCATCATTAGTGAAAGGAGGGTGGTGTTAATAACATTTCAATTTATTTAATTGAGGACCATGCCCTCTGTGAATGTGAATCTTTTGATGCCATCAAACAGGAGCGGGAAAAATCTGGGAACGTGATTTTTCTCGCAAGATATTCTGCCCTCGCAGCCGATCCCGCGGGCGGTGAGTGAAGCCTCAAGATTCCAGGCTATGTGTGAGACTCTGTGTGATAGAGCCGTGAGACTGGGAGTAAACCACACTGTTCCCTTCCTCTACCTCCCTCCCAGAAATCTGCCCACAAAGCAGGACCAGAGAGGAGGAAAGCCCAGGCTGAAAGCAACCTGCTTCTGACTCCACTTTTGCACAAATTCCACTGAGGCCAGCACAGAGTGTGCTCCACAGAAACAAATGCAAGGTCATTGTTAGTTAAACCCAACTCCACAGCTTAACCATGGTCCCTACCCTTTCCCTGGTGACCAGGACGTAGGACACAGGAGCAGGCGTAGACCATTCAGCCCATCGAGCCTGCTCCCCCACTTAGTATGATCAGGCTGATTGGACACTTTAATGCCTGTTACATCCACTATCACCATAAATAGGACATAGGACTTAATCTGTCTCTGCTTCTTAATCGAAAAAGCAGAAAAGGTTAACTATACTTTTTAAAATTTATGTTTAATGTAGTACCAAAAGTTATCTTGCTGACATTTGCTCACAGCCCTTTGAGTGAGAAATGTAATGTGACCCCCATGCAAAAAAGTTGGACAAGCCTGATCTAAATCGTGTGCATGTTACTGCCATAGTTTTCATTTTATTATCTTTTATTCAGCTTTCCTATTTTTTTGTTATGTCTCCACAAAATTACCTTCATCTGTGTTAGTGGGCTCTCCCTGTTGTTTATTTCTTTTCAGCCATCGCCAACACAGTTCTGCAACCTAACCTCAGTGTTGGTAGGCATCAGAATTGGAGGGACAGTATCCGATTTTCCCTTTCAATGATGTGATGCAAAGCTGAGGACAGGATCGCATTTCACATATTTGACCTGTCACACAACTATGTTGGAGATGGCTGTAAAGAAATAAACAACAGGGACAGCCCACTAACTCACTTATAAAATTCACTGTCAGAAATGTCATCTTCACAGTGAATAGAGTTGTCATCCATTGTCTTAACATGACATGTTCCTTTATTTCCTAGTTCCAGTTTAAACTTTTTAAAATTATGATTGTAATAACTTGTATACAGAACGTGATAATAAATTTTGATAGTCCAATTTTTATACTTTAACGTTGCTGATAGTAATTCAGCGATCAAATGGCAGTCAGGGAGCCATACAGCAAAGAAGATGGGCCCAATTTGTCTGTGTTGGTACCTGTGCTGTAGAGGCTATGCAATTAATCTCACTCTCCTCTTTGCCCATTGCCACTTCAAATCTTTTTGCTTTTCACCTCTTTATCCAATCCCCTGTTGTCGCTGATCACTACTGCTAGATGGTGAAACATTTGGTTTTATTATTTGAATAAACTGTCCATTGTATTGTGATGTAATTACTACTTAACTGTGATACTTGCAAGTACCGTGGAAGGTCCATTGCAATTACCAAGATAGGAAATAAAGCAAAGTGCCTAAATACTGGGCATTTATAAGAAGAAAAGAAAGGTTAGCACTCCAGGATTGGACCCTTTGAACCACGTCAGTATGGAAATTTAAGCAGCAGATCACAGTGTAAGCACATATTTCCCAGAGACTGATTAAAAATATGTTCCATGTTGTATATTGCGTCACGGTAGCATGATGGTTAGCACTGTTGCTTCACAGCACCTGGGACCCGGGTTTGATTCCCAGCTTGGGTCACTGTCTGTGTAGAGTCTGCACGTTCTCTCCCAATCTGCGTGGATTCCCTCCCCGTGCACCGGGTTTCCTCCCACAAGTCCCGAAAGATGTGCCTTTAATAATAATAATAATAATAATAATAATAATCTTTATTGTCACAAGTAGGCTTACATGAACACTGCAGTGAAGTTACTGTGAAAAGCCCCTAGTCGCACATTCCGGGGCCTGTTCGGGTACACGGAGGGAGATTTCAGAATGTCCAAATTACCTAACAAGCACGTGTTGTGCTTTGTGATTTGTGGGAGGAAACCGGAGCATCCGGAGGAAATCCACGCAGACACTGGGCAGACTCCACACAGACAGTGACCCAAGCCGGGAATTGAACCTGGGACCCTGGCGCCGTGAAGCAACAGTGCTAACCACTGTGCTACCGTGCCACCTGTTAGGTGAATTGGACATTCTGAATTCTCCCTCAGTGTACCCGAACAGGCGCCATAGTGTGGCAACTAGGGGATTTTCACAGTAACGTCATTGCTGTGTTTTTTAAAAAATGTTTTTTGGTATCCCCTGTGTATCACTCCCCGCCGGGTTTTCCCCTCTCTTTTCTCACCCCTGATTCCCATTGTTGTTGCTCCTGCCTGCCCCAGCCCTCCCCTGTGACCCTTGGCTCTGCTGTTGGGTTTGGTTGTACTTTCCTATTTCCTCAGTTCCCCCCCCCCCTTCCCTTCTGTGCCGTGACACCTCTCGCTTTGTCCTTGGCTACCTAATTGTTGGCCACAAACAGGTCTCAGAACAACCGAGTGAATGGCTCCCACGCTGTGTGGAAGCCCTCTTCCGACCCACAGACGATGAATTTGATTTTCTCCATTTGGGGAAATTCCGACACATCGGACAGCCAGTCTGCAGCTTTAGGCGGTGCTGCTGACCGCCAGGCGAGCAGGATTCTACGGCAGGCGATCAGGAAGGCAAAGGCAAGGGCTTCAGCCCTCCTCCCCATGAAGAGATCTGGCTGTTCTGATCCCCCGAAGACTGCCACTCTCGGGCATGGCTCCACCCTCATCCCCACCACTTTGGACATTGCCTCGAAAAAGACTGTCCAGTACCCAGCGAGTCTGGAGCAAGACCAGAATATGTGGTGTGGTTGAACTTCACTGCAGTGTTAATGTAAGCCTACTGTGACACTAATAAATATTATTATAAAACTCTCTGTAAAAGGTTTTGTTTCATACTTGCTAGCTGAGCAGTTCTCACAGTCATAAAGATTTACAGCATAGAAACAGGCCCATCGGCCCAACTTGTCCATGCTGCCCAATTTTTACCACTAAGTTAGTCCCAGTTGCCCACATTTGGCCCATATCCCTCTATACCCATCTTACCCATATAACTGTCTAAATGCTTTTTAAAAGTCAAAATTGTACCTGCCTCTACTACTGCCTCAGACAACTCATTCCAGACACTCATCACCCTCTGTGTGAAAAAATTGCCCCGCTGGATCCTTTTGTATCTCTCCCCTCTCACCTTAAACCTATGCCCACTAGTTTTAGACTCCCGTACCTTTGGGAAAAGATGTTGACTATCTAACTTATCTACCCCCCTCATTATTTTATAGACCTCTATAAGATCACCCCTAAGCCTCCGACGCTCTGTTCAAGACATTTGTATCATTCTAACCCCTTAAAAATATTACTGTTCACAACATAACTATAACATTATTTTGTTTAATTCTGGTTTTCGAATGAATTACATATTTATATTTTTGAACAGCAAGTGCAAACGATATCCTTGAGGAAGGTGGCTGAGAACAGGTATACTGCAGTGTGAAGTGACTGAATAATTAATCATGATTGAAGCTTATTAACATTTGGCCCTAGGTTAATTTAATTAAGCAACTTACTAAATTCAGCGTACATCTTGTAATTGAGCTTAATTCCTCACAGCCAGAGCCCCAGCAAATCACCAACACTCACTTCATGTGTGCGAATTCTTGAGGTGTTTCAAATGACCACAGTTCAGACCATCTATTAAGTAAAATAGGGAAAATGTTAATTTATTTCAGATGGAAAGAAATATGCAACATGCCACATATTTTTCCAGAACCTAAAATGAACTGACTATGGTATTTCAGCTATAACTTATTTTTGTTTTGAGACTTCTGGTGGCAACCATAGTGTGAACAGTCGCACATTTGGCAGCTCCCGCTCGAGGCTGTTTTTTTTCGGACCTTTTCCCCATTCGGAAGGTGGATGGGTGGCTAAAAAAGGTGTAGGGCTTGCCAGAGGGAAGTCTTACTCCACTGGTTTTTGGACCCACGGACCAGAAGTGGGTCAAGAAGAAGGGAGCAGCATGAGCAGGAGAATCTATGCGCCACAGCTTATGATGGCGGAGGGCGCATGGCCTGCGCTGCCTACCCAATGGTCGCTGGATCAACTGGTGGCCTTCTTCAATGAGAAGTTCAGCCAGCAGAGGAGAGAGGCCCAAGGCTGTAGACCTGTTGAAAACTGGAATTCACCGGGTGGAGCAGAGTTTGGAGTCCCAGAATCAGGCCATCCGGAAAGTGGAGGAGGCGGTGGGGGAGACACGAGGAGCTTCGGCTTCGCTGCCGGCCGAGGAGGGAGTAATGCGAGATACCCAGAAGCGGCTACAGGAGATGGTAGAAGATCTTGAGAACCGCTCCCGGAGGCAGAACTTGAGAATTGTAGGGATGCCTGAAGGCATTGAGGGAGCAGACCCTGCCACGTATGTGGCTGGAAAAGCTGATGGGAGAGGGGGCCTTTGGCCGGCTCCTGGAGGTCGACCAAGCGCATAGAACGCTAATGAGGAGGCAGCAGGTGAGCCAGCCACCAGGGGCAATGGTGGCACGTCTACACCAGTTCCTAGATATGGAGAAGATGTTGAAATGGGCAAGGGGATGCACCTGGGAGGGAAGTGCGCTGCAAGTGTATCAGAACCTGGACCCGGATCTGGCAAAGAGGTGGGCCGGGTTTAATTGAGTGAAGGCTACTCTCTTTAAAAAAAGGGGGTGAAGTTCGGGATGTTGTAACCACCTCGCCTCTGGGAGACCTTTAATAATAAAGAGCACTATTTTGGAACACCAGAGGAGGTGGTGGAATTTTTGAGGGTGAAGGACAATGAACTCCAGGTGAAGGAGGACATTGAACTGTGGAGGAGGGGTGTGGAGATGAATAGTTTTCCTTTTGTTTCTGGTTCTTTGGTAATTCTGGTATATTTTGGTTGGGTTGGTGATTGGGGAACTCGACTCCTCCAAGCTGTTTTAAGGCGATGAGGGGGAGAGTGCACCTTTTAGACTGTTGGGGTTTTTTGTTTTTCTTGGTTTTTTTATTGTACGGTTGCGAGGTGAGTAAGCGGAGGGGGAGGGGAATCATTTGTGGGGTGGTGGTAGGAGGCTGTGGCACCTTGGGCAAGGAGTGCCAGGCTAGCGGGATGAGCTAGTTAATGGGAGCGCAGTGGGGGGGGGGGGGGGTGTGATCAGGTGGTTAGCAGAGGGGGATGAGGTTGTTTTGTTGGGGGGAGATGGGGCTGCTGACGAAGGTGATGTTGCTGTGGTGCTATGTGGGAGGGAGTGGTGATGGACATCCGGGGGTTGGCCTGGAGGGTTGCGTGGCACAGGCGGGGAGCTGGCCTAAGAAGGGATATGCTTGATAGGCGGGGGGGGGGGGGGGGGGGCGTGCCCTCGCCCTCGCCCTCTGACCAGGCTGGTCGCATGGAACGTGAAGGGGCTGAATGGGCCAGTCAAACGGCCACGTGTTTTCACGCATCTGAGGAGTTTGAAGGAGGATGTGGCCTTTTTGCAACAGACACATCTGAAGATTGGGGACCAGACAAGACTAAGGAAAGGGCGGGTAGGGCAAGTTTTCCATTCGCCATTGGATATGAAGACGTGTGGGGTGGCGGTGCTGGTCAGTAAGCGTTTGAGGCGGGGAATATTGTAGTGGGGGAGGTTCATGATGGTAAGTGGGAAATTGGAGGGGCTGCCAGTGGGCCTAGTTCATATTTATGCCCCAAATTGGGACGATGTGGAGTTTATGAGGCGAGTATTGGGGAAGTTCCTGGACCTGGACTAGCACTGGCTCATTATGGGTGGGACTTTGATACGGTCATTGATGCGGGGATGGACCGATCGAGATCGGGGAGAGTGTCGGCAGTGGCAAAGGAGCTGAAGGTGTTTATGGAACACATGGGGGGAGTGGACCCGTGGAGGTTTGGGAGGCCGAGGGCAAAGGAGTTTTCATATTTCTCCGATGTGCATAAGGTCTACTCGCAGATTGATATTTTTGTGGTGGGTAAGTCGTTGCTGGCGTAGATGGTGGATTCGGGATATTCCGCGATCGTGGTCTCAGACCACGCACCGCATTGGGTGGACTTGCAAGTCATCGGGTTGGGGGAGGGGGGGGGGGGGGGGTTGCTCAGCGCCTGCAGTGAAGGTTGGATGTCGGATGCTTGCAGAAGAGGAGTATGAGCGGGTGAGGGCCGCCACCTGGGGGTACATGGGAGTAAACAAGACAGGTGAGATCTCGGCCGCCACGCTATGGGAGGCACTCAAGGCAGTGGTCGGGGGAGTTTATATCCATTCGGGCTCGCAGGGAGAACGAGGAGCTAGCAGAGATGTCAAGATTGGTGGATGAGATTATGCGTGTCGACAGAAGGAACTCGGAGGCCCCGGAGGCAGGATGGTTGAAGGAGAGGCAGAAGCTCCAGATGGAGTTTGGGCTGCTGTCCACGAGGGAGGCAGTGGGGCAGCAGCGTAGGGCCAGGGGGCAGTGTATGAGTGCGGGGAGAAGGCTAACCGGATGCTGGCCCACCAGCTCCGGAAGCGGGAGATGGCGAAGGAGATTGGCAGGGTAAAGGACAGCAAAGGTGAAGTAATATTGGATCCAGTGGGGGTGAATGGGGTGTTTGAGAAGGGGGCTTTATGAATCGGAACCCCCAGGAGGGAGGGAATGTGGAATTTTTTGGCCGGGTTGAAATTCCCCAGGAAGAGGGGGCCAGCAGCTCCCATTGGATTCTTCAAGGTGCTAGTGGATATGGGGGCAGGGAAGGCCCCTGGCCCGGCTGGCTTCCCAGTAGAATTTTATAAAACGTTTTCGGGAGACCTGAGACCCCTGCTGGTAAAGGCATTTAATGAGGCGAGGGAGAATGGTGAGCTCCCCCTACCTTGACGCAGGCCTTAATATTTCTGATCCAGAAGAAAGTTAAGGATCCGGAACCGTATGGGTCCGACCACCCAATATCACTATTGAATGTTGATGCCAAGTTGTTGGCTAAGGTTTTGACCTCGTGGATTGAGGATTGTGTGCCAGAGGTGATAGGGGGGACCAGATGGGATTCGTAAAAGGGAGGTACATGTTGGCCAACATCAGGCGCCTGTTAAATGTCATAATGATGACCCCAAAGGGACACAATGCGGAGGTGGCGGTCACAATGGATGCGGATAAGGCCTTTGATCGGGTAGAGTGGGAGTATTTGTCGGAGGTATTGGGGCGGTTCGGGTTTGGGCAGGGGTTTGTGGATTGGCCCCTCGAGTAAAGAAGGCGCTGGTTGGCCTTGTCAAATGTAATCAATTGTTATTGGGCGGCAAATATAGTCATAGTAAGGAAGTGAGTAGTGGGGGAGGGGTTGGTATGGCGTAATGGAGGCAGTCTTGTGTAAGGGTACTAGTTTGGGAGCATTGTTGACGGCACCTCTGCCATTCTCGCCGGTCAGGTACTCCACAAGTCCAGTAGTAGTGGCGGCCCTGATGGTGTGGGGGCAGTGGCGACAGCCCTTGAGGCTTGAGGGCCTTGGTTTGGGCCCCGATCTGCGAGAATCACAGGTTTGCTCCGGGGGGACTAGACGGGGGGGGGGGGGTTTCAGGGTTGGCGGTAGGCGGGGATCGAGCGGTTTGGGGATTTATTCGAGGAGGGCAGCTTCCCGAGCTCGGAAGGACTGGTGGAGGTGCATGGGTTGCCCAGAGGAAATGGGTTCCGATACTTACAGGTGCGGAGAAAATGGGTGCCATCCTTTCCTGATCTGCCGCCCCCGAGGTTTGCAGGACAAGTTTCTATCGAGAACAGAGGTTGGAGAGGGCAGCATGTCAGAGATATATAAGGAATTGATGGACTGAGAGGGCGCCCCGATAGGAGTAGTTAAGCAAAAGTGGGAGGAGGAACTGGGGGGTGAGCTGGAGGCTGGGCTATGGAAGGAAGCTTTGAGGAGGGTGAATGGATCCTCTTCGTGCGCCAGGCTGAGTCTCATTCAATTTAAGGCAGTCCGCATATGACAGTGGCTAGAATGAGTAGGTTCTTTGAGGGTGGAAGATAGGTGTGGCGGTGCGCGGGGGGCCTGCGAATCATGGGTGGCACGGTAGCACAGTGGGTAGCACTGTTGCTTCACCGCTCCAGGGTCCTAGGTTCGATTCCC
This sequence comes from Scyliorhinus torazame, assembly GCF_047496885.1. Classification (NCBI taxonomy): domain Eukaryota; kingdom Metazoa; phylum Chordata; class Chondrichthyes; order Carcharhiniformes; family Scyliorhinidae; genus Scyliorhinus; species Scyliorhinus torazame. The sequence goes on from NC_092718.1 coordinate 176,888,912, forward strand.
GGCTTCGGTCACTGTCTGTGGAGTCTGCATGTTCTCCTTGTGTCTGCGGGGGTTTCCTCCTGGAGCTCTGCTTACCTCCCACAGTCCAAAGACGTGCAGATGGATTGGCCATGCTAAAGTGTCCTTAATGTCCAAAGGGGTTGGGTGGGGTTGCTGGATTACGGGTATGGGGCAGAAGTGTAGGCTTAAGTGGGGTGCTCTTTCCAAGGGCCGGTGCAGACTCAATGGGCTGAATGGATTCCTGCACTGTAAATTCTATGTCTTATGTTCACACGTTTTGGGTCTGCCTGAAGTTGGGGGGATTTTGGCAGGGGCTCGCTGATGTGATGTTCAAGGTACTGAGGGTGAAGGTGGTTCCGAGTCCAGAATTGGCAGTGTTTGGAGTGTCGGAAGACCCGAGAGTCCAGAGGACGAGCAAGGCCAACGTTCTTGCCTTTGTCTCTCTGGTAGCCCGGAGACGGTTCCTGTTGGGGTGGAGGGATTTGGAGCATCCGAAACCGGGGATGTGGGTGAGCGACTTTGCGGATTTCCTCAGGTTGGAGAAATTAAATTCACCTTAAGGGGGTCAATGGATGGGTTCACCCGGAGATGGAAACCATTAATTGACTTCTTCCAGGACGGTTAAGTCAGTGGGAGGGGGGGGGGGTTAGGGTTAACAAGAAAAAATGGAGGCAGAGAGAGTGGATGTTATGGTAGGGAGGGAGGGCAGGCTGCGGTTGTTGGTTACTCACTGAGTTACGATGTAATCTGTTCGTTATCTGTTCTCTTTTTGATCTTGGTTCTGGTTGTATTTGATGTTTATTTATAAATGCCTTAATAAAAATATATTTTAAAAAAACATATTTTTGTTTCCACGATATTATGTGATTGTATGAGGAACCTAATTGAGTTTGTTATGGAAGAAATGCTGATTGACTATTTTACCCAAACATTAAAAAGGCATTAGAAAGATAGAGAGCAAAACCAACTCAATTTAGTTTGTCTGAACAATATTTCAATCAGAAACTTTAAAATGCAACTTCTACTACATTGCAGTGAGATTTTCTATTTCCCACTCCTACCACCCTATGGCTCTAAGTGAGATTCATAGCTTTATGCCAGATACTGCCAAGTTAGAGGAAGTTGTTGTGATGTGGACCCACAGAGACTAAGCTCCAGACTGAATTCGCACAAAATGCTCACTGCAAACAGACAGTGGAGGCTTTCAATTTGTTAGTCATGGAATTGAACTCAGCGCTCATATTTGGAAACCAAATTCCATTGCTTTCAATGAGTTTGTGTTAATAATATTCTCGTATACGAGCATCTACCGCAATTCGGACACACTGTTTAATGAGCAAACATGCATTTTATTGGACTCCCGGGTCTTCCGACACTCCAAACACTGCCAATTCTGGACTCGGAACCACCTTCACCCTCAGTATCTTGGTCATCACATCAGCAAACCTGTGCCAAAATCCCTCCAACTTCAGGCAGGCCCAAAACATGTGAACATAGCCATAGAATTCACAGTGCAGAAGGAGGCCATTCAGCCCATCGAGTCTGCATTTTAAATAATTGAAAGGCTATCCCATAGTTACGGATCCTCTCGGAAGGAGCGATCACAATATGGTGGAATTTAAAATACAGATGGAGGGTGAGAAGGTAAAATCAAACACTAGCGTTTTGTGCTTAAACAAAGGAGATTACAATGGGATGAGAGAAGAACTAGCTACGGTAGACTGGGAGCAAATACTTTATGGTGAAATAGTTGAGGAACAGTGGAGAACCTTCCAAGCGATTTTTCACAGTGCTCAGCAAAGGTTTATACCAACAAAAAGGAAGGACGATAGAAAGAGGGAAAATCGACCGTGGATCTCTAAGGAAATAAGGGAGAGTATCAAATTGAAGGAAAACGCATACAAAGTGGCAAAGAATAGTGGGAGATTTGAGGACTGGGAAATCTTTAGAGGGCAACAGAAAGCCACTAACAAAGCTATAAAGAAGAGTAAGATAGATTATGAGAATAAACTTGCTCAGAATATATAAACAGATAGTAAAAGTTTCTACAAGTATATAAAACAAAAAAGAGTGGCTAAGGTAAATATTGGTCCTTTAGAGGATGAGAAGGGAGATTTAATAATGGGAGATGAGGAAATGGCTGAGGAACTGAACAGGTTTTTTGGGTCGGTCTTCACAGTGGAAGACACAAATAACATGCCGGTGACTGATAGAAATGAGGCTATGACAGGTGAGGACCTTGAGAGGATTGTTATCACTAAGGAGGTAGTGATGGGCAAGCTAATGGGGCTAAAGGTAGACAAGTCTCCTGGCCCTGATGGAATGCATCCCAGAGTGCTAAAAGAGATGGCTATGGAAATTGCAAATGCACGAGTGATAATTTACCAAAATTCACTAGACACGGGTGGTCCCGGTGGATTGGAAATTAGCAAACGTGACACCACTGTTTAAAAAAGGAGGTAGGCAGAAAGCGGGTAATTATAGCCCAGTTAGCTTAACTTCGGTAGTAGGGAAGATGCTGGAATCTATCATCAAGGAAGAAATAGCGAGACATCTGGATGGAAATTGTCCCATTGGGCAGACGCAGTATGGGTTCATGAAGGGCAGGTCGTGCCTAACTAATTTAGTGGAATTTTTTGAGGACATTACCAGTGCGGTAGATAACGGGGAGCCAATGGATGTGGTATATCTGGATTTCCAGAAAGCCTTTGACAAGGTGCCACACAAAAGGTTGCTGCATAAGATAAAGATGCATGGCATTAAGGGGAAAGTAGTAGCATGGATAGAGGATTGGTTAATTAATATAAAGCAAAGAGTGGGGATTAATGGGTGTTCCTCTGGTTGGCAATCAGTAGCTAGTGGTGTCCCGCAGGGATCAGTGTTGAGCCCACAATTGTTCACAATTTACATAGATGATTTGGAGTTGGGGACCAAGGGCAATGTGTCCAAGTTTGCAGATGACACTAAGATGAGTGGTAAAGCAAAAAGTGCAGAGGATACTGGAAGTCTGCAGAGGGATTTGGATAGGCTAAGTGAATGGGCTAGGGTCTGGCAGATGGAATAGTGTTGACAAATGTGAGGTTATCCATTTTGGTAGGAATAACAGCAAAAGGGATTATTATTTAAATGGTAAAACATTAAAACATGCTGCTGTGCAGAGAGACATGGGTGTGCTAGTGCATGAGTCGCAAAAAGTTGGTTAACAGGTAATTAAAAAGGCGAATGGAATTTGTCCTTCATTGCTAGAGGGATGGAGTTTCAGACTAGGGAGGTTATGCTGCAATTGTATAAGGTGTTCGTGAGGCCACACCTGGAGTATTGTGTTCTGTTTTGGTCTCCTTACTTGAGAAAGGACGTACTGGCACTGGAGGGTGTGCAGAGGAGATTCACTAGGTTAATCCCAGAGCTGAAGGGGTTGGATTACAAGGAGAGGTTGAGTAGACTGGGACTGTACTCGGAATTTAGAAGGATGAGGGGGGATCTTATAGAAACATATAAAATTATGAAGGGAATAGATAGGATAGATGTGGGCAGGTTGTTTCCACTGGCGGGTGAAAGCAGAACTAGGGGGCATAGCCTCAAAATAAGGGGAAGTAGATTTAGGACTGAGTTTAGGAGGAACTTCTTCACCAAAGGGTTGTGATTCTATGGAATTCCTTGCCCAGTGAAGCAGTAGAGGCTCCTTCATTAAATGTTTTTAAGATAAAGATAGATAGTTTTTTGAAGAATAAAGGGATTAAGGGTTATGGTGTTCGGGCCGGAAAGTGGAGCTGAGTTCACAAAAGATCAGCCATGATCTCATTGAATGGCGGAGCAGGCTCGAGGGGGCAGATGGCCTACTCCTGCTCCTAGTTCTTATGTTCTTATTAATTCCATTATTACTTTGTGATAGTCCGGGCTCTTGTTTCTGTCCTTACCCACTAGGTTTCGTTCAGCGTGAAGGTGTTTCTTCATTTCTAGTTTTGCCAGTGCCCGCGTAGGTTTCCTCTGAGAAATCCCGTTACCTCCCACAATCCAAAGATGTGCAGGTTAGGTGGACTGGCCATTATAAATTGCCCCTTAGTGTCCAAAAGGTTAGGTGGGGTTACTGGGTTATGAGGATAGGCTGGAGACGTGGACTTAAGTAGGGTGCTCTTTCCAATGGCCGGTGCAGACTCGATTGGCCGAATGGCCTAATTTTGCTCTGTAAATTCTATGATGTAACCGCAAGTTCTTTTTTCGTACTCCATTTTCCTATCATGTTTTCCCATTTTATCCTTTACTGCCTCTTTGGGCACTCTATCCCTTAAGTGTAATGTACTCAAACTTAAACTTTCCACCATCCATTTTCTAAACTTAAAATTTGTGTGCCTCAGATTAGAACTTGTGGCAATCTTGAGCATCTTGTATAGCTCAACTATTTAAACTTTCAGGAACCCTGAGAAATGTCTCCAATGAAGTTTACGGTCTCAAGAATAAACAAATGCAGTCTCTTCAATGTGCCCTGATTGCCACATTCAAGATATCTGAACATCAATCCAGCCCATTTGATTCAGCTATGATACTGCCTACATTTTAAAAATATATTGCCTGCTGATGGTTCCACAATTTTATTCAGTTAATGCCAACCCGTAAAGACCAAGGAGCTTTCAGGGCCCGATCTCAATCTAAGTTGAGTTGGCAAATCTCAGTAGGGGAAGCAGTAAGTGCAGAACAAACATCCTCCTAAAAAAAGTCATAGAATTATATTTTTGTGGGGTATTGGTTGCAGCTCGGCAGATCCGAATACGTCTTCATAGCCATATGTCGGTTAACTGTAAGTCTTTATCAACTCTGAGAACTATTTACAAATATGCAGTAAAGGGTACATCTCCATGCTTACTGGTACACACGGCTCTCTCTCCAACAACAGACTGACCTTGGGTAGGGGTGATTTGTGTTCTGACACACTGTGTGGATGGTACTGTACTCAGTCATACATTAACCCTATATGTGCTGAACTTTTATCCTACATATTACCCCCAAATCTTTACCCAATGTATTCTAAGTGATTATAATTTTCCTGATGGCTTAAATTGCTATCATACATTTACATTGTCATTAAAACCCCCAAACCCCCTTTCCTTCAAGTTTTTGAAATCAAGGATTCAGGTCTGGAGGCCAAAAAACCCTTCAATGTCTTGATCGCAGTAGTGTCGGAGGAATGCTGGGCATTCTGTAAGGAATCCTGTAAGTTTGGAGGTTGTTCTGGCATTGAGGTACATTTACATCCTTTTCTTCCATTCTTTCGTATTGAACCCCACTTGGTCGGTTTGGCTGTTCCGCCAGTCGGTGGTTCCAACCCAACTCACTTCTTCGGGGGCGAACAAACAATGTGTTCATCTCTTTTTCGTTCCTTTCATTCCTTCCGTTGTTATATGGGTTGTCGCGACATGCATTGTGAAAGATTGTGTTTCAAAAATTTTCGTTCCCACTTGTTTCACAATTACACCCAAATTTGAGTACTTTCTTCTTTTCCAGCTGTTCTTTGAGCTTATGAATCGTTTTCATTCCACTCAGCAACTACTCTGGTAAGTTGAGTTGCATTTGTTGCAGAGTTACCTGCAAAGCTCATATGAGTTTAACAACTTCGCCTAAGCATTGAGCTCTGTTCGGAATCTTTTTTCCATGGTCACTGACTGCTCTTTGGACTCTTTCAGTTCACTCATCAGGTCGTCAATCTGCTTCATAGAATTATTCTTATCTGCTTTCAACATCTGGACTTGCCGTTCCATTTTGTGTATCGCAACCTTCTCGTTGTTCAGGTTGGACCAAAGTTCAAAAATTTCATCAGCTTTGGTTGTTGATTCTGTTCAAGCAACTGTTCTGCTCCATTAACAATTCTTTCTCCTGTTTCATGCATGTTGAACGATGCTTACCAGAGACATCTGATGCTTGAATCAGGTTCTAATTGAAAATCTTTGTTAGATTTGCTTCTACAAGGTCCTAATTTTAAACTTTTTAAGTCCCCCTTATAGTGTTCTACTTATTGTGAGCAACATTTCAGTGTTCCTATCAGTTCTTGTTTTTTCTTTACAAGCTCATCTTTTGTCCATGAAAGTTGGTTCTCCACACTGATTAGTTTTTCTTTAGCAGAGTATAATTCCTTTGCACTATCCTTCAAGCTCACACTCTGTAATCACACTTCTACCAATTGTTTCTGAGACTCTTCATGTTCTTCTATGAAATATTTTACCTGCTCTTGCCATTCTAGCTTCTCAATTTTCATCTCTTCATATATATCCTTGGAAAATAATGTTTCCCACATTTTCCTCCAAATGCCTAAACATTTTCTTCAGCTCTGTGGTCTCTTCCTTGTACCTTTTCACTTCCTCCGGGAATGTAGCCCATTCCTGAATCTTCTGTGCCAAATGGTTCTTCAGTTTTTTTCAAGGCCGCAAATTCTTTGAGTGCATATTCTGCCTGCTGTTGCGGCTGGCTGTATTTCTGGTTGAGCTTTCCCAATTCGCGCTTTGATTTACCGACAATTGAGAGTTGCTATTTCCCTCGGCACCTTTGCGCGCCTCAGAAATTTGTTTGTTCAGATCTCAAAAGAATTTGGTACATTGAAGATTTCAGTTCATTGTGCGTTTTCAAAGGTATATACTCAACTTGTATTAAAACTTCCAATTCAGCTTTGATGCCAACATTTTCCAACCTTATTCCACTTTCCGTTTTGCAGCATTTGTGTATTTCAGAAAGTTTACCTTTATTCACTGTCAGCTGCCCTCTCTGTTGGCAGTTCGGCGAAGGTGGATGCGACTTCTGGAAGGTTCCCTGCCTCTTTGGCTCCCACGTGTGGTTTGCTCAGGTAATATCCTTTACTCTTTCATAGCTTTACTGGGGGTTTCTATCTCTCTTTTTAAAACTCGTGTTTCTCAACTTGAAGATTAAATTATTTGTCCTTTAATATTTATTAAGGCTTTTAATATTTAATATTACATTGAAGGTAGCTGAGGATTAATCAATGCCCATGCACAGCATTGGGATTACTTCATCCACAATACACCAAGCGAGTTTAAAAACATTTTAACTTGTACTTTGTCTGATTTCTGACTTAACTCTGATGTATTCCTGTAGTGAAAAAAGATTATTTTCCCAGGCCTCCAATTTTGGGTCCGTTTTGGCCCTTAGCTTAAATTGATCTGATAGTTTTAATTTACTATCCATGGCTCTTTCCGCCCCCCCCCCCCTCCCCCCACTTAAAAGTGGCTCTGCGAACTGTTGTTTCTTTTTGTTTCTCTTTGTTCTTTCTGTGCTTTATTGGGTTTCAGTGGGTTCCTGCTGCAATCGAGGGCCCAATTCTTCAAACTAATCGATTTCCCAGGAAGCGTCAAAACAAGCTATTTGAGCCAGCTACCAGATTTGTAAACAGAGAACATATGCTGGAAGGTGATTTTTAAGCTCTGCTTTCAGTTTTATAAAAACGTTCTTTTTTTTTCCATCGAGCCTGGCCTTCACATGGTATAGTGCCAGCCATGGACCCATTGCTGCAGCTTCCTTGTCACTGTGCTCTGAAATGCTACTGCTGACCCCGATAGCTGCCGATTTTATACAGTAGTTTCTACCCTTTTACTGTATTTTGTTCACCATCTTTTGATTTGGCTAAGTCTCTTCACTGCATTGACTCAGGTTCTTCATTTCATCTGCCTCTCAACCTTTTTTCCCTTTTTGAAATTTTCCCCAGCCTTTTGAAATCTAGCTATGTCTGTTGACTGCGCCAATCTGGTCTGGCAATGGATCTCCACAAGACCCGGTGGAGTCCTTCAGCCTCTACATCTGCCACGGAACTTTTTTTTAATGCAAACTCCAACTGTGCCTTCAATATAGGCACACTTAATTCGGGTTCCTTTAGTGTTCCCTACCTTTGAGATTCTGGGTTCATTCTCCAGCTTCTCTGGGTCCATCCCTCACTCCCATCGTGTTGGTTACAGTTTGTTAGGTCTGAAGTCTTGTATAGGTTAACTTAAGTTTTTATTGACTCTTAGAACTATTTATGAATTTACAGTGAAGGTTGTCTCCATGCTTGCTGGTACATATGGCTCTGTCTAACACTCAACTGACGCTGGGTACGGTCATCTGCTGTCCTTCATCGCTGTGTGGATGGTACTGGATTCAGTCTCACATTAACCCTACGGGTCTCAGATCCTGTACAACAAATATAATAAAGGAGGACAGAATTCAGCCCATTGTACCTCTGGTGGAACAATTGAATTGTACCATCCACTGCTGAGCCCCATATCTCTTTTTCCCTTAAAGCATTCATTCTATTATCTTGGATATTACTATTAAATCCACTTCCACCACCCTTTTTCAAGCAGCGCATTACATTCTCCAACAGAGCTGTAAAGAATGTTTCCTCATGTCACGTATGTATTTTTATGTGAACTTGTTACTGACGTCTAGCCACTGGAACACAGGTTCTCTTCACCGGTCACATGTCCTTTAGTCCTTTACCCATAAGTTCGAAAACCAAAAATATCCAAAAACTGCACTTTTTCTGAACCCCGTGCACTGTTAGAACCATAGAATACCTACGGTGCTGAAGGAGGCCTTTCAGCCCATCGTATCTGCACTGACCCTCTGAAAGAACAGCCCTACATAGGCCCACTCCCCCACCATATCCCCATAACCCCACCTAACCTGCACAACCTTGGACACTAGGGCAATTTTATCATGGTCAATCCAGCTAACCTGCACACCTTTGAACTCTGGGAGGAAACTGGAGCATCCATGGGAAATCCAAGCAGACAGGGGGAGAAAATGAAACTCCACACCATCACCCAAGGACCATAACCACTGTGCCACCCCTGTTAGAGTGGGAAGTCTAGTTGTTTGTCTGTACTGTTGACTTTGCGATTTTTGTGGTGCACGTGTCAAAAAGAAACTACAGGTATCCTGTATTTATTATTGAGTGGCCATTTTAATTACTTTGGTCTACCGCTAGCCGAGGCTTAAGCCAATGTAATGCTTGTATGCCATATCCAAAAACGGGAATGATTTGAAATCCAAAATACAGTTGACCCCATGGGTTTCGGATAAAGAATACTTGACCTGTAGCAATACTCTTGTCAAAAACATTCTGATTTTGAACACCTCTCTCAAATCCCTCCTTAATCTTCTCCACTCCAAGAAGTACCACCCCTGATTCTCCCATCCATTTTGGTGATCTGGGGCGGGATTCTCTGGTGCGGCGCACTCCCGCCAGCAGCAGGATCCTCTGTCCCGTCAGCCGGCCAATGGGGTTTCCCATTTTGGGCACCCCCGCACCGTAGGGAAATCTGCGGGCGGGAGTGCGCTGCCGCTGAAACGGAGGATCCCAACCGAAAAACTCGCCTCTTTTCTTTCTAAGATCCTGACATCTTTCCTAAAGGGAGGTGCCCAGAATTTATGGCAGTACTTCAGCTTGAGGCTTAAACTGGTATTTTGTTACAGGTCACTGTAACTTCCTTGCTTTTATACTTTATTAATGAAGCCAAGGTTCCAAATGCTTTTTTTTGTTTTTTATTTGATTAAGTTTTAAGAACAATCCTAATGGGAACATTACAAACGTTAGCTTGCAATACAGCAATGATTTCAGAAAGTTACATTTGGAAGAGAAAGAAAAGGGAAAGGAAAAGAGTAGATGGAAGAAGAAAATTCCCTCCCAACCCCAAAATATAAATAATAAGAACATCAACAGCAATCGTAGGTCAGATATTGGGTGCGATTTAACGGGAAAAGTACTAAGTGCCGCATTGGGCGTGACTTCCCCGATGCTTCCCAATGGCCAAGCCGGATAGATTGCGGCCCGTATTTAATGGCACTTAGTGCCAGAAATCATCCCCTATGTGCTTCAAGATGGAACCCCCTGTCCCGCCAGCTGATTCGCCTGGACCGCACCCAAAAGCTCCCGGCTAACAAGCGGAAGTTGCTTATAAACCGCTCCCTCTGAACTCAATCCCAGGCAACACAGGACCATGGCACTACGTAGACTTACTCCACGCTTCGGGGATACCAACCTGGCCACGCTACTGGATACCGTGGAGGTGGGACAGGACACCCTGTTCCCCGAGAGGGTCGGAGAACCAGCAACAGGGCCACCAATGCTGCCGGGGAGGTAGTGGCTGTGGCCGTCACTTCGGGCAGCGTGACCAGGAGGACTGCTGTACAGTGCAGGGAGAAGATCAACGATCTCCACCGGGCGGCAAGGATAAGTTAACACTGGCCCCCTGGCATCAGTCCAGCCAGCCACCCCGCTGACCATCGCCACTCTACCCCCCAACAAGTCGGTGGCTAACATCTTGTACCCCCCCACCGGAGCATATTACCGCATCTGTGCCCTAGCACACCCAGACACCCATCAGCACAACCCCCATGCCCGGGAGTGATGCCCACTCAGGCCACCTGCCATAGACCCCCCTCCCCTGATGCATCAAGCATTCAGCTCACAATGCCCCCTCTCTGTCCCCGAAGCAGAAGGGAGCCCATTATAGGCGGGCAAGGGCCCAGACAGACATCAGAATCCTCGCCCCCTATGAGTAACGGGTCCTGGAGGTTGCGGAATTGACCGAGGAGACAGTAGTCACCGGAAGCGGGATTGGTCTGCGCCGCAGAGTTGAGGATCCACTGCCCCTTCACCTAGATGACCTGTCTCAAATTCATGTCAGACAAAATGATCCCTCTCACTGACCACATGTCCATTCTCTCACAGGATCTCCACCTGATGGGGCTGAGCCAACCGGGTTGACGATTCCCCCTCTTACCACCCCTCCCCCTCCCGTATATATATTTTTTATATACGTATTTTATTACAAACTTATATCAAAGCAGGTTACAGCAAGTAAACACCCCGGGAAATATACTTCCCAACATTCAACTATACAGTCTGTACAGATTTTTCCCTTTTTCATCCCCCACTCTCCCCATCACCCAACCCCCACCACCCTGCGACAAATAGCTCCTCAAACACAGTCACAAACATCCCCCACCTTTTCTCAAACTCCCCCACTAAGCCCCTTAACTCATACTTTATCTTCTCTAACCGCAGGAAGTCGTACAGGTGTCCCAACCAGGGTGCTACCACCGGTGGCGATGCTGACCGCCACCACAGCAACATTCGCCGCCGTATAATCAGAGAGACAAAGGCCACGACATCGTCCTTCCACTTCTCCATGAGCTCCAGCTTCTCTGAAACCCCAAATATCGCCACCAAAGGGTCCGGGTCCACTCCCTCCTCCACTGTCCTGGTTAAGACCGCAAACACTCCCGCCCAGAATCTTCCCAATTTTTCCCAACCCCAAAACATGTGCGCATGATTTGCTGGCCCCCGCCCACACCTCTCACACTCATCTGCTACCCCCTGAAAGAACCCACTCATTCTCACCCGAGTCACATGCACCCTGTGCACCTCAAACTGTATCAGGCTCATCCTTGCACAGGAGGAAGCCCCGTTCACCCTTCGCAGTGTCTCACTCCATCCTCCCCAATTGATTTCCATTCCCAACTCCGCTTCCCATTTCTCCTTTATCTTCACCACCCGCTCACCTCCCTGCTCCCCCAGCCACTTATATACATCCCCAATTCTTCCCTCCCCTTCCACATTCGGAAGCAGCAGTCGCTCCAGCAGGGTGTATCCCGGCAACCTAGGGAACCCTTCCAGACCTTTTGTGCAAAGCCCCTAACCTTTAGATACCTGAACTCATGACCCGCCGGCAGCTCTACCCTCTCCCTGAGCTCCTCCGGACTGGCGAACCCTTCCTCCAAATACAAATCCCTCACCTTGACCAGCCCCACTTCCCTCCACCTCCTGTATACACTATCCATCCCCCCCGGCTCAAACCCATGATTCTCGCACAGTGGCATTAGCACCGACATCCCTTCCTCCCTAAAATGCCTCCTCAGCTGATTCCATATCTTCACCATTGACTGCACTACTGGGCTTCCTGAATACTGTAGCCACCTAAATTGGCCAGCTCCCGATTTAAAATGGCGAACTGCAAAGGCTGAAGGGAAAGTCAGCCAACATAGACAGAAACCAGCAGGTGCAGGTTTGCTGTGTATTTATCTCTGCAAAAGGCCAGAAGACATCAATACCAGCGACCATCAGCTTGACAATGTAGCAGCCATCTACATACTGATGAGCAATCCCCGGGAACAATAAGTAACATTTGGGACACACAAAGCAAAGCCAGACTCCCCGGCACCAGCAGGAGCCAACACAAAGGAGGTGAACGAACACCTCAAGACCGCCCATCGATCAGGGAACCGCTCCAGTATTGGAGAAAATCTAACCAAGTGATTGGGACAAAGTCCAATCACTTGGGACCAGGTACAGGGTCCGCCCCGAAAGGCGGGAAGCCCCTGGGGACTATAAGAGTTAAGCCCCAAGTTCAAATCGCTCTCTTCACCTCTGCGTCCTGCCCGGGTCACCCAGCAAGACGAACCAACATTGACCGTGACCGGTGCAGTGACCACCGAACAAAGTAAGTCTTAATTCAACGCTCGCTAGGAGGTAGGCGCTCCTAGCTACCAATCCGTACCAACTTCGAATCCCGCAGACTCAGAACCCGAACGAAAGGCCATTTGTTCCCCTGACCTGGTAGGCCAGTCCGAAGTTAAGTATAGACCTGTTAGTTGTAGAAGTAGCTTAGACGTAGAATTTGTGCATGAGTAGCGATTACTGTGTATAATAAATGTGCTTTGATTTGAATCTTACTAATCGGTGTATTGGGTTATTGATCATTACTCGGACTTGAACCTCGTGGCGGTATCATGAAGATACCTGGCAACTCGAGAGCAAAGGTAATAAAACAGAGCAATTGAACCAAGGAGAAAGTTAGCAACAATACCTACTCGGAGCCATTGGCAACGCTGCCATCACCAAAGCCCTCAAACTAGACCCTTACAAGATTCCTCCTCCATCCTAACCCACTCTACCCCTTCTCCTTCCCACCACTGCCGCACCTTGTCCACATTCGCCGCCAATAATAATGAAGCAAGTTCGGGAACGCCAACCCTCCCTGCTGCCTCTGCCACTGTAGCAGGGTCCTCCCCACCCTCGGCACCTTCCCCGCCCATACAAAGTCAGAGATGATTGTGTCCACTTTCCGAAAAAAGGTCTTTGGTATAAAGATCAGGAGAGCCTGAAAGATAAACAAGATCCTCGGCAGAATATTCATTTACACCACTTGGACCCTCCCCGCCAACGTTAAGTGCAGTGTTTTCCACCTCACAAGATCCTCCCTGGCCTCATCCACCAGCTTCATAAGTTCCACTTATGGAACCCCATCCATTCCCTCGCTACCTGAATCCCCAAATACCTAAACCTATCCCTCACTACCGTAAATGGCATCCCCCCTAAATTAGCCCGCTGTGCCAGCTCATTCACCGCGAATACCTAGTTTTTCCCTTCATTCACCTTGTAGCCCGAGAACCTTTCAAACCTCCCCAAGAGGCCCATAATCCTTTCCATGCTCTCCAACGGATCCAAAACATATAGCAAGAGGTCATCGGCATAGAGCGACACCCGATGCACCCTCTGTCCCCTTACTATCCCCTGCCACTCTGCCGACCCCTGAGAGCCATCGCCAATGTCTCTATGGCCAGTGCAAACAGCAGCGGCGACAGCGGGCACCCCTGTGTAAGTCAAAGCTTTGTGAGCTCATATCATTCGTCCTCACCCTCGCTCTTGGTGCCACATACAGCAACCGCACCCATGCCACAAATACCTCTTGTGGAAATATTAACAACATTCCCAGAGCTACAGCTGAATATTTTGGTAATAGTGCAAATTTTTGGAATACGGTTCTAGGTGCTACAATTATTATTTTTGACATCTACCTTCTGTCACACAGATCTTCTATGTAGCAAGGGTTGTAAACGATATGCTAGAGTCTTCCAAACCTGAAAATAAAACATAGCCTGAGATGCAATTTTTTGATATAATCGGCTAAGTAATAAATCATGTGGAGTACTACTTTTGATCATTTTGTGGGGGGGGATCGGGTTTTATCTGCCAGATAATATATTGTTCCTTTTTATTTAGTCCAGTTACTCACAGGTTAGAAGGGGAGGTGGAGAGTTTGTCCATGAAAATTAAATATATGGTCCATTAAACAATTTGTGTATATTTTCTAGTAATAGGCAACAAAGAAAGAAACCAAATATTTCTCACGCTGTCTATTGAGCTGATTTTTAAAAATATAAAACATTTTATTAAGGCACTTATGATTTTATAACAACATAAAATACAAATACAAATGTAAACATAATTCAGTACAAAACAACCAACAACCATACCTAGCCAACATGGCTTATACACACAATTCCGCAGTCCCTCCATCTCCTCTTGCTGATCCTGCCTAAGCTAAACTATACTAACTCCCCCCTATTCTTCCCCCCCCAACGTTCTCTAACCCCCCCCCCCCCCCCTCCACCCATCCCCTTGTATCTGCGAACAGTTTAGTTTTCCCCGAAGAAATCGATAAACAGCTGCCACTTCCGGGCAAACCCTAACATTGATCCTCTCAGGGCGAACTTAATTTTCTCAAGCATGTGAAATCCAGCCATGTTGCTAACCCATGTCCTCAATTTCAGGGGCTCCGAGTCCCTCCACGATAATAGGATCCGTCTCCGGGTTACCAAGGAAGCAAAGGCCAAAGCATCAGCCTCTCCCACCCCCTGAACTCCCAGGTCTTCCAACACTCCAAAGATCGCCACCTATGGACTCGGTGCTACCCTCGTTTTGAGCACCGTGGACATGACATCCACAAATCCCTGCCAGATTCTCCTAAGCTTCGGACTTGTGAACATGACTTGCTGGCCCTCCCGCACACCTCACACACCTGCCCTCCAACCCAAAAACCTGCTCATCCGGGCCACCGTCATGTGTGCCCGGTGAACCACCTTGAATTGTATCAGGCTGAGCCTGGCACATGATGAGGACGTGTTGACCCTACTCAGAGCATCCTCCCACAAACCTGCCTCTAGCTCCTTACCCAGCTCATCTTCCCACTTGCGCTTTACCTGCCCTCTCTGAGTTCCCTCCCACTCCATAAGCTCTTTGTAAATATCCGAAACCTTTGTGAAACTACCTTATCCTGTATCTCCTGAGGCGGTAGAAGCGGAAAGGTTGAAACCTACAGGTAGCGAAACTCCTCCTCCAAATCCTCCAAACAGGGGAAGCTCCCATTGATATTCAGATCCCCCAGCCTCTCAAACCCTGCTCTCTGCCACCTCCAAAACACCCCATCCAACCTCCCTGGTACAAACCAGTGATTGCCACAAATTAGAGCCCACACCGACGTTCCCTCATGCTTCCTCCACTGCCCCCATACCCTCTGAGTCGCCACCAACACCGGTCTTGTGGAATACCGAGCCGGCGAGAATGGCAGAGGTGCCGTTACCAGTGTCGCTAAACTTGTGCCCCTACAAGAGGCCGCCTCCACCCCTCTCCATTTCATGATAATGGCTATATTTGCCACCCAGTCGTAGTTCCTAAAGTTCGGTAGGGCCAACATTCCCCCCCTCCTCCTCCCCGGCTCCCCTCCAACAGAACTTTATTTTCTCGCGGGGTTTTACCCGCCCATATGAACCCAGAGATCACTGTATTCACCCGCTTAAAAAAGGTCTATGGGATAAAAATAGGGAGACACTGGGAAACAAACAAAAACTCGGGAGAACCGTCATCCTTACGGTCTGTACCCTCCCCGCCAGTGACAGCAGGAGCATGTTCCACCTCCGAAAGTCCTCCTTCATTTGCTCAACTAACCGGGTCAGATTTAATTTATGTATCTGCTCCCATCCCCGTGCCACCTGGGTACCCAAGTATCGAAAACTCCCTCCCAGCACTTTAAACGGCAACTCCCCCAGCCTCCTCTCTTGCCCCCTCGCTGGATCCCGAAGACCTCACTCTTACCCATGTTCAATTTATACCCCGAGAACCAGCCAAATTCCCCCAAGATCCGCATAATCACCCCCATCCTCCCAAATGGGTCAGAAATATGCAGGAGTTGCTTGTCCGCAGATAATGAGACACTATTCTCTCCCCCCCCCCCCCCCCCCCCCCCCCCCCGGATGAACCCCTTCTCGTCCTTTGAGCTTCTCAGCGCCATCACCAATGGCTCTATAGCCAAGGCAAACAACAGTGGTGAGAGTGGACATACCTGCCTCGTCCCCCTTCTCAGTCTAAAATAGTCCGAGCTCACTTGGTTCGCCGCACACTCTCCACCGGTGCCTGATACAGCAACCGGACCCAGTCCCCAAAACCCTGGCCAAACCCAAACCGCCCCAGGACCTCCCACTCCACCCGTTCGAAGGCCTTCTCCACGTCTATAGCCATCACCACCTCCCTCCTCTCGGAGGGCATCAAGATGACATTCAAGAGCCTTCTAACGTTGGCCGTTAATTGCCTTCCTTTGACAAATCCCGTCTGATCCTCCCCTATCACCCCCGGAACACAATCCGCTATTCGCAAGGCCAAAATCTTGGCCAGCAATTTGGTGTCACATTTAGTAGGGAGATTGGCCCGTATGACTCGCATTGGTTCCTTTTCTTGCTTCAGAATCAATGCGATCGAAACCTGTGATATTGTTGGGGGAAGAACACCCTGCTCCCTAGCCTCATTAAATGTCCTCACCAGCAATGGATCCAGCACTCCAGAAAACATCTTATAGAATTCCACTGGGTATCCATCTGGCCCCGGGGCCTTGCCTGACTGCGTGGCCTCCAATCTCTCTATTACTTCAACAAGCCCGATCAGGGCACCCAGCCCCTCCACCAACCCTTCCTCCACCTTTGGGACTCCAAACCCTCCAAGAATTGCCTCATCCCCTCCACCCCACCTGGGGGCTCTGACTCATACAGCCAACTTTAAAATTCCTTGAACACCCCGTTCACCCCTGCTGGGTCCAAGATCGTGTTCCCCCCTCTATCCTTCACTCTTCTTATCTCCCTGGCCGTCTCCCGTTTCCTGAGCTGGTGTGCTAACATCCTTCTCCCCATATTCATACACCACCCTCCTCGCCTTCCTTAACTGCCCCACCGCCTTCCCTGTGCATATCAGACCAAACTCCATCTGCAGCTTCTGCCGCTCCTTGAACAAGCCCACCTCCGGGGCTTCTGAGTACCTTCTGTCCTCCTGGAGAATCTCCCGAACCAGCCTATCCATCCCTGTCTGCGCCACCTTCTCCCTGTGAGCCCGTACTGAAATCAGCTCCCCCCTAACTACTGCCTTCAATGCCTCCCAAACCATTGCTGCCGAAAGCTCCCCTGTGTCATTTATCTCCACATAATTCTGGATGGCCGCCCTCACCCGCCCGCGCACACACCTCCTCATCCGCTAACAACCCTACAGCCAATCTCCACTGCGGGCGCTGGCCCCCTTCCTTGCACACCTGTAAATTCACCCAGTGTGGGGAATAGTCGGACACAACAATCGCCAAATACTCGGCATCTACCACCCCCGTCAGGAAAGCCCTATCCAAAACGAAAATATCGATTCCGGAGTACACTTTGTGCACATGGGAGAAAAAAGAAAACTCCTTTGAACTTTGTCGTCCAAACCTCCAGGGGTCTACGCCCCCCATCTGTTCCATAAATCCCTTTAGTTCCTTCGCCGCGGCTGGCACCCTCCCTGTCCTCGAACTCGACCGATCCAAACTCGGATCTATAACCATGTTCAAGTCCCCCCCCCCCCGTCCCCCCCCGCGCCCCCCCGGCCCCCCCATGATCAGCCTATGCGAGTCCAGGTCTGGAATCTTCCCCAACACCCGCCTCATAAACTCCGCGTCGTCCCAGTTTGGTGCATAGATATTCACTAATACCACCCGCATTCCCTCCAGCTTCCCACTCACCATAACGTACCTACCCCCCGAGTCTGCCACTATGATTCCATTTCAAATGACACTCGCTTATTGATCAAAACAGCTACTCCCTAGTTTTAGAGCCGAGCCCCGAGTGAAATAACTGCCCAACCCACCTCTTCCTCAGCCTAGTCTGATCCACCACCCTGGGGTGTGTCTCCTGTAGCATTGCCACGTCCACCTTTAAGCTCTTCAGATGTGCGAACACGCGAGGCCTCTTGACCGGCCCATTCAGCCCTCTCACGTTCCATGTCATCAGCCACCAGCTCGCGTCCCGCACTTCTTCAGGCCTGCCCTCGGGCGCCCACCGTCATCCACCCCCAGTCTGTCTCCAAGCGCCAGTTCCTCCCATGTCAGCAAATCAATGCACCCCCCCCCCCTCCCCCTCAAAAATAACAATCTCAATCCCCGTCAACAAACTTATCACCTGCTCACCCACCACTGCGCTTCTGTGAGCTAGCCCGCCCAGCTGGCTTGGTAGCCCCCGCCCATGGCGGCAAACATCCTACCCCTCCACTGACCTCCCTCCCCACCTCTCGAACATACATATGCAAACATCACAATCCCCAACAAACACAAAGAAGAAAATGCCACCCACCATCCCCCATTGAGAACAAAGTTAACCCGCGTACAAAACTGAGCAACGGCCCAAACCTTAGTGCAAAACAATACAGACAAAACCCAAAGAAAAAAGAAACTTAGAAATTCAGCAGCATATCAAGAACACAACTACTCGCCCCCAAGTTCAATGTTCTCCATCACCTGCCAGTCCCCTGTCCTTAACAAAGTTCATCCCCTCATCTGGCGATCCGAAGTAAAGTTCCTGGCTCTTGTAAGTGACCCACAGACGTGCTGGGTACAGCATACCAAACTTCACCCTCTTCTTAAAGTGGGCCAATTTCACTTTGTTAAAACTCGCCATTCTTTTGGCCAGCTCCGCACCCAAGTCCTGGTAGATACGCAGTTCATTGCCATCCCATAAATAGCTCCTCATCTGCTTGGCCCACCGCAAGATCTGTTCCTTGTCCAGGAAGTGGTGCGTTCGTACCACCATCGCCCTAGGCGGCTCATTCCTAGCGGCTTCCTCATAAGTGTCCTGTGCGCCTCCAAGGGTTGAGCAAACGCACCTTCCCCCAGCAGCTTCTCAAACATATGCGCCACATATGCACCTGCGTCCGATCCCTTGCTTGCCTCCGGCAGGCCAACGATACTCAGGTTCTGCCTGCGCGATGTGTTCTCCAGATCCTCCAATTTATCTTCCAGCCTCTTCTGGTGGTCCTTCATCAGCCCCATCTCCACCACCATCGCGGCTAGCTGGTCATCGTGCGCAGCCACTGCCTCTTCCACCTTCTGGATCGCCTGGCCTTGGGTTTCTAATCTCTGCTCCACACGGTCAATCCCCGTCTTAATCGGATCCAGGTATCCAACTTTGCGCAAGTAAAGGAGACACATCCTGAGTGAGTGAGACACATCCAGAGTGGGAATTGGAACTTGGTAATTTGGTGCAGTGAGGTAATCAGGAAAGGTAAGTGGTAAGTTAATTTTGCTGTTTTTCAGTTAAAAGTGCAGTGTGTAGCTTAGTGTCTGATTGGCTGAAGCTGCCCCCATCCTAATTGCTGAGAGGCAGTTATCTGTCAGTCACCTGAGGCCTGTTTAGGGGCACAAAGGTGCACATTGTATTCTTCGCTTTGAAGCTTAAGTAGTGTGAGTCACCCTGGTCAGCTAAAGTCTGTATAAAAAAACAGACCGAAAGCGCACTCAGTAAGCTTTGCGCAGGTGAAAGAGACACAGCCTGAGTGAGTGAGACACAGCCAGAATGGGAATTGGAACGTGGTAATTTGGTGCAGTGAGGTAATTCGGTGCAGAGTGGGAGAAGGTGCTTTTTCCCTACCATTTTGTTCTCTTTCTTCTGGCCTGTAACTGTTAATCTGCAGGGAAAGAACCAGGGAGCATCCTGGGAAGATAAGTGATTTGTATTTTTATTACCTTTTCAAATTGCGTGGGAGGGAAAACTGAAGTGACATCACAGTAAAGCTGTGACCTGATTGGTTGGTTGGGAATCTGTTAAATTTGAAAAAAAATAATATTGCAAAACAAATCTAATTGATTAACTAGATATTGGAGTAACTAAACCTGAGGGCAGTGATCGGTATTTAGCATTTAATTTTACAGTAAAAATCATCTAGTGTCAGGGCCGTATAGTTAATTGTAACTCAATCTAACAATAATTCAAGTGTTTATTTTAAATTAATTAATTAGTGCTTAAATGTCACTCAGCAGGGTGCCGTGCTCCAACTGTGAGATGTGGCAGACCTGTGACGCGTCCAGCGTTCCGGTCGACTACATCTGCAACAAGCGTAACCAATGGCATCTCCTCACAGACCGCGAGGTTCGGTTGGAGCAGCAATTGGATGCACTTAGGCACATGCAGGTGGCGGAAAGCGTCATAGATGGCAGTTATAGAG
This sequence comes from Scyliorhinus torazame, assembly GCF_047496885.1. Taxonomy (NCBI): domain Eukaryota; kingdom Metazoa; phylum Chordata; class Chondrichthyes; order Carcharhiniformes; family Scyliorhinidae; genus Scyliorhinus; species Scyliorhinus torazame. Next base: position 176,909,238 of record NC_092718.1, read on the forward strand.
ATGTGGTCACACCCAAGTGCAGGCAGAGAGATGGGTGACCACCAGAAGGGGCAGGCAGTCAATGCAGGAATCCCCTGTGGTTCTCCGCTTTGGATACCGTTGGGGAGAAGAGCCTATCAGTGGAAAACAGCAGCAGCCAGAGCAGTGGCACCATGGCTGGCTCTGATGTTCAGCAGGGAGGGTCAAAGCACAGAAGGGCAATAGTCATAGGGGATTCTATAGTCAGGGTTACAGATGGGCGCTTTTGTGGACATGAAAGAGACTCCAGGATGGTATGTTGCCTCCCTGGTGCCAGGGTCCAGAATGTCTCCGAATGGGTAGCGGGCATCCTGAAGGGGGAGGACAAACAGGCAGAGGTCGTTGTACATATTGGTACGAATGACATAGGCAGGAAGGGGCATGAGGTCCTGCAGCAGGAGTTCAGGGAGCTAGGCAGAAAGTTAAAAGACAGGACCTCTAGGGTTGTAATCTCGGGATTACTCCCTGTGCCACGTGTATTCTTCGGAGTAAATACATCCCTGAAGCTTCTATCTATGACCAACTCTGCCTCCTGAATGATCCGAAGTTCATCCAGCTCCAGTTCCCTAACGTGGTTTCTGAGGAGCTGGAGATGGGTGCACTTCCCACAGATGAAATCAGCAGGGACACTGACGGCGTCCCTCACCTCAAACATTCTGCAGGAGGAACATTGCACTACCTTCCCTGTCATCCCCTCGAGATAAAAAAAAAGAAAGAAAGAGCTTACCTGTTATTCACTCGCCTTCTCAGCAAGCACTCACTCAGCAACCTCTGCGCCCCGCACGATAACACCTGAGGGAAAATAAAAAAAACTATTTACCAGTCACCAGCTAATACCTTACCTGCAGGCTGTGATGTCATGGTTCAACTTTCCACTTCTACCTGCCCTTCTACCTGCCCTCGAGCCTTCCTCTTGATCCTTACAGCGGTTGGGTTTTTTTTGGTTAGAGGAGTGGGTAGGGAGGGAAACACTGAAGAAGTGTTTCGGGTTTAAGTGTCACTTGACAAGAGCTCCTCCACAAACCACCTCCAAGTTAGGGTGAGCACAAGGACGTATGCAAATTTCCCCTGCAACGGCCAATTAGCAGCTCCGCTCTACTGCCCTCTGCTGGATACTTGTCCTCACTTGAACAGCTAGGGTCTCTTGTTCAGGTACGCCTCCAAGTTCGGGTGAGCACACGGACGTATGCAAATTTCCCCTGCAACGGCCAATCAGCAGCTCCGCTCTACTGCCCTCTGCCAGATGCTTGTCTTCACTTGAACAGCTAGGGTCTCTTGTTCAGGTACGCCTCCAAGTTAGGGTGAGCACTTGCCCAGTACTTGGAAGCCCTCATGGCGAAGCAGCAGTGGGAAAGATAGTGGTAGGGAGGTGGGTCGTCATTGATGGCCAATTTGCAGATGGAGCAGTCAATGAGCTTCACCAAGTGGGAATTTAGATAACAATGCAAGGAGATGCAGGTGGACTGGTCGGTGGCGAATTGGTGCGGTGGCACCCCTTTGTGTGTTGCTGGAGCGAGTGGCGAAGCGGCTGAAGGCGCAGTTGGTGACAATCAAAGAAGTGGAGAGGCCAGTATCAGATCAGAGCGATCAAATTGTCTTGTTGGAGGCCGAGATGGCAATGATGGAGGTGATGGGGGAGATATGAAAGATGCTGCAGGTGAGGGTCGACAACAAGGAAAATCCGTCAAGGTGGCAGAACATGTGTAGTGTGGGGCTGCAGGAGGGAGTAGAAGGAAGGAGAGCCACCAGTTTGTGTGTCTATGATGTTCAGCAAGCTGGTAGATGTGAAGGTCTGTGAGAGGGCCCCTGAGGTGGATCAGGCCCACCGGTCTTTGAGGTAGAAACGAGTGCGGGGGAGCCGCCCTGGGCGGTGATTGTGTGAATGCACAAATTCCAGGATAAGGAGAAGATCCTGAGGTAGGCCAAGGCGACTGGGAGGGGAATCAGGTCCGAGGTACCAGGACATTGGGGCTGAACTGGCCAAGGTGGCACTCTTTTGAAACAAAGTTCGGTTTGGGGTGCTGTATATGGCCAGCCAAGTTGTGGGAGATGTTCCAGGGGAAGGATCATTATTTTCAGTCGCCAGAAGAGGCGAATTACCTTTTCCGGGGCCATGGACCGGGACCATTAGGGGTGGGTTGATTTGTTAGGGTATTGTTAAACTGTAGTTAATATGTTATTGATTTTGCTCATTTGTGTGATGACGATGTGTGTGTCCTGCTGTGGCTGGGCGGTGGGGTTCCCCTGCCTGTGGTACCAGCTGAGGGATAGGTAGGGGGAGTTTTTTGAAGATGGGGCGATGATGGGACTCCTTGTCTGTGAGGAGGGGGGGAGCGTGATGGGCGATGAGGGAAGTGGGTGGAGTAGAAGGGATGGGTGATGGAGGTGAGGCTCTTTGTTTGGACCTCCAGGCAGCGAGTAATGACTATTGTCCAGTGGCTCTGGCATCTATCATTATGAAGTGCTTTGAAAGGTTAGTCATGGCATGAATCAACTCCAGCCTCCCGGATTGCTCTGATCCACTATAGTTCACCTACCACTGCAACAGGTCCACAGCAGATGCCATTGTCTTGGCCCTGCACTCAACCCTGGATCACCTAGATAACAAAGACACCTATGTCAGACTCCTATTTATTGATTACAGCTCAGCCTTCAACACCATTATTCCTACGCAACTCAACTCCAAAATCCATAGCCTGGGCCTCGGTTCCTCCCTCTGCGACTGGATCCTGAACTTCCTAACCCACAGGCCACAATCAGTAAGGATAGGCAACAACACCTCCTCCACGATCATCTTCAACTTCTGTGTCCCACAAGGCGGTGTCCTCAGCCCCCTACTATACTCCTTATACACTGTAGCCACCTGAGTTGGCCAAGTCCTGATTTAAAATGGCGAACTGCCACGAAAGCACAGAGAGCCCAGCAGACGGGCACTCTAAGTAGGAATAAGACAGAGCCCATTCATAGTGTTAGCACCCGTTCAGATCAGACGGACCTGAACGGAACGGACTGACGGTGTTCGGGCTCCCCCAGTTGGGTCTGCGACACGCTTTGGGATAGGTCCGGACGACCGGTAGTTGCAGCAAAAATACGGGGACAGCCCATCGAGTTTCTCTGGGACACAGGAGGGTCCCACACCACAATAAATTCCTCCACAATGTTCCAAAAGGACACGTGGCCCACTACAGCCACTATGACCCTCAGCGGCTTTACAGGCCACTCACAGCAGGGACACATCACAGCCCCTGTAACCATTCAAATCGGCAACATCACCACCAAGCACCCGTAGTTTTAGTTGACCTGCCCCACACAGCAGCACACATTCTGGGAATAGACTTCATGAATTCCCACAATCTATCATTTGATCCAGTCAACCAGTGTGTCTGGAAAATGGCAAAATCTGCAAGAGCCCCCGCAACGCTCACAATAGGTGAATACCCCAACAAAATCAGCGCAGTAGGCGAATTTTGGTTTAACCCGACCACGCTTAGCACAGACAAGCAGGTTAGCGCAGTTCTACAGAAAAACAGGACAGCATTCGCGACCCACAAACACGACTGTGGCCCGATGGCTGGTTCCGTACAAATCACAGGACCTGACCCAAGACCCCAAAAACAGTATGGATTTCCCCAAGAGGCAGAGGGAGAAATCGCAAAAGTAATCGAAAGCTTATTAGAGCAGGGCGTACTGAGATCAGAAGCCTCCACTAATAATGCCCCGATTTGGCCAGTGAGAAAGCCCGATGGATCATGGTGACTGACCATCGATTACCAGGAACTCAACAAAATCACCCCCGCAGCAGCCCCCGCAGTAGCCACAAGTCCCGAGACCATGTTCAAGCAGGGACTCAATTCCCGATACTTTACGGTTTTGGACATCAGTAATGGATTCTGGTCCATTTCATTGGCAAAGGCGTGCCAGTACAAATTTGCCTTCACATTTAAAACCAACAGTACACGTGGACGTGCCTGCCACAAGGATTCCACAACTCCCCCTCCATTTTCCACCGACAGCTGGCAAATGGTTTGGCCAAATTTTCTCGCCCCGAATGTCTGGTCCAGTACGTAGACAGCCTACTACTGCAGACAGACACCAAGGAAGAGCACATTGAGCTTCTGTCCGAACTCCTGGAACTCTTACACTCAATTGGTTGTAAAGTTAACCCCAAAAAGGCTCAGATTTTGGAAGATAAGGTGATATATTTGGGTACAATTATCACACATGGTAAACGCGAGATCAAGCATAAAAGGATTGACTCGATTGCTAAATTGCCCCTTCCCCAGAACGTTTCAGCCCTCCGGTCGTTTTTTGGACTGGTTGGCTACTGCCGAAACCACATTGACTGTTTCGCCAGCAAGGCAGCACCCCTCTCAGACCTCCTAAAGAAAGGAGCCCCCTGGGAATGGCTTCCGCAGCATACGGATGCTGCGGATGCGTTGAAGCAAGCACTCATAGCAGCCCCCGCACTATAGGTTCCAGACCCGCTTTCCCCTTACGCGATAGAGGTAGCAAGCACAGACCGCACCCTTTCGGCCGTGCTCCTTCAGGAACGGCACGAACAGTTAAGACCCGTGGCTTATGCCTCCAGAGTTTTAGATGCTGTGGAGCAGGGATTTTCAGCCTGTGAGAGGCACCTGCTCGCAGTATTCTGTGCAGTCCAGTATTTTTCGTACATTACCGGACAGAACCCAATCACAATCCTCACAGAACACACCCCCACCCAACTTTTACTGGTCGGACGACTTAAGGACGGTACAGTTAGTCAGATTAGAGCAGCTAGATGGACCCTTCTTTTGTAGGGACGGGACATCACTGTTAAAAGGACAACGACCCTCACTTTTTTAGCCGACAACTTACAGTACCCCGGAACCCCCCACAAATGTGATATCATCTCTCCACACCACAACACAGGCCCCTTTATTGTTAAAACACCCCGCAGAAAGATAGGTAGTTCAACCCAGAGCCCCAAGCACACAGACACGTGCGAACCCATAAAAATATATGTGGATGGATCTTCCAAAATATTAGGAGGGAAGTGCATAACAGGATGCGGTATTTATGTTGAGGAAGTGCAGGGACGCGCCCTAGAAGAAATAGCAATAAAATTTCCAGGACACTTAGGCGCGCAGGCGGCAGAACAAGCGGCCATCGCATACAGAGTGGAACACCCAGATTCCTTCCCCAGCCCAGCAGACATATACTCGGACAGCCTCTATGTCTGCAACAGCCTTACAGATTTCCTACCCCTGTGGAAAGCAACAGAACAGGACTTTTGGTAGTCAAAGTTTGAAGTCACCATCGTCCCCATTTCCCCCCCCCCCCCCACCACCACCACCACCCTGGAAATGTAAAGGCCGACGCACTGGCTAAAGCAGGTTCCAGGCATGGATATTTTTGGACACCCCCCGAAAGCGCACCAGTAAATGCAGTTCAGGTCTCACAGACTAAGATCGAGGATCTAGTGCAGGGCCAGAAGCAGGACAGCATTCTCAAGGAGATTTTGAAAGGAAACTATCCAGCCCCCTATGAAAGGTTTAGAAATGCACTGACCACACATGACGGTGTGGTGTTAAAAGACACCCTTTATGTGGTTCCTGAATAGGACAGGAATCAACTGATTTGTTTATTCCATGACAGTCATGGACATCAGGGAATCGATCCCACTACAGCCCACCTCAGGCAGCTCTGCTGGTGGCCGGGTTTAAAAGACGATGTAAGTCACTACATTGAGAATTGTCTTATCTGCGCCCAGAATAATCCGGACAGATACGCCAAAAAAGCTCAGCTCAGTCACACCCGACCCGTTAATGGCCCCTGGACTAATCTCCAGATTGATTATATAGGACCATTGCCCCCTTGTAGGAATGGTTATAAATATGTACTCGTGGTGATAGACACGTTTACCAAATGGGTGGAAGCATTCCCATCCAGAACTAACACGGCAAAGACCACAGCCAAGATTTTAACCCACCACATCTTTACGAGATGGGGACTCCCCCGCAGCATTGAATCCGACCAAGGTTCCCATTTTACGGGACGTGTCATGAAGAACGTCCTCACGATATTTGGCATTACCCAAAAATTCCACATTGCATACCACCCCCAGTCAAGTGGTATCGTGGAGCGCATGAATCGGACCCTAAAATCCACCCTCAGAAAAATGGTCCAGCAAAACAACACCGCTTGGGACTCAGTCCTCCCTTTTGCGCTGATGTTTCTGCGAAATACAGTTTCAACTTCTACAGGTTACACCCCACACACTCTCATGACTGGACGCCCCATGAAAGGCACAGAATTTTTATTAGGCTTAGACTTGACCAGCCCCGAAGTGACGGCCCTCACACACGAGAAAGCAGTAGAATAATTGGTGGCGAATGTTAAAACGGCTCAGCTAGCAGCCGCAATGAAGTTGGGCACAAGAAAGAAACAGAGCAAGGCTTGTTTCGATAAGACAGTGCATGCGACTGAGTTCAATGTAGGACAGCAAGTCATGCTCTCCGTATACAACCCCAGCACATTCCTGTCACCAAAGTACTCGGGTCCGTACTCCATTGCAGACAAAGTAAGCCCATCCGTCTACAAAATAAAGTACCCCAATGGAAAGACTGCGTGGTTCCATATCAACCAGCTGAAGGCATATGGAACACAGTCTAACCACGCACATCACGTCATGCTCGACGCAGCACACCACACCCCGCCCACAGCCAACGTAACCCTACCATCCCCCAACACGTCCAGCCCAGCCACGGACTCAACCTCGACTCCACCCCCGAAATATACACTCCGCCCCGGAACGCCCACAGACTGCAGCAACAGCGACAGCGACTCAGACAATAGCCACAGCACACCTCCCTACTATCCCCATGCAACAGGACTGACACCCAGCGAATCTGACCACGATTCGAGTGATCCCTTCATGATCACTTTCCTAAACAAACCCCACCACCGACCACCGACCTACAATGACGACCCCGATTCCGTCCCCACTGAACTAGACACCACCTATTGGCACAGAGATAATTTGTACAGACTCGTCCGGAATGACGAGAGCGATCCCAGATCACACCTATCAGCCCTGATACACTCGAGAGTTTGGCATCCGGGAGAAGATGACGACCTTGAGTCTGACTCCCAAAACGAGAACCCCTTTGCGACCCTGTTCGCAACCGCTAACTGAGGTGTCCAGATGATGTTTTAAAAGGAACCGCTTGGGAGAAACGGTGTCCTTTCTGATGGAACCTGCAGCATGTTTTATGTTGTTTGTAGTGTATTGTTAAATGTTGTATGTTAGACCGGAAAAAAAAATTTCCACGGCCCCACGCCTTTTCGGCCGAAACCGCTGAGAATTTGCCCGCAGAGACTTGTAAATGTCCCAGACGCCAGTTCAGCGGAACTCGTCTGTCGACAGATACACAGACCCCCGTTCATAACTGCTCTTCTGGTTCGAGGAAGGAACCAATACGGCAGCCCCCCACGATGACTACATTTCTTGCCCGTTCTTGTCGGTTGCTCAGGCAGTGGAGAAACGGCTTGAGACCCGCCCTGCCTGCGAACCCCCCCTCTGGTTAGCTACGCTTGGGTAGGGCACACACGGCATTGGTCGCCGTCCTACCCGGGGACTCCATCCAACTCTTACCCGTCGCGGCCCATACGCACCTCATTTCGGCAAAGTTTGGTACAAAACATTTTCTTTTGTTTTCAGGTAACCCTTAGGTTGCCAACCCTCTGCTATTTACATTCTCAAACATTTGGATGGTAAATCGCACAGTCTGCGAGACGGCTCGCACTGGTTCAGTATTTGTGTCGTCCTGAAATTCGGTTTTTGGAAAAAAAAAATTTAAATGAGGGATTCACACATAGTGACCAATTATAAAGGGGGTAATTGGCACTAAAGGACAGACAAGCTATCGTACGAGATATTAACACAAGGTAGTAACAGACACTAGGCTTGATCACACAGAACTCCAGAAGCTCCAGGACCAGAGAAGTGAAAGACGAAGAACCATGAGGACATCCTCCGTATGGCTTATAACCCTAATGGACATTTGGTTGCGCACGAAAGCGAATCCCCTGACCTCACCTCCCCCAGCCGTTAATGATTCACTTCCCCACAGTACCCAGAGCCCAGTCATAAGCAACACCACACCATCTTGGTGTGACAGGTTTATAACCTGGTACTCCCTGTCCTACGTGATAGAATCCCTATTGGTATTGGCGATACTCTGCTGCATCGTGCAGACTATTCGTCTGAGAAAATGCAGAAGGAGAGCCTACCGTTCTCGCACCCCGGTATATAGGATCAGATCCCCTATTTTCGGATACGACCAGACCCCCGACCCCCGCGATCTATAATAAAGAGCATTCCTTTGCGTTTTGTTGTAAATAAAGAAATGTTCATGAGCAATTGTACAATCCTGAGCTTGACTGCCAAGCCAGAAAATGTGTATAAAACTGCTATGATTTTGTTTGTATGGTTTAGGAAGTTAGTGTGATGAAAAATTTGAGTGAGTGTAGTTTACTAAGGATAGTTAGAGGTTCCCATTTTCTTGTTTTGTAATGCATGTCCCTGTTTGACATAGCGCCCCTCAGACTGTCAGTTAAAATTTTCTTGCATAGTTATGGTCAGTGTAGAGGCCATAGAAGAGTGCTCGCCGGGTCAGGGGTTGGAAAGCAACGCAGTTATGTGATCCTTCATGCTTTGCGTTAGGATCACAAGGAGGGAGTGTAGCCACCTGAGTTGGCCAAGTCCCGATTTAAAATGGTGAACGGCAAAGGCTGAAGGGAAATTTAGCCAACACAGGCAGAAACCAGCAGGTGCAAGTTTGCTGTGTATTTAACTCTGCAAAGGCCCAGACAGCATCGATACTAGCAGCCATCTGCACAATAATGTAGCAACCATCTACATACTAATAAGCAATCCCCGGGAACAATAGCAACATTTGGGACAAACAAACTAAGCCAGACTCCCCGGCACCAGCAGGAGCCAACACAAAAGAGGTTAACGGACACCTCAAGACCGCCCATCGATCAGGGAACCGCTCCAGTATTGGAGAAATCGAACCAAGCTATTGGAACGAAGTCCAATCACTTGGAACCAGGTACAGGGTCCGCCCCGAAAGGCGGGAAGTCCTTGAGGACTATAAAGTTAAGCCCCCAAGTTCAAATCGGCCCTTTTCTTGACCGGGTCACCCAGCAATGCGAACCAACATTGACCGTGACCGGTCCAACGGCCGCCGAGAGATCTTAAGTCTTAAGTCAACACTCGCTACGAGATAGGCGCTCCTAGCTATCAATCCATACCAACTCCGAATCCCGCAGACTCAGAACTCGAATGAAAGGCCATTTGTTCCCCTGACCTGGTGGGCCAGTCCGAAGTCAAGTACAGGCCTGTTAGTCGTAGAAGTAGCTTAGACGTAGAATTTGTGCATGAGCAGCGATTACTGTGTATAATAAATGTGCTTTGATTTAAATCTTATTAATCAGTGTATTGAGTTATTGGTCATTACTCAAACTTGAACCTCGTGCCGGTATAATAAAGATACATGGCGACTCGAGATCAAAGGTTATAAAACAGAGCCAAGTGAACCAACCAAAAGTTAGCAACAACACCTCTGACTGTGTGGTCTAAATTCAATCAATAGACATCTGGAATATAAAGCTAGTCTCCGTAATGGCGATTGTGGCAACTACCATCGGTGGCTGTAGAAACCCAGCTCATTCACCAGTATCCTTGAGGGAAGGAAATCTGCCAGCCTGGCCTGGTCTACACGTGAGCCTGAATCCACGGCAATGTGGTTGACCATTAAGTGGTCTCTGAAATTCCCTCGCGCTCATTTCAAGTTCGGTCAAGGATGGGCAATGGTGCCCACATCCACATCAACAGAGGCCAGGCACGTATATTTCTGAAGGTGTAGTCATTTAGGAATGACTCCTTCACTTTCCAGCAGCACCGATGCCCATGAAGCCATTACTCGTTGGCAATCTCTGAGCGGTGTCTCCCAATGCTGAGTCGACTGCATGGGAGTCACCACGCATTTGGGATTTTTGTCACACTAAGTTTCACTGTCTCCTCCGTCAAGGGGACGCTCGAGGCCAGTCACATGATTTTTATAAATAACCCCCCCCCCCCCACCGATTTTCGTTACGGCAGCCTCAATTAACAATCTGCAATTTCCTGACCGTTCTGCTGCCCCGTTTGTGCTGGGACCGTTCAAGTTGCCTTAAGCATCATCTCTGTCCCTTTTACCCCGCTGGTGCAAAGGGGTTCCAGCATTTAGTGCCATCGGAGGCATTGAGACCCGTGTCGACTAAATCCAGGGGTGATCGATATGAGATTTGACGGTCTGTAACTGCCGTTTGTATTGCTGTTCCAAAAGTACATTTGCTTTACACCTCGTGTCTGAGAATTTCGATCCGCTGTGTAGCAATCTCATGTCCGATTGTTCGCATTTCTTCAATCTAATCTTCAGTATTTGGTTCTCTTCACACCCGGATGTTCCATATCGGCTACCAAATTGTGGTAAACCACTGTATTGTATTGTATTGTATTGTACTGTTGTATTGTTACATGCCTGGGCTTGTCCCTGCTGGCTCCGCCTGTGGCTCCTCCCCTCAGGCTCAAGTATTAAGGTGGCCAACCTCCAGCCCTGCCCTCATTCTGGGACCGGCTGCCAGCAGGTGTCTTTAAGCTGATTAAAGCCACAGTTTTCTCCCGACTCCTCGTCCGTCGTCAATTGATGGTACATCAGTTTAATCAGCTGAACATTTTTAGATGGATCCATCGCTAAAACCTGATTGCCTGGAGCTGGACCCCCAAGCAGCCGACGCCACTATTACGTTTGAACACTGGCTACGCTGCTTCGAATCGTACGTCGAGTCCTCCGCGATCGCCGTCACCGAGACCCACAAGCTGCTAATCCTCAACTCCCGGGTGAGCCCGCAAGTATTCCTTATCATCAGGGACAGTATGTTAAGGGAGTCAACGAGGTGTATGCTAGGCATCTCCTTGCCACGAGGCGACAGCGCCCCAGAGAATCGCAAGCCAAATTTCTGCGCGCATTGCGGGTACTCGGCTGGAACTGCAGTTGTAAGGCGGTATCGGCTGCCGAGCACACACAGTTGCTGATCTGGGATGCCTATGTCGCAGGCATAAAATCGAATTACATCCGCCAGCGCCTACTAGAAGGGGGCACACTCGACCTCCAAGAAACAGTACGGATTTTGGATTCATTAGAAGTGTCCTTCCGCAACTTGGATGCCTACACCTCCATCCACGCGGCACCCTCGTGGACGTCTTGGCCACCGCCATCACCCAACCCGGGGGCGCCGCAAGCCTATGCCGTGCAGCAACCTGCCAATCCCGAAGGCCAAGGTAAGCACCCCAGGCAACGCTGCCCAGCGAGGAGCGCGATCTACAACGGGTGCGGTAAGAAGGGCCACTTCTCTAAAGTCTGCCAGGCCCGACCTGTTTGTAAGCCCCGCAGCGCTGCATGTAACTTGTGGGGGCCGCCATCTTCAACACAACCCGCCACGTGCAACCCGTGGGGGCCGCCATCTTGGCTGCCATCTTCGACGCCACCCGCAACGTGCGATCCGTGGGGGCCGCCATCTTTGCCGCCATCTTCAACGCCACCCGCCACGTGCGACCCGTGGGGTCCGCCATCTTGGCCGCCATCTTTGACGCCACCCGCAACGTGCGACCCGTGGGGGCCACCATGTTTGCCGCCATCTTCGACGCCACCCGCCACGTGCGACCCGTGGGGGCCGCCATCTTGGCCGCCACCCACCACGTGCGACCCGCGGGGGCCGCCATCTTTGATTCGCCCCGCCGCCTCCCGGAACCCCTGCTCATCCGATCGGCCCGCCCACCTTCTGAAGATCGCCTCCATCACCCTCAACCAGTCTCGACCTCATCACCTCGCCAAATCCATGATGGTAGTCCGGATGAACGGTCATGAGACGACCTGCCTGTTCGACTCCGGGAGCACAGAGAGTTTTATTCACCCAGATACGGTACGGCGCTGCTGTCTCCCAATCTTACCCTGACCCAGAAAATCTCCCTGGCTTCCAAATCTCAATCCGTGGAAGTCCGTGGGTACTGTGTTGCAACCCTTACAGTACGGGGCGTTGAGGTCAAAGGGTTCAAACTCAATGTCCTCCCACAACTCTGCGCTGCCGTGCTACTAGGTCTTGGCTTAATGCCACCTCAAAAGTCTTGCTCTGGAGTTTGATGGACCCCTGACCCCCCCCTCACCGTATGTAGCCTCTCGACCCTTAAAGTCGCCCCACCCCTGCTCTTCACCAACCTCACCCCGGACTGTAAGCCCGTCGCCACTTGGAGCAGACGATGCAAGGCCTTTATCGGGTTGGAGGTCCAGCGACTCCTGTGGGAAGGGATCATTGAGGCTAGTACTAGCCCTTGGAGAGCCCAAGTGGTGGTCGTCAAAACTGGGGAGAAGCACCGGATGGTCATCGACTACAGTCAGACCATCAACCGGTACACGCAGCTCGATGCCTACCCCCTTCCCTGCATATCTGACATGGTCAATCAGGTTGCGCAGTACCGGGTCTTCTCCACCATCGATTTGAAGTACCACCAGCTCCCTATCCGCCCGTAGGACCGCCTATACACTGCCTTCGAGGCAGATGGCCACCTCTACCATTTCCTCAGGGTTCCCTTCGGCGTCACCAATGGGGTCTTGGTCTTCCAACGGGAGATGGACCGAATGGTTGACCAGTACGGGCTGTGGGCCACGTTCCCGTATCTGGATAATGTTACCATCTGCGGCCATGACCAGCAGGACCATGACGCCAACCTCCAAAAATTCCTCCACATCGCAAGCTCCTTAACCTCACATACAATAAGGAGAAATGAAATGAAATGAAAATCGCTTATTGTCACAAGTAGGCTTCAAATGAAGTTACTGTGAAAAGCCCCTAGTCGCCACATTCCGTCGCCTGTTCGGGGAGGCTGTTACGGGAATTGAACCATGCTGCTGGCCTGCCTTGGTCTGCTTTCAAAGCCAGCAATTTAGCCCTGTGCTTCCACACAACCCGCCCAACCAACCTTGGCTACGTTGTGGAAAACAGAGTGCTAGGGCCCGACACCGACCGCATGCTTCCCCTCCTGGAACTTCCCCTCCCCCACTGCCTCACGGCCCTGAAGAGATGCCTGGGGTTCTTCTCCTACTATGCCCAGTGGGTCCCCAATTATGCGGACAAGGCCCGCCCACTCATTAAATCCACCCTTTTTCCCCTGACGGCTGAGGCCCGCTTGGCCTTCAACCACATCAAAGCAGATATTGCTAAAGCTGCGATGCACGCAGCAGGCGAGTCCATCCCGTTTCAGGTGGAGAGCGATGGGTCTGACTTTGCCCTGGCCACTACCCTCAACCAGGTGGGCAGGCCCGTGGCTTTCTTCTCCCGTACCCTCCAGGGCTCCGGAATTCGACAGTCCTCCGTCGAAAAGGAAGCCCAAGCCATTGTGGAAGCTGTGCAACATTTGAGGCATTACCTGGCCGGCAGGCGATTCACACTCTTCACTGACCAACGGTCGGTTGCCTTCATGTTCAATAACATACAGCGGGGCAAGATCAAGAATGACAAGATCCTAAGGTGGAGGATCGAACTTTCCACCTATAATTATGATATCTTGTATCGACCTGGGGAGCTCAATGAGCTCCCAGATGCCCTATCCCGCGGTACATGTGCCAGCGCACAAGTAGATGACTTCAGGCCCTCCACAATGACCTCTGTCACCCAGGGGTCACCCGGTTCTTCCACTTCATCAAGGCCCGCAACCTGCCTTACTCCATTGAGGAGGTCAGGACCATGACCAGGGACTGCCAGGTCTGCACGGAGTGCAAACCGCACTGCTATCGGCCAGACAGAGCACACCTGGTAAAGGCCTCCCGCCCCTTTGACCGCCTCAGCGTCGATTTCAAAGGGTCCCTCCCCTCCACTGACCGTAACATGTACTTCCTCAACATCATTGATGAGTACTCACGTTTCCCTTTCGCCATACCTTGCCCTGACATGGCCTCTGCCACAGTCATCAAGGCCCTGCACAGCCTCTTCACCTTGTTCGGTTTCCCCACCTATGCCCATAGCGATCGGGGTTCCTCTTTCATGAGTGATGAGCTGCATCAATTTCTGCTTAGCAAGAGTCCTGCCTCAAGCAGGACTACCAGCTACAACCCCCAGGGAAACAGACAGGTGGACAGGGAGAACGCGACGGTCTGGAAGGCCATCCTTCTTGCCCTACGGTCTAGAAGTCTCCCTGTCTTCCACTGGCAGGAGGTCCTTCCCAATGCGCTCCACTCCATCCGGTCACTCCTGTGTACCGACACCAATGTGACCCCTCATGAGAGGATTTTTGTTTCCCCAGGAAGTCCACCTCAGGGGTCTCGCTCCAGTTCAGGCTGACAATCCCAGGCCCCGTCCTCCTCCGGAAGCATGCGATGAGCCGTAAGTCGCATCCACTGGTTGAAAAGGTCCTTCTCCTCCGTGCTAACCCCCAATATGCCTACGTGGCACACCATGACGGGCAGGAGGACACAGTCTCCTTTCGGGATTTGGCACCTGCAGGTTCCCCAGTGACTATCACCACTACCCCCGACCCTACACCGTCTCCCTCCATTGCCACTCATCTACTACGAGACGCAGAAGACGACACGCTCCTGGACACGCAGGCCTCAACACCTCATCCGACACCAATATCCACACCACAGCTGGGACTGAGGCGGCCACGGCGGAGAGTCAAAGTCCCCGACAGACTCGATCTATAACTCAACCCATCCACTTCACCCCCGCCGGACTCTTCATTTTTAACAGGGGGTGAATGTGGTAAACCACTGTATTGTACTGTTGTATTGTTACATGCCGGGGCTTGTCCCTGCTGGCTCTGCCTGTGGCTCCTCCCCTAGGGCTCATGTATAAAGATGGCCAACCTCCAGCCCTGCCCTCATTCTGGGACCGGCTGCCAGCAGGTGTCTTTAAGCTGATTAAAGCCACAGTTTTTCTCCCGACTCCTCGTCTGTCATCAGTTGGTGGTACATCACAAATATAACAGTCTTGAGCTGCTCACTCTGCCATCAAGTGCTGAGACAGCTTTGTCAGTGGATGATAACCTAAGTGGCTACTTTTTGGTGGGAACGGGGGAGAAATAAAGCCATATGATAGTACAGTGGAAAGTGAAAAAAAAATTGACTGTGTGGTCAAATTCCCCTCCAACTCAATTTTCAAATTTGCTGATGACACCATCGTAGTGGGTCAGATCTCAAACAATTGCGAGGCAGAGTACAGGAATGAGATAGAGAATCTGGTGAACTGGTGCGACGGCAATAATCTCTTCCTCAAGGTCGATAAAATGAAGGAGATTGTCATCGGCTTCAGGAAGCGTAGTGGAGAACAAGCCCCTGTCTACCTATCAATGGGAACGAAGAAGAAAGGGTTGAGAGCTTCAAGTCTTTAGGTGTCCAGATCACCAACAACCTGCCCTGGTCCCCCCATGCCGACATTATAGTTAAAAAGCCCACCAATGACTTCCGGGTGCGGCGATGACCAGCTGAGTCGCACGTTTCGGCAGCTCCCGGTGTAACGGACTTTTGGGCTCTTAATAAGAGCCCCAACGGCAATTTTAACGGCTAAAATACTGTGCGGTGAACCAGAAGGGAATCCCCCCTGGATACGGATGGAAAAAGGAGAGGAAGGTGGCCGGATTGCGGTGGATCCTTTAGAGCAGCGGCAAGGAAGGCAAGCAAAAACCAAGATGGCGTCGGAAGGTGGCAGTTTAATATGGGGCCCTGAACAACACGAGTTTTTGAAACGCTGCGTGGAAGAACTCAAAAAGGAAATGAAGAAGGAGCTGTTGGCCCCGATATTACAGGCGATCGAAGGGCTAAAGGAGGAGCAAAAGACCCAGGAGCGGGAGCTTCGGGTCATGAAGGCAAAGGCTGCCGAGAATGAGGACGACATACAGGGCCTGGTGGTGAAGACGGAGATGCACGAGGCACACCATAAACGATGTGTGGAAAGGCTGGAGGCACTGGAGAACAACGCGAGGAGGAACAACCTAAGGATTCTTGGCCTTCCTGAAGGTGCGGAGGGAGCGGACGTCGGGGCATATGTGAGCACGATGCTGCACTCGTTAATGGGAGCGGAGGCCCCGGCGGGTCCGCTGGAGGTGGAGGGAGCATACCGAGTGATGGCGCGAGGACCGAGAGCAGGAGAAATTCCTAGAGCCATAGTGGTGAGATTCCTCCGTTTTAAGGACAGAGAGATGGTCCTTAGATGGGCAAAGAAAACTCGGAGCAGTAAGTGGGAGAACGCGGTGATCCGCGTATACCAAGACTGGAGTGCGGAGGTGGCGAGAAGGAGGGCGAGCTTTAATCGAGCCAAGGCGGTGCTTCACAAAAAGAAGATAAAATTCGGAATGCTGCAACCGGCAAGACTGTGGGTCACATACCAAGGGAGGCACCACTACTTTGAGACGGCGGATGAGGCGTGGACTTTTATCGTGGAAGAAAAATTGGAATGAGCGGGTTATTTAAAAAAAAGAACGTTTGAAACAAAGTGGTGGGGCGAGTATGGGGGGTGAAGAAGGGGGGAAAGAGGAGTTTTATGTTATTAATCCTGCGATGTGGTAACTTTTCTCTCTTCCACAGGAGGTGGTGGGGGGAGGAAAGGAGGTGGAAGAGATGGGGCGTTGGCCATTGGGGGCGGGGCCAAGGGGGAAGTGCGGGCTTGGTTCCCGCGCTATGATAATCATGGCGGGAATAGGGAAGCAGGAAGGAGGGGGCATCGCACGGTGCGAGCCGAGGTCACGGGGGGAAGCCGAGGTCGGCCAGAGTTTGCTGACTTCTGGGAGCAACATGGGGGGTGTAACTACGCTAGTGGGGGATCTAGCGGGGAGGGTGGGAGGGGGGAATTATTGGGCTGCTGCTGCTGGGGAGAGGGGGGAGCTGGTATGCGGTGGGATGGGCGGGGGGGCACCGCCTGGGGGGGACACAGCTGCGTAGGAACCGGGTGAGGAGCTGGAAAAAGGGGATGGCTAATCGACAAGGGGGGGGGGTAAAAAGCCCCCCAACCCAGCTGATCACGTGGAACGTGAGAGGGTTGAACGGGCCGATAAAGAGGGCACGGGTACTCGCACACCTTAAGAAACTTAAGGCAGACGTGGTTATGTTACAGGAAACGCATTTGAAACTGATAGACCAGGTGAGACTACGCAAAGGTTGGGTGGGGCAGGTGTTCCATTCGGGGCTAGATGCGAAAAACAGGGGGGTGGCTATATTAGTGGGGAAGCGGGTAATGTTTGAGGCAAAGACTATAGTGGCGGATAGCGGGGGCAGATACGTGATGGTGAGTGGCAAACTACAGGGGGAGACGGTGGTTTTGGTAAACGTATATGCCCCGAACTGGGATGATGCCAATTTTATGAGGCGTATGCTAGGACGCATCCCGGACCTAGAGGTGGGAAAGTTGGTAATGGGGGCAGATTTCAATACGGTGAACCAGGGCTGGACAGGTCGAGGTCCAGGACTGGAAGGAGGCCGGCAGCAGCCAAGGTGCTTAAAGATTTTATGGAGCAGATGGGAGGAGTAGACCCGTGGAGATTTAGCAGACCTAGGAGTAAGGAGTTTTCGTTTTTCTCCTATGTCCACAAAGTCTATTCGCGAATAGACTTTTTTGTTTTGGGAAGGGCGTTAATCCCGAAGGTGAGGGGAACGGAGTATACGGCTATAGCCATTTCGGATCACGCTCCACATTGGGTGGACTTAGAGATAGGGGAGGAAACAGAAAGGCGCCCACCCTGGAGAATGGACATGGGACTAATGGCAGATGAGGGGGTGTGTCTAAGGGTGAGGGGGTGCATTGAAAAGTACTTGGAACTCAATGACAATGGGGAGGTCCAGGTGGGAGTGGTCTGGGAGGCGCTGAAGGCAGTGGTTAGAGGGGAGCTGATATCAATAAGGGCACATAAAGGAAAGCAGGAGAGTAGGGAACAGGAGCGGTTGCTGCAAGAACTTCTGAGGGTGGACAGGCAATATGCGGAGGCACCGGAGGAGGGACTGTACAGGGAAAGGCAAAGGCTACACGTAGAATTTGACTTGCTGACAACGGGTACTGCAGAGGCACAGTGGAGGAAGGCACAGGGTGTACAGTACGAATATGGGGAGAAGGCGAGCAGGTTGCTGGCACACCAATTGAGGAAAAGGGGAGCAGCGAGGGAAATAGGGGGAGTGAGGGATGAGGAAGGAGAGATGGAGCGGGGAGCGGAGAGAGTGAATGGAGTGTTCAAGGCATTTTATAAAAAATTATACGAAGCTCAACCCCCGGATGGGAGGGAGAGAATGATGGGCTTTCTGGACCGGCTGGAATTTCCCAAGGTGGAGGAGCAGGAAAGGGTGGGACTGGGAGCACAGATTGAAATAGAGGAAGTAGTGAAAGGAATTAGGAGCATGCAGGCGGGGAAGGCTCCGGGACCGGATGGATTCCCAGTTGAATTTTACAGGAAATATGTGGACTTGCTCGCCCCGCTACTGATGAGGACCTTTAATGAGGCAAAGGAAAGGGCACAGCTGCCCCCGACTATGTCTGAGGCAACGATATCGCTTCTCCTAAAGAAGGAAAAGGACCTGCTGCAATGCGGGTCCTATAGACCTATTTCCCTCCTAAATGTAGACGCTAAGATTCTGGCCAAGGTAATGGCAATGAGGATAGAGGATTGTGTCCCGAGGGTGGTCCATGAGGACCAAACTGGGTTTGTGAAGGGGAGACAGCTGAATACGAATATACGGAGGCTGCTAGGGGTAATGATGATGCCCCCACCAGAGGGGGAAGCGGAGAAGGTGGTGGCGATGGATGCCGAGAACGCATCCATTGATAGAGTGGAGTGGGATTATTTGTGGGAGGTGCTGAGGAGATTTGGTTTTGGAGATGAGTATTTTGGATGGGTGCAGCTGTTGTATAGGGCCCCAGTGGCGAGTGTGGTTACGAATGGACGGGGATCTGCATACTTTCGGCTCCATAGAGGGACAAGGCAGGGATGCCCTCTGTCCCCATTACTGTTTGCACTGGCGATTGAGCCCCTGGCAATAGCATTGAGGGGTGCCAAGAAGTGGAGGGGAGTACTTAGAGGAGGAGAAGAACACCGGGTATCTCTGTATGCGGATGATTTGTTGTTATATGTAGCGGACCCGGCGGAGGGGATGCCAGAGATAATGCGGACACTTCGGGAGTTTGGAGAATTCTCAGGATATAAACTGAACATGGGGAAAAGTGAGTTGTTTGTGGTGCATCCAGGGGAGCAGAGCAGAGAAATAGAGGACTTTCCGCTGAGGAAGGTAACAAGGGACTTTCGTTACTTGGGGATCCAGATAGCCAAGAATTGGGGTACATTGCATAGGTTAAATTTAACGCGATTGGTGGAACAAATGGAGGAGGACTTCAAGAGATGGGACATGGTATCCCTGTCACTGGCAGGGAGGGTGCAGGCAGTTAAAATGGTAGTCCTCCCGAGATTCCTCTTTGTGTTTCAGTGCCTCCCGGTGGTGATCACGAAGGCTTTTTTCAAAAGGATCGAAAAGAGTATCATGAGTTTTGTGTGGGCCGGGAAGACCCCGAGAGTGAGGAAGGGATTCTTACAGCGTAGTAGGGATAGGGGGGGGCTGGCACTACCGAGCCTACTGGGCCGCCAATATCTCAATGGTGAGTAAGTGGATGGGGGAAGAGGAGGGAGCGGCGTGGAAGAGATTGGAGAGGGCGTCCTGTAGGGGGACTAGCCTACAAGCTATGGTGATGGCCCCATTGCCGTTCTCACCGAAGAAATACACCACAAGCCCGGTGGTGGTGGCGACTTTGAAAATTTGGGGACAGTGGAGACGGCATAGGGGAAAGACGGGAGCCTTGGTGGGGTCCCCAATAAGAAACAACCATAGGTTTGCCCTGGGGAGAATGGATGGGGGATTTGGAATATGGCAAAGAGCAGGAGTAACGCAACTGAAAGATCTGTTTGTGGATGGGAAGTTTGCAAGTCTGGGAGCGCTGACCGAGAAATATGGGTTGCCCCAAGGGAATGCATTCCGGTATATGCAACTGAGGGCTTTTGCGAGGCAGCAGGTGAGGGAATTCCCGCAGCTCCCGACGCATGAGGTGCAGGACAGAGTAATCTCAAAGACATGGGTGGGGGACGGTAAGGTGTCAGATATATATAGGGAAATGAGGGACGAGGGGGAGATTATGGTAGATGAGCTGAAAGGGAAATGGGAAGAAGAGCTGGGGGAGGAGATTGAGGAGGGGCTGTGGGCGGATGCCCTAAGTAGGGTAAACTCATCGTCCTCGTGTGCCAGGCTAAGCCTGATTCAATTTAAGGTGTTACACAGGGCGCATATGACTGGAGCACGGCTCAGTAAATTTTTGGGGGTAGAGGATAGGTGTGCAAGATGCTCGAGAAGCCCAGCGAATCACACCCACATGTTCTGGTCATGTCCGGCACTACAGGGGTTCTGGGTGGGGGTGACAAAGGTGCTTTCGAAAGTAGTGGGGGTCCAGGTCGAACCAAGCTGGGGGTTGGCTATATTTGGGGTTGCACAAGAGCCGGGAGTGCAGGAGGCGAGAGAGGCCGATGTTTTGGCCTTTGCGTCCCTAGTAGCCCGGCGCAGGATACTGTTGATGTGGAAGGAAGCCAAGCCCCCGGGGGTGGAGATCTGGATAAATGACATGGCAGGGTTTATAAAGCTGGAACGGATTAAGTTCGTCCTAAGGGGATCGGCTCAAGGGTTCACCAGGCGGTGGCAACCGTTCGTCGAATACCTCACAGAAAGATAGAGGGAATGGAAAAGAAGAAGGCAGCAGCAGCAGCCCAGTGGGGAGGGGGGGGGGGCGGAGGAACCAGAAGGAGTCTCAGGATTATTAATATATATGTATAATATGTATAGGTCGTTGCTATAAATAATTGTATATTGGATTGTTAAACCATATTTTTGGAGAGTGTTTATCTGAGACAAGGCAGTTGCCATTTAGTTTTAGTTTTCATTTTTGTTATATATTATTTATTCTTTGTTTATAAAACAGGTCATTGTTATTTATACTGTTATATTATTGTGTAAAGGATACACAATGTACTGTGATGGTTGACCAAAAATTTTCAATAAAATATTCTTAAAAAAAAAGCCCACCAACAACTCTACTTTCTCAGAAGACTAAGAAATTTGGCACATCAGCTACGACTCTCACCAACTTTTACAGATGCACCATCGAAAGCATTCTTTCTGGTTGTATCACAGCTTGGAATGTATCCTGCTCTGCCCAAGACCGCAGGAAACTTGAATAGGTCGTCAATGTAGCCCAATCCATCAGGCAAACTAGTCTCCCATCCATTGATTCTGTCCATAACTCCCGCTGCCTCGGAAAGGCAGCCAGCATAATTAAGGACCCCACGCACCCTGGACATATACTCTCTTCTACCCTCTTCCGTCAGGAAAAAGATACAAAAGTTTGAGGTCATGTACCAACCGACTCAAGCTTCTTCCCTGCTGCCATCAGACTTTTGAATGGACCTACTTCGTATTAAGTCGATCTTTTCTCTACACCCGAGCTATGACTTTATCATTGCATTCTGCAGTCTCTCCTTATTCCCTATATACGGTATGCGTTGTCTGTACAGCATGCAAGAAACAATACTTTTCACTGTATACGGATACATGTGACAATAATAAATCAAATCAAAGCACAAGGGGTCACCATACTAGCGTGATATGCTAGTAAATGGAAGCAGAGTGGGGGAGGGGGCTGTGATGAGTAGCCGGAGAGGAGATGGGTGGGGAGAGGGAAGGGAGGGGTGGGTTGCTGATGCAGTTGTTTAGTAAATTGGAATTAGGGGTGATGGAGGGGGTGGCCATTTTGTGTGAGCTCAAGTTGCTTAGGATATGTAGAATTGGGTGGTCTGTGTTGGAGATGATGGTGGATCTTAATAGAGGAGGAGGTTGAAAGCCTCCGGTTAGGATTGTAACCTGGAATGCCCGGGGTTTGAATGGGCCGGTCAAAAGGTCAAGGGTGTTTGCGCACCTAAAGAGTTTAAAGGCAGATGTGATTTTTTTGCAGGAAATGCATTTACGTGTCAAAGATCAGATGCGGTTGAGGAAGGGGTGGGTGACGTGAACATTCTACTTAAGATTTGATTCTCAAGGTGAGGGGGTCGCGATATTATTCAGTAAAAAGGTTAGATTTGCAATGACGAGAGAGATGCAGAAGGTTGGCAAGGACGCCAATGTATATTCACCCAATTGGGATGATGAAGATTTCACGAACAACTTATTAGCGAGCATCCCAGATCTGGATTCCCATAAGGTAATAATGGGGGGGGTGATTTTAATTGTGTGCTGGGCCCAAGGGTGGACCAGTAGAAGCCCATGTTCGGTGGCGAGGACAGGGGTGGTGAGGGAATTGGGGGTGTTTATGGAGCTGAAGAGGGGGACTGGTCCGTGGAGGTTTAGGCACCTAGGTGGGAGGGAATACTCCTTTTTCTCCCATATCCACCTTGTATACTCAGGAATTGATTTCTTTGTGGTTGGTGTTAGACATTTTGCTGCTGTTTAAAGAGTCAAAGGTTCTGCTCCTTTTTACAAACACCTTTATTTCACTTTAACAGACTCTGCACAAAACTCTATCTTCGCATCACCTGCCACAAAGGCCACCTGAAGCCTCTTTACATATCAATGTCAATTATTGGATACTTAACATAAATGAGACAACTAATTGGAATGTCTCTTAAACCATTACTAAACAGTTGGGAAGGAGGTGCTGGCGGGAGTGGTGGGGGTGGAGAATGCAGGTATAGTCATCTCAGACCATATGCCACTCTATGTTGATGTGAGGCTGGAGTTAGGGTGGGCACAGAGACCGGGGTGGAGGTTTGACTTTGGGTTATTGGCAAATAAAACATTTTGTGATAAGGTACAATTGGTGATAAAGGATTAAGTTTAATCAAAATGGGGAGTTTTCTGCAGCCACGTTCTGGGAGGCGCTGAAGGCGGTAGTTTGGGGAGAGATGATCGTGTTCAAGGCCCATAAGGATGAGGAGAGGGGGAAGTTGCTGGAGGGTATTTTGGAGGTATGATATGTGGCGGCCCTGACTAGGGAGATGTTGGCAGAAAGGAAGGACTTACAGGGCAATTAGATCGGTTTATGACGGGTAAGGCATTAAGTCCGCTCTGTAGGATGAGGAGGCCCAGTACAAGTATGGTGAGAAGGCCAGTCAGCTGCTGGCACATCAGCCGAGGAGGCAAGTGGCGGCACGGGAAATTGTGCTGGTGAGGGTGGCGGTGGGGAGGGGGGGAAATAAAGGGGAACACGGTGGAGAAGGAGCCGGATAAGATCAATGAGGTCTTTGAGGACTTCTATGGGGTTGCATAGCTCTGAGCCCATGGCGGAGGCAGCGGATATGGGGGGTTTCTTGGATGGTTAGTATTCCCAGAGGTTGGGGAGGCCAGGTGGCAGGCATTGGAGAAGCCAGAACGTTGCAGGAAATAGAGGAGGGAGTGGGGTCGATGAAGTTAGGGAAGGCGTCAGGGCCAGACAGCTTCCTGGATGAATTTTATAAACAGTTTTGGGGGGAATTGGCCCCGCACCTCCTGAGTTTGTTCAATGTGATAGTGAAGAGGGGGAAACAGCCGGACACTTGGCACGGGGGGGGGGGGTTTAAGGTTTTGTCTGAGATACTGGGGCTTTGGGTAATGCCGAGTCCCTTGGCGGGGCAATATTTGGGGTGTCGGAAATGCCGGAGCTGCAGGGGGTGGGGGGAGGGGCCGACGTTGTGTCCTTCGCCGCCATGATTGCCTGGCGAAGGATACTGCTGAATTGGCTGTTGGCACAGCCATCAGGCGTGATGCCGTGAATAGGGTACGTGCAGATGTTTTTGAACCTAGAGAAGATTAAGTTTGCCCTAAGGGGGTTGGAGGAAGGTTCTGTGCGTATTGTCTATTGTCTATTCTTATCTATTGTCATGAGAATGTCGCTTTAAGAAATGTTTGACTGCTCATGTTACTGCAGTGAAGTCAGAGTGTGGGTGGAGCTGAGCTCTAGTTCTGCTTTTTAGTTTCACTTTGAGAAAAAGCTTGGGTGTGTCTGTCTTTTTGGTTTCGTTGTACCACACCTATAGAGTGGGCCGTGTGCTCCCCATACCACAATCTATTAAAAGTTGTGGGTCAGGTGAACTCCATGATACACTTTGTTGTTCTCTAAACCCTGGCCCATAACAATTGGGGGCTCGAGGGGGATAAAGGTCTATCTATTGGATTGGCTTAGTGAACTTCAAAACAGTGAGGGGTGAGCATATTGTGGTTGCTTTTCAGGTGTGGTATTTTAGTTTAAGTGGGGAGTGTGTTGTGGACAATGGCTCTTTCAGAGGCTCAGAAGTTTTTGGGGGTGGAGACGGTCACACGCAGTACCTTACGGACAGAGACTAAAAGCAGACTGTTAGATTTGGCAAAAACATTGCAGCTAACATTACCTGACAAAATGCAAAAAGATGAGGTAATTATGGTGGTGGTTAAGCATTTAAAGTTGCCTAAGATACAGTTTGACTCATTGGAAATGGCAAAACTTCAGTTACAAATTAAACAAATGGAACATGAGAAAGAATTAAAACAGCTTGAATACGAAAGAGAGGAAAAAGAAAGAGAGAGAGATAGAGAGGACAAAGAAAAGGAGAGAGAAGAAAGGAGAAAAGAAAGAGTAGCCCTAGCAGAACAAAAAGAAAAAGAAAGGGAGATACAGATCAGGGAAAAAGATAGAGAGAGAGTTTGAAATTCAGAAAATGGCCATGAAACATGACAGTCAGTTAAAATTGGCAGACATAAAGGGAAACGTACAGTTGGATGATAGTGATGAGGATAGTGAGAAAGGGTGTCATAGTCGAAGGCGTGGTGGGATCTATTTAAATATGTCCAAGCATTGCCAAGAAATGAGAAAGAGGTAGAAGCCTTTTCATTTCATTTGAGAAGGTAGCTAAACAAATGAAATGGCCACAGGACATGTGGGTATTACTGATTCAAACAAAGCTGATAGGTAGGGCCAGTGAAGTATTTGCATCACTACCGGAGGAGGTATCTGGGACGTATGAGGAGGTGAAAAAATCCATCTTAGGAGCATATGAACGAGTGCCTGAAGCTTACAGACAAAGGTTTAGAAATTTAAGGAAAGAATTTGATCAAACATACATGGAGTTTGAAAGGCTCAAACAGAGTAACTTTGATAGGTGGATAAGGGCTTTGAAAATAGATCAAACGTATGAAGCTCTCAGAGAAATTATACTTTTGGAGGAGTTTAAAAATTCAATTCCTGATGTAATGAGAACTCATGTGGAAGACCAGAGGGTTAAAACTACGAGATTAGCAGCAGAAATGGCAGATGATTATGAATTAGTTCATAAATCAAAGCTTGCTTTCAGACATCAGTTTCAGCCTGTGAGGGATAGAAACTGGGGACATGAGAAATACTCAAGTGGTAGAGGTGCAGGTGATCTGATGGGAGATAATAAGGAGAGTGTACCTCAGATTAAAAAAGAAATCCAGGAGGGTGGAAAAGAAATGAAAAGTTTCAAATGTTTTCACTGTAATAAACTAGGCCATGTAAAGTCACAGTGTTGGTGGTTGAAGAAAAGCACTGGGAAGGCTGATGTGGTAAAACAGGATAACAGGGGTTTGTTAGAGTGGTAAAGGAGTGGAAAAGGAAAGCCCAAGGGAAGCGAATGAGGTGCAAATGATTGTACAGACTGTTCAAGAGGTGATTGATAAGAAGGTGCCAGATGTCTTTAAAGAATTTACTTGTGTGGGTAAAGTTTACTCATGTGTATCAAGAGGAGCAGGTAAAGAAGTCACAATTTTAAGAGATACGGGAGCTAGTCAATCTTTAATGGTAAGAGATGAGGAGTTATGTAGTTTGGGAAGAATGTCGCCAGAAAAGGTGGTAATATGTGGAATTCAGGATGAGAGGAGTAGTGCTCCATTATATAAGGTAAGGTTGGAAAGTCCAGTGAAAGGTGGTGAAGTGGTAGTAGGAGTAATAGAGAAACGATCTTGTCCAGGAATACAGTTTATCTTGGGTAATGATATAGCTGGATCACAAGTGGGAGTGATGCCTACTGTGGTTGATAAGCCAGTGGAAAATCAGACAACTGAAGTGTTGAAGGACGAATATCCTGGGATTTTTCCGGATTATGTAGTAACAAGGTCGCAAAGTCATAGGTTAAGACAAGAGGAGAAATCAAAGAGTGAAGATGAAGTGCCATTATCAGAAACGATTTTTGATCAGGTGGTTGAAAAAGACCAAGAACAGGTGGAGGATGAGGCAGATATTTTTAGTTCAGGAAAATTGGCGGAGTTACAACAAAAAGATATAGAAATAAAATGGATGTATCAAAAAGCATATACGGAAGAGGAATCTGAGTGTACACCAGAGTGTTATTACCATAAAAGTGATGTCTTGATGAGAAAGTGGAGACCTTTACATATGCAGGCGGATGAAACGTGGGCAGAAGTTCATCAAGTAGTATTGCCGGTAGGTATAGAAAGTAGGTGTTGCGAGTTGCACATGAGGTACCAGTGGGAGGTCATTTGGGGACAAGGAAAACTCAAGCTAAAATACAGAAACATTTTTATTGGCCTGGACTACATAAAGATGTAGTTAAATTTTGTCAATCATGTCACACATGTCAAGTGATAGGGAAACCTCAAGCAGTGATAAAACCAGCGCCCTTAATACCCATTCCAGCATTTGAGGAACCTTTTACAAGGGTCCTAATTGATTGCGTAGGACCGCTTCCTAAAACAAAAAGTGGGAATCTATATCTTTTGACTATAATGGATGTGTCTACTATGTTTCCAGAGGCCATTCCATAATGTAATATTACAGCTAAAAAGATTGCGGAGGAGTTACTTAAATTCTTTACTAGATATGGACTACCCACAGAAATACAATCGGATCAAGGATCAAATTTTACCTCAAAGTTATTCAAAGAAGTTATGGATAGCTTAGGAATAAAACAATTTAAATCAACTGCGTACCACCCAGAATCGCAGGGAGCGTTAGAAAGGTGGCATCAGACATTAAAGACAATGTTGAGGGCTTATTGTCAAGATTATCCAGAGGATTGGGATAAAGGAATTCCATTTGTACTGTTTGCAATTAGGGATGCACCTAATGAGTCATCCAAATTTAGTCTTTTTGAACTAATTTTTGGTCATGAGGTAAGAGGACCACTTAAATTGATTAAGGAAAACTTGGTGGATGAGAAATTGGAAATTACATTATTGGATTAAGTGTCAAATTTTAGGGAATGATTAAATAGAGCAGTGAATTGGCTAGACAACTTTTGAAAGTTGCACAAAATGTGATGAAACGGGTAGCGGACAAGAAATCCAAAGTTTGTAGTTTTGCCAGTGGGGATAAAGTTTTAGTGTTGTTACCAGTGGTAGGTGAGCCTTTAAAAGCTAGGTTTTGTGGACCTTATCAGATTGAAAGGAAATTAAGTGAGGTGAATTATGTGGTAAAAACACCAGATAGAAGGAAGACTCACCAAGTGTGTCATGTGAATATGCTTAAAAGGTACTTTGAAAGGGAAGGAGAGAAAAAGGAGGAGGTTTTAATGATTCTAATTCAAAGTGACGAACCAAATCCAGATGACTGTGAATTTGACATACCTCAAATTAAATTGGAAAATGAGGATTTTCTTAAAAATTGGGATAAATTGTTGAGTTACCTTCCAGAGGAAAAACAAACTTACCTGAAGGAGTTATTGATATCGCATGGGCAAGTTTGTAGAGATAAATTGGGAAGTACTAAAATGGCTATACACGACGTAGATGTGGGAAATGCTGTTCCAATCAAACAACATCCATATAGACTTAATCCTTTAAAATTGGCATAGGTTAACAAAGAGATTGAGAGTATGCTTAAAAATGGCATAATTGAAGTGGGTTGCAGCCAATGGAGCTCACCCATAGTGATGGTACCAAAACCAGACGGTACCCAACGGTTGTGTGTGGACTATAGAAAGTTTAATGCAGTTACAAGAACGGACTCTTATCCGATCCCACGTTTGGAGGATTGCATTGAGAAAGTGGGACAATCAGTTTTTATTTCCAAATTGGATTTACTTGAAGCTTACTGGCAGGTACCTTTATCCGAAAGGGCGAAGGAGATTTCAGCTTTTGTGACTCCAGATGGTATAAATCAATTCAAAGTTATGCCATTTGGCATGAAAATAGCCCCAGCCACATTTCAACGGTTAACTAACAAAGTTGTTTCAGGATTACCCAATTGTGCAGTATACATCGACGATCTGGTCATTTTCAGCCAGCCATGGACAGAACATTTAAAACATCTTATGGAGTTATTCGATCGACTTCAGGAGGTGGGTTTGGTGGTAAACCTAGCCAAAAGTGAGTTTGGAAAGGCCCAAGTCACTTTCCTTGAGAAGTTTTCGATACCCTCGAGACAAAAGGAAATAATGCGATTTCTTGGCAAGAGTGGATTTGATCGAACATTTGTGCAAAGGCTTTGTAGCGTGATTGCTCCACTGATGGACTTGCTGAGGAAACGTCAAAAATTTCAATGGACAGTGGAGTTTCAACAGGCATTTAACTGCCTGAAAGCTGTGATAACCAATGATCCTGTGTTGGAGAATTTCAAGGGGCTCTGTGATCAGATTGAACTGAAGTATCTGACTTTAAAGAGAAATGCTGAGGCTTAGAGAAATAGACGGATCGTGCAGAGACCTTCTTGTTCAAAAGAGACTGTCAATCATGAAGGATTTCAGTTGGAAGAAGAAGAATGGAAAAAAATGGATTATATTATTATACCTGTTAGCATGTGTTGTTTTTTTTTAAACAAAAAGTATATTTACTGTGTGCATTTCTTAAAGGATAGTGAACAGGTGAAAAATGAAACCATCTTGAAGTTGATGGTTTATTTTTTTTTCTTGGGGGGAGATGTCATGAGACTGTCACTTTTAGAAATGTTTGGCTGCTCATGTTACCGCAGTGATGTCAGAGTGTGGGTGGAGCTGAGCTCTAGTTCTGCTTTTTAGTTTCACTTTGAGAAAAAGCTTGGGTGTGTCTGTCTTTTTGGTTTCGTTTTTCCAGTGTGTTGCAGCTGAAGTCAGAAAAAGCAGCTTTACTGTTGATCTCTCTGCCATGAAGGACTATCTCTCAATCATTTGGTGAATTCAGAACTATAAATGTTTTCAGTATTGAGTGTAAACCCTGATGTGCTTCTGTTTAAAGGTTTGTTAAGTCTTCTGGGTGAAAAGGACAGCATACAGATTACTTAGTGTTGTATTCTTTGGGGGTGTATTTGATTTACTGGTTGCTAAGTTGTTCACTTTTTGTTTCAGAAAGGTTAACTTGAGTTCACAGAATAAACATTGTTTTGCTTTGAAAAAAATACTTTTAATTTCTGCTGCACCACACCTGTAGAGTGGGCCGTGTGCTCCCCAAACCACAATCTATTAAAAGTTGTGGGTCACGTGAACTCCACGATACACTTTGGAGTTCTCTAAACCCTGGCCCATAACTCTATGTTTACGTAATTGTTTGTCATGAGGTGGGGGAGGGGAAATATAAACGGGAGAAAAATTTGTACAGACTGTGTATATTAATGGTATGTGTGGATTCTGCTGTAACTATAATTGGTTTGAGTTTGGAATGAGACTTAATTGGAAAAAGAAGAATTCCATGAGAAATTCCACAGATTTTCACCATTTTCCTCACTGGAACTGCCATTTTGCCATTTTTTTGGTAAGATTCTGCCCATCGTGTTACTATTTATGAGGGGGATACAGTGAGGGAGGATGGATCATTTAACACATTCACCATTTTACATGAGGAAATTTAATATATCCTGTTTTCTGGTTCCATAATTCCTGTATGGATGAATGCAATTTTTTACCCTGTCAAAAAGTAAAATAAAGTATTTATATTTATATTGTGACTTCCATGTCTTCAAGATAGGCCAAAGTCCTATATAGCAATAAAGTACGACCAAGGCATGTTCATTGTTGCGATGTTTGCAATTGTGCCAATTTGGATAAAGCAAGATTCCACAAACATTAGCGAGATAAATGACTATATAATTGGATTTGTTGGTGTTGGTTAAAGGATGTGTGTTGTCCAGCTCACTGTGAGAACACAGCTCTTTAAATAGTGCTGTGGGATATTTTACAACCACCTGAATATGCAGATGGGATCTTGGTGTAGTGCCTCGTGCAAAAGACAGCACCCGTGGCTGTGCTGCACTCCCTCAGTGCTCGACTGAAACGTCAGATTGGAATGTTGTGTTCGAGTCTCTGCAGCTGGGCTCGGATCCATGGCCTCCAGCCTCGAGTCAACGGGCAAGACTGAGCCACGACTGGTGATGATAACTGAAGTTCGCAGGAGTTTGTAAGTGTTGAGTTTCTTACAATATTCCTGAACGTGCAGTCTGTGAAATACTGTTATGTTCAGCAGTTAGGAGAAGAAAAAAATGTTCCTCTACCCAGTCAAGCAAGTGATAAAAATTGCACTATCAATCCTAAATCCAATATAAATTGAGATGTTGTAAACCATTTTCTGAGTCAGATTTGCATACAAATAGTATTTTTTAAATAATATATTTTCAGTAGCAAATATGCATTTCCATTTTCTCTGTTGCCTTCCTACTTTTATCAGTGCCCCTGCAAGGTCACTTCACTTCCTTTATCTTCCTATAGCCAGAGGATTACTAACAATAATGCATCATTTCTGGTTAACGGGAACAGTGCTTGCTGCAGTGTGAGATGAAGAGTGGAGTGACCCTGTGCTTTCAGAAGAAGGGACTATAATGCAGTAGCAGGCAGGCCTGAGGCTTATATCCACCAAAAATTGAATTTAATTTAACATTCACCCGGACGCGTTAAAGTCTGACGACCCTGACCTATATAAGAAATTCAGGTACGACGTACGGAAAGCCATCAGGGATGCCAAAAGCCAATACCGCATCAAACTAGAGTCCTAGGCCAACGACACAAACCCAAGATGTCAAGAGCAGGGCTTACATGAGATGACAGGCTACAAAGCAAGGCCAGGCGGAATCTCTGGGGCTGGAGAATCCCTCCCCGATGAACTGAACAAGTTCCATGCCCGCTTTGAACAGTCAGCCAAGACATCAGTGCCACCCACCCCAACAGCCCTGGGCACACCCATACCCACTATTACAGACTTGGAGGTAAGAGCTATCTTCTTGAAAGTAAACCTGTGGAAAGCGACGGGCCCCGAAGGAGTCCCTGGGTGAGCACTCAAGAGCCTCCGCTGACCAGCTGGCGAGTGTATTCGCTGATATCTTCAACACCTCACTTCTCCGCTCCGAGCTCCCTACCTGCTTCAAGAAGACTACCATAATACCAGTACCAAAGAAGAACAAGGTAGCATGCCTTAACGACTACCGACCGGTGGCCCTGACATCTGTTATCATGAAATGCTTTGAGCGGTTAGTCATGAGACAGATCAACGCCAACCTCCCAGATGCTGTCGATCCATCGCAATCTGCCTACCGCGGCAACCGATCCACAGCAGATGCTATATCTCTGGCCCTACAATCAACACTCGAACACCTCGACAACAAGGACACCTATGTTAGACTGCTGTTCATGGACTACAGCTCCGCCTTCAACACCATTACCCCGACAAGACTACTAACCAAACTCTGCAACCTTGGCCTTGACCCCTTCCTGTGCAGCTGGAGCCTTACTTCCTCACCAACAGACCGCAATCTGTCAGGATAGATAACAGCCCCTCCTCCACAATAGTCCTCAACACTGGGGCCCCGCAAGGATGTGTGCTCAGTCCTCTACTGTACTCCCTATACACGACTATGTGGCAAGATTCAACTCCAATTAAATCTATAAATTTGCAGATGATATGATTTTTGTGGGTTGTATATCAAACAACGATGAATCAGACTACAGAAGGGAGATAGATCACTTGGTTGCATGGTGTACGGAAAATAACCTCTCACTAAATGCTGGAAAGACTAAGGAACTGATCATCGACTTCAGGAAGCGTAGCACGCCACTCCATCTACATCAATGGCTCCAAAATGGAGATGGCCGATAGCTTTAAGTTCCTAGGGGTCACCATCAACAACAATCTGTCCTGGTCCACTCACGTTGATGCAACAGTCAAGAAAGCCGAACAACATCTCTACTTCCTACGGAAGCTAAAGAAATTCGGCATGTCTGCATTGACTCTCACACACTTCTACTACAGATGTGCCATAGAGAGCATCCTATCCAGCTGCATTACAGCTTGGTAAGGAACTGCTTGGCCCAAGATCGCACAAAACTGCAGAGTGTGGTCAACTCAGCCCAACGCATCACACAAGCTTGCCATCCTTCCATTGATTCTGTCTACACCTCTCGCTGCCTCAGGAAAGCAGACAGCATTATCAGAGACCCATCACACCCAGACTTTGCCTTCTTCCAGACCCTTCCATCAGGCAGAAGATACAGAAGTCTGAAGACCCGCACATCCAGACATAGGAACAGCTTCTTCCCCACAGCTACAAGACTCCTCAACGACTCCCCCTCGGACTGATCTGTTCCCTGTAAGAACAATATTCACGACGCCCAGTGCTGCTTTGTTCCGCACTGTAACCAATCACTATTTGTTGATGTACCATTTTTTAATGTACTTTGTTGATTATTCTTTTGTCTACTATGTACGTACTGTGCACGTTCCCTTGGCCACAGAAAAATACTTTTCACAGTACTTCGGTACATGAGACAATAAATATCAATCAATCAACACTCCCAGCATATTGTTAACATGATGCTTTTTGTTGGAAGAATGAGAAGAGACAATATACACTGGTATAATTCTTAAGGTGACGCAAGAACAGCGATATAGAATCATAGAATTTACAGTGCAGAAGGAGGCCATTCGGCCCATCGAGTCTGCACCGGCTCGTGGAAAGAGCACCCTACCCAAGCCCACACCTCCACGCTATCCCCATAACCCAGTAACCCCACCCAACACTAAGGGCGATTTTGGACACTAAGGGCAATTTAGCATGGCCAATCCACCTAACCTGCACATCTTTAGACTCTGGGAGGAAACCGGAGCACCCGGAGGAAACCCACGCAGACTCGGGGAGAACGTGCAGACTCCGCACAGACAGTGACCCAAGCTGGGAATCGAACCTAGGACCCTTGAGCTGTTAAGCAATTGTGCTAACCACCATGCTACCGTGCTGCCCCCATATCTAGAAGTCTACAGGCACAAAGCTGTCAAGGTGGCAGGACAAGTTTAAAAAATTGTATTAAATTTTAATAAAAGGATTCTAGAATTTATAGAGGAAGGTACAGAGCACAAAAGATAGTGAAAAGAAACTGTTATGAATCACTGGTTAGAGAGCCAAGTATGTCGGTGGGAAATATCATGAGGCGGCTCCAAAGATTCGGGTGGTTCTCGGGGCATAAATTGAACCTAGGTAAAAGTGAGTTTTTGGTGGTATCTCAACTGTGAGTGGGGGCAGGGGTGGGGTGGCTGCCATTTCGTGGAGCGGCAACAGACTTTAGGTGCTTGGGGGTGCAGGTGGTGCGAGATTGGGGGGCTCTGAAGATATAATTTTCCTAGTTTGGTGGAGAAGGTGAAGGCTCATTTGGTAAGGTGGAATAACCTCCCTTTGTCGTTGGCAGGCCGGGTGCAGGCAGGTAAAATGAATGGGCTACCGCAATTCTTGTTCCTATTTCAGTGCCTGCTGGGTTTTCTACCCAAATCTTTCTTCAAGGAGGTGGACAAGATGATCACGTCATTTCTTTTGGGGGGGGAAAGGGGGGAGGTGGCCAGGGTTAGGTGTAGGAGGGCAGTCCTGCAGAGGGAGCGACAGGAAAGTCTGGGTGCGAGGTTTCGGAGGTGGGAAGAGAGGGGGATTGGGGCAGTGAAGGATCTGTTTCTGGGTGTATTATTTGCAAGGTTGGAGGAGCTGGAAGAGAAATACAGGTTGGCACAGGAGGAATGGTTTAGGTACCTACAAGTTTGAGATTTTGTGAGGAAGGAGTTCACGACCTTCGCGTTAGCCCTCTCGCTGCTGGAGGCGGCTGTCAGCGGGGGCTGTTGGAGAGGGGGGTGGTATCGGCGATTTATGGGAGGATTTTGGAGGGGGCGAAGGTGAAATGGGAGGAAGAGCTGGGGGAGGTGATGGAAGAGGGACTGTGGTGTGAGGTGCTGTGAAGGGTGAATGCCTCAACCTCATGTGCGAGGTTGAGGCTGATACAATTGAAGGCGGTGTATAGGGCACACCTCACAAAAGCAAGGATGAGTCGGCTCTTCGAGGGGGTGGGGGATGTCTGTGAGCGATGTTGGAGGGGCCCCGTAAACAATGTACATATATTTTGCTCCTGGCCGAAGCTGGAAAGATATTGGTGGGAGGTATTTAATCATCTCGGGGGTTTTGCAAACGGACTTGGAGCCGGGTCCCCTAGAGGCCATTATAGGCCTGAGTTGCAGGCGGGTATGGGGGCAGACGATTTAGCCTTCACCTTGTTGATTGCTCGTAGACGGTTCCTGTTGGGGTGGAGGTCAGATTCTCCGCTCTGTGCCTCGGCGTGGCGGGAGGACCTGCTGGAAGTTTTGGCTCGGGGGGGGGGGGGGGGGGGGGGGGGGGGGGGGGGGCGACAACGACGACACACGAAGGGGACGAAGGAGTTCTACAATTCATGTTTTTTTTTTATCATGCACTTTCGGGAGCTGATTGCCGTTGAACATTAAGGGGGGAGGGAGGGAGGGGTGTTCGTGTTTGCTTTTTGTCTTTAACTTAGGTTGGATATTGGTGGGGTTGTTTTGTTGTTGTTTCTCTGTTTTTTTTCCCGTTTGCATGGTGAAAATTACAAAAATATGGCGAATAAAAAGATTTTTAAAAAGCTGAATCACTGGTCAGGCCTCAACCAGAATATTGTGTCCAATTCTGGACATCATACTTTGGGACAGATATAAAACCTTCGAGAAAATGTGCAGATAAGACTTGCGAGGAGTGTACCGGAATGAAAGGCTTCAGAAACATTTTGTAGTATAGTTTCTTTGTTTTGTTTTCTTAAAATTTAGAGTATCCAATTCATTTTTTCCAATTAACGGGCAATTTAGCGTAGCCAATCCACCTACCCTGCACATCTTTGGGTTGTGAGGGCAAAACCCACGCAAACATAGGGAGAATGTGCAAACTCCACATGGACAGTGACCCAGAGCTGGGATCGAACCTGGTACCTCGGCGCCGTGAGGCAGCAGCACTAACCACTGCGCTACCGTGCTGCCTGCATTTCTTGCCCATTTCTAATTGCCTTTGAGAAGCTGCTGGTGAATCGTCATCTTGAACCCCTGCAGTCCATGTGGTGTAGATACACTCACAGTGCTGTTAGGAAGGGAGTTCAAGGATTTTCACCCAGCATCAGTGAAAGAACGGTGATATATTTCCAAGTCAAGATAATAATCTTTATTGTCACAAGTAGGCTTACATTAACACTGCAATGAAGTTACTGTGAAAAGCCCCTAGTCGCCATAGTCCGGCGCCTGATTGGGTACACAGAGGGAGAATTCAGAATGTCCAAATTACCTAACAGCACGTCTTTCGGGACTTGTGGGAGGAAACTGGAGCACCCACGCAGACGCGGGAAGAATGTGCAAACTCCGCACAGACAGTGACCCAAGCCGGGAATCGAACCTGGCACCTGGTGCTGATGTGTGGCTTGGAGGGCAACTTGCAAGTGGTGGTATTCCCATGCCCTTGTCTTTCTAGGTGGTAGCGGTTGCAGGTTTGGAAGGTGCTGTGGAAGGAGCCTTGGTGAGTTCCTGCGGTGCATCTTGCCAATGAGGTGGGCTGTCCTGTCATGGGCAGTGTTGAGCTTCTTGAGTGTTGTTGGAGCTGCTCTCACCCAGGCAAGTGGAGGGTATTCCATCACACTCCTGACCTGTGCCTTGAATATTGTTGACAGGCTTTGAGGTGTCAGGATGTGAGATACTCACCAAGGGAATTCTCAGCCTCTGACCAGCCCTTGTTGCCACAGTATTTATATGACTGTTCCAGTTCTGTTTCTGATCAATGGTAGCCCCCAGGATTTTGATAGTGGAGGATTCAGTAATGGTAATGCTATTGAATATCAAGGGATGGTTGGTTAATTGTTGGAGATGGTCATTGCCTAGCACTTGTCTGGAAGGAATTTAACTTGTCACTTAACAGCACAAAGTTGGAAAGTCCTCATGGTCTTGCTGTTTGAGAAGTTGTGAATGGTTCTGAACATTGTGCAATTGTCAGCAAACATTCCTACTTCAAAACTTTTGATGGGAGGAAAATTATTGATGAAGTAGCTGAAGATGTGATGGCCTAGGAAACTACCCTGAGGATCTCCTGAGACCGAGATGACCACAACCATCTTCCATTGTTCTGGTTACGACTCACAACCAGTTGGGAGTTTGCCCTCTAATTCCTTTTGATTCCACTTTTGCTATGATGCCTTGATGTCAAGGGCAGTCATTCTCACCTCACCTCTTGAGTGCCGCACTTTTTCTTATTAAGTCATGGAATTAAGTAGTCATCACTGGCTAGGCCAGCATTTATTGCCAATACCCAATTGCCTTGAGAAGGTGGTGGTAAGCTGCTTTCAATTGATAGAAAAGGAGATTGGTTTTTATAGCTTCCAGCCAGAATGGAATTCTGTGGACAGTATCAGTTTTTAATCAGTGATAGCCTTAGTCAGCAAATATATGAAACAGAAACAAGTTGTAGGTGACACACATTGCTGCCACTGTGCATCGGTGGTGGAGGGTGTGAATCAAAAGATTCAAGAGGGTGTGAATCATGAGATGCCAATCAAGTGGGCTGCTTTGTTTTGGATTGTGTCGAGCTTCTTTATTGTTGTGGAGCTGCACTCATTCAGGCAAATGGAGAGCCTTGTAGATGATGGACTGGCTTTGGGGAGTCAGGAGGTGAATTACTCTACACAGAATTACTAGCCTCTGACCTGCTCCAGTATTTATATGGCTGGTCCAGTTCAGCTTCTGGGCAATGGTAATTCCCAGGATATTCATAGGGGGAGATTCAGCCATAGTCAAGGGGTAATGGTTAGAATCTCTCTTGTTGGAGATGATCATTGCTTGGCATTTATGTGCCCTAATGTTAATTGTCACCTGCTAGCTCAAGTCTGAAAATGATCCAAATCTTGATGCATTTGGACTCGGACTGCTTCACTATCTGAGAAGGTGCAAATGGTGCTGAACATTGTGCAATAACCTGTCAACATCCCCATTTCTGCCCTTATGATAGAAGGAAGGTCATTGATGAAGCAGCAGAAGGAGGTTGGGCCAAGCAATTCTGAGGAACACCTGCAGGGATGCCCTGGAATTGAGATGATTGACCTCCAACAACCAGAGCCATCTTTCTTTGTGCCAGTATGACTCCAACCAACGGAGAGTTTTCCCCCCTGATCCTCATTGCCCCTTGATGCCAAAAGATGCGTAGGTTAGATGTGGTTCTGGAGTTACGAGAATATGGTTGGGAAGAGGTCGAGTGGGCCGACGTGGGGTGCTCTTTTGGAGGGTCGGTGCTTTGAACCAGGGTTGATGGTGATGGTAGAGTGGGGGATATGCCGTTCGTGAGGTTACAGGTGGTGGTTGAGTACAATTCTGCTTCTGCTGATGGCCCACAGTGCCTCAGGGTTAACCAGTCTTGAGCTGCTAGATTGATTAAACTCTATCCTATTTAGCACAGTGAAAGACAGGACATCATCTACACAAGAACTTTGTGGTGGTCACTCCTACCGATATTATCATGGATCCATCTGCGGCAGGCAGCTGGGTGAGGCGAAGTCAAGTATGTTTTTCCTTCTTGTTGGTTTCCTCACCCAGTCTAGCAGCAGTCCTTTAGGATCTGGCCAGCTTGGTCTATGGTAGTGCAACCAAGCCACTCTTGGTGATGGACATTGAAGTCCACCACACAGAGTGCATTCTATGTCCTTACCATCCTCAGTGCTTCCTCCAAGTGGTGTTCAACATGGAGGAGTACTGATTCATCAGCTGAGGGGAGGGTGTGGGTGGTGATGGTAAGTGGTATCCAGCAAGAAATTTTCTTGACCATGTTTGTCCTAATGCCATGAG
This sequence comes from Scyliorhinus torazame, assembly GCF_047496885.1. NCBI lineage: Eukaryota > Metazoa > Chordata > Chondrichthyes > Carcharhiniformes > Scyliorhinidae > Scyliorhinus > Scyliorhinus torazame. The sequence continues at coordinate 176,947,415 of NC_092718.1, forward strand.
ACTTTTCTGGGTCCAGAGTCGATGTTGAGGACCCCCAGGACAACTTAATCTACACTGTATACCACTGTGCCGCCACCTCTGTTTGGTCTATCCTACCGGTGGGATAGGACATACCCAAGGATGGTGATAGTTGTGTCTGCAACATCTGTAAGGTTGGACTACATCAGGCTGCTGCTTGGCCAGTCTGTGAGACAGCTCTCCCAATTTTGGCACAAGCCCCCAGATATTAGTAAGGAGGAATGTTCAGGGTCATCAGTACTGAGTTTGCCATTGTTGTTTCGGGTGCCTAGGTCATAGATTGTCATAGATTATCATAGAATTTACAGTGCAGAAGGAGGCCATTCGGCCCATCGAGTCTGCGCTGGCTCTTGGAAAGAGCACCCTACCCGAGGTCAACACCGCCACCCTATCCCCATAACCCAGTAACCCCACCCAACACTAAGGGCAATTTTGGACACTAAGGGCAATTTATCATGGCCAATCCACCTAACCTGCACATCTTTGGACTGTGGGAGGAAACCGGAGCACCCGGAGGAAACCCACGCACACACGGGGAGAATGTGCAGACTCCGCACAGTTGATCTGTCTGGTTTCTGTCTTTGATTAACTTCCTAGAAATCTGATACAACTGAGTGGCTTGCTAGGCCATTTCACAGGGCAGTTAAGAGTCAATCACATTGCTACGGGGCTGGAGTCACGTGGAGGCTGGACCAGGAAAGGACAGCAGATTCCCTCAAGGATGTTAGTGAACCCGATGGGTTTTTACGACAACTGACAATGGTTTCTTGGTCATCATTAAATTTAATTCAAAATTCCACCATCTCTCACGGTGAGATTCAAAGTTGGATCCCCAGAGCATTACCCAGGGATTCTGGATTACTAGTCCAGTGACAATACCACTACATCACCACTTCCCCTTTTGTCCATGTTTGGACCAAGTAACGAGGCCAAGAGCTGAGTGACCCTGGCGGCACCCAAACTGAGTGTCAGTGAGCATTATATTAGCCATTATTTGGCCTGATAATATGTACTTTACCAGTACACAGTATATTTGTGCTTTAGGAATATAAATGCTTTGGTTTTACTGGAAACTTGGACGAGTGACTATTTGGGTACGGTGAGAGATTGAATCATACATGTGTGACTTCCAATATGTTGATGTAGTGCAGAGGATCTTCTGAAGACCTGCAATGTATTTTATTCACTTACATAAAATCAGCTGGGGTTCCTTTTCTGTTCTTCAGTATTCTTGCTATGGTCAGCAACTGGAATGAAAAAAAACAAATGACGTGCTGTCTAAAAATATGAAATGTTGCTACTTGTTCAAAGCAGAACAAAAAAGGAAAGTTATAGGACGGGATTCTGCGAAAACCGGCGGGGCGGGCAACTCCGGCGCGAAGGAGTGGCGTGAACCACTCCGGCGTCATGCCGCCCCGAAGGTGTGGAATCCTCCACACCTTCAGGGGCAAGGCTGGCACCGGAGTGGTTTGCGTCGAGCCGGCTGGTGAGGAAGGGGCTTGGCGCCACGCCAACCGGCGCCGTAGGGCCTCCGCCAGCTGGCACGAGTTGCCGCCTGCGCAGGAGCGCCAGCGTGTGCTGGCATCATCCCAGCGCATGCGCGGGGGGGTTCATCTCCGCTTCGGCCATCACGGATCGTTACAGCGGCCGATGCGGAGGAATAGAGTGCCCCCACGGCACAGGCCCGCGCACGTATCGGTGGGCCCCGATCGCGGGCCAGGCCACCGTGGGGGCACCTCCCGGGGCCAGATCCCCCCACGCCCCCCCCCCTCCCCGAGGACCCCAGAGGCCGACCGCAGAGCCAGTTCCCGCTGGTAACTATCTGTTGTAATTTACAACGGCGGGACCGGCCGAAAACAGGCGGCCACTCAGCCCATCACGGGCTGGAGAATCGCCGGGGGGGCGCTGCTAGCGTCCGCCTACCTGCGCGGTGTGATTCCCGCCCCCGCCAAATCCCTGGCGCCGGAGACTTCGGCAGCCGGCGGGGGCGGGATTCACGCCGCCCCCTGGCAATTCTCCGACCCGGTGGGGGTCAGAGAATCCCGCCCATATTATTTTATAGTCCGTGCGAATGAAAAAAATATGTTTTTCAAACTTGGCCTGACATCATAAATCAAACCCTATGAGTGTTAAATAAACCATTGATGTACAAGTGGCAGAATGACTGAACCTTTGCACTTATGCACATAGCAATTTGCAAACTCAGCCCATTGGGGAAGCAGTTCAATACTTGCAGAAAGGAAATTATTGCCAATGAGTCAACCTAGGGTGCTTTCAAACACCTCCCAGTGACTACTTGCAGAACAATTCAGCTAGGAACCACGGTAGCACAGTGGGTTGCACAGTTGCTTTACAGCACCAGGGTCCCAGGTTTGATTCCCAACTTGGGTCACTGTCTGTGCAGAGTCTGCACGTTCGCCCCGTGTCTGCGTGGGTTTCCTTTGGGGGCTCCGGTTTCCTCCTACAGGTCCCGAGAAACGTGCTTTTTGGTAATTTGGACATTCTGAATTCTCCCTCAGTGTACCCGAACAGGTGTCGGAATGTGGCGATTAGGGGCTTTTCACAGTAACTTCATTACAGTGTTAATGTAAGCCTACTTTTGACAATAAAGATTATTATAATTATTATTTTAGATCCCTTTAAATGTTCCGTGTGGGACCTAATGAGGGTGAGAATTTTTTAAAGAGACTTCAATCAGTGCTGTTAATATAGAAACATGATTGTAACAACTTTTCAAATTTGAGGGACAAAAATGATCTATTAATGTTTGCATTATTTAGTATTTCACTTAATTCTTCAACAGCAATATGTCAGTACAAAAGTGCTTCAGAAGTTAAATTTGGACAGGTCACTGGTAGCATTCTATGAGCTCACAATCCAGTGACTAGTTAGTGGAGCTTTTTGCATGTTCTTCGCTTACGTTGGACAAGGTGCCCTCTAAGTGCCACTGCTTGGAATCGTAACAAGCTTGAGTGATTGAACCACTCTTGATTTAAGTCTGCCGTTAACAGATAACTTTAATCATTGCAGCTTTAGCCTCTAACCTCGGTGAAATAACTATTTTTGAAAGCAGCAGATGTGCATGACAGTCTAAATTTTTGAAGGCTGACTGATGTTGAGTATTAACCATAATCAGAGCATAAGTGAGCTGAGTGTTGTAATCACGGACTGCCATTACCCACAAACCAGATTTGGAGGGAATTATCAACTTTTTTTGACCTTTTATAGTTTCATTTACATTCACATTTTAAATGAAATTTAATATATGGCACCTCCTCGCGTAATGCCCTGGATTGATGACAGAGATCTTCAAGATCAAGTAATATAACCTTTACACTATTATGCACACTCTTCAGTGCGTATTGGCACTCGAACTGGTAAACATCTTGATCATTTGTTGAACTTATGTTCACAAAGTTGTTAAACCATTCAGCACAGGAATCTGGAAGTAATATTTAATCAAATAGAAGAATTAAGGTAAATAAATGTCGCTAAGTCGTTAGGTTGCCATTGGGGCTGGGACCTTAAAGTCACAAAAAAAGGGCTTGAGAAATCAGGGCTTCATTATTGAAACAAAGAAAATTAAATGGGATTTAATAGAGATTTGCCAAATTAAGTAAGATTTTATGAGGAGAAATCATGATCGAATGTTTCCACTAATGGATATATCTGCTATTAAGGGGCACGAATAAGGATTATCACCCAGAGAATGGTGGAGAGTGGTAGTTAGAAGACAAGGGGCTAGAAATTCTTCCCGGGTAGTGACACGAACTGGGTGGTATCAATTGATTGCTTGTTATATGTAGAACGGATTCAGTTCCATTGCAGTCAATAGAATTAAATAACAGGTGCTTCTTATCACAGATGGCTAATTTTGCACCATTGTCCAAAATGAATTTCTATCCCGTAGAATCTTACAGCACAGAATGAGGCCTTTTGGTGCATTGTGCCTCTGATTTTATACCAAGCCTATTTGGAACATTGACTGCTTTACCACAAGTGGCTGTGGAACAGAGATTCTACCATTAGTCAAATGGAGCTGTACAGCCATTTGAGGGCAAAGAGTATAAAAGAATCTGGGACAAATGCTGGAAAATTGATTACAGGAGACAACTCCACATGAAGTGCTCACAGCAGCATAGGCACAACTGGGATTATTCTATACTATGGATTCATTGTTTTTATGGCACAAAGGAAAACAAGGGTGGCATGGTGGCCCAGTGGTTAGCACTGCTGCCTCACGGCGCTGAGGATCCGGGTTCGAATCCCGGCCCTGGGTCACTGTCCGTGTGGAGTTTGCACATTCTCCCCGTGTGTGCGTGGGTCTCACCCCCACAACCCAAAGATGTGCAGGGTAGGTGGATTGGCCACGCTAAATTGCCCCTTAATTGGAAAAACTAAAAAGAAACAAAAGAAAATAAGTGATCATATCTGTGCTAATTGTGAATGTACACTGTGCATCAACTGTAAAGCAAGGCTTAATCGACAATGGTTCTGAACATTCCTTTCCAATTTGGATCCCAAAGATGAAGAAACCCTCTGGTAAATTTTTGCTTAGTTAGCATTATTATAGACTACTATTTTTGTTCAAAGTCAAATATTTATATTCTTAATCGCTGGACATAATGACACTCTTATTTCAGGGTGTTTTGACAACTTGTCCACAAAGAGGATTTTTAAAAAGTGAATGATTTTAAGTGTTTAATTTAAAACACAAAATGGATTTTTACAAGTTCATCAGGTAAAGCCCACAGGCAGGAGACATTTCCAGAAGATTTCTTAACGCAAAACATTTATGTGGTTACCTTTGACAATTGGGAGCAATAGGGATTTCCCAACAAACACTAACACCATGAGAAGCTAGAAGGCCCTTCAGGTGAACCTTGCATGAACCCAGTTTCAAAGGAAAATTACTCTGGATTATTACCCAGGGGTGAAAATAGATATAAGGTGGGGTAAATGAAGGCACATAAAAATAAACGTTAGTTAGTCTGCTTATGTAACATTATTTGTATAGTGGGTGATTTGTACAAGGTTTCTTTGTTCATACTATTTAAATGTCCATGGAATGCCAGGATCCCTTTAAAATAGAAACACCACTATGCAATTGAGCATCATCTCTGCAATAACAGCAAAATGCTGCAGATTATGGAAAACAAAAATAAAAACCAAGTTCTGACATAACTTAGCAGGTCCGATAGTGTCTGTAGAGAGAGAAACAGAACTAATGTTTCAAGCCTAATATGGCTCTCCAGAATTAAACCCATGTCCATGTTTAGCCATGTTCAGTTCTGAAGAAGAATCATATTCATCACAACGTTATTTGTGTTCCTCTTTCCACAGATGCTGCCAGACCTGTTGAGTATTTCCTGGTTTCATATCATTTCTGTAATGCCTATAATGTTGTCCACAGTCAAAGCAATTTCCTAAACATGATATTCAGTTCCCTTTTAATGAATTGAGGATTAACAGCCCAGTCATTAAATTACCTTTCGGAATATGGTTCAGTATATTTAACTGGTTCTTGATTAAAAAGGGGATCAGGGGTTATGGGGAGAAGGCAGGAGAATGGGGATAAGAAAATATCAGCCCTGATTGAATGGCGGAGCAGACTCGATGGGCCAAGTGGCCTAATTCTGCTCCTATGTCTTATGGTCTTATGGTTCTGCGGTATTACACTAATTTTAGATTTTTATTGCTCTTTACGGATATTTGGTAGAGGTCTATCACATGGGAAGGGTCTTGATCTCCATGGTTATCTGTTTCCATTGCCTCCTCCGGAGCCTGTCTTGCCAAGGGGCCCAATGCTCCTCCTTTGTAGTTTCTCCATCAAGGTTTTCATCAGAAACCTTGAAACACATGCTCTTCTATTTGTGCCATTCTTCTTTCTCTTTCATACTCAGATTCAACTCACAATGGACTCCCAGCACCTGTCTAGCCACAATCCACCTCCCCTTTAAGAGGCACTGTTGAGCTTTATGACTGTAGGTAGGCTCCCTTTAGCCACTCATGATATTGGCCTCTTGCTATGGTATTCAGCCAATGAACAGCATGGTGCATGTTTCCTGTGTTGCAGGGTCAATTGCACATCTCGACCCCTATGTCCGCTTTCAGGGGCAATCAATTTTACCCCCTCCCCATGTTTTAACACATTTAATTTAGTCCCATGTTTGGCATTCATATTCAACCTGTAGTCTTTTTTTTCTTGTGGTGCTAGATTTTCAAATGATGACCCCCAAAACTCCATTGGCCCAGATCTTCAGTTTCCCTAAACTAAGGGGTGAGAACTGAGACAATTGCTGCCCGTGAGAGGCTGCAGCAGACAACCAGGTTCCAGGGAGCTGACTTGCGTTGGAACCTGGAAATTGCACCATGGGATCACACACTGATTGTCCCAGTAGAATCGGGGTGGTGGGGAGATGGGGTGGGAGGGGGGTGTAGTGTGTGTGCTGTGTGCCAAGTAGCAGAGCCAGGGGTGTTGGAAAAGGCTACAATTAAAAGTTGAATCAAGGGAACATTGAATGCACTTAAAGGGACATAGGCACTTGTGAACACTGGCAAGACCTTAACACACACTTATGTAAACACAACTTAAGGAGTATATTTAAAAGCAATTGTAAATACATCCTAAAAGGCCATTGAACTGAAGTCAGACTTCAAGGAGCGTATTGATGTCAAAGAGGGCAAAGCTTTGCGAGAATTACACCTCACCACTAGACCTCCGAATTACCTCTGGGTTGGATCCAGGCTGTAGCCAGGAGAGCAAGCTCCCACTGCAGCCAATGCACAATATCAAATGCACTTTTAAACATAAGCCAGAGTTTGGCGCTGACGAGAAGATTCGGTTCAATATTAAGTCTCGTGTGTCTTTCAGCAAAGCTGCACAATGTTACACTAATGGGAGATGGATTTTTTATTTCTTAGCTTTCCCGAGCACCAAAAATAAATGGATATGCATATCGTTAAAATGTAGCTTTCGAAAGAAGCATAAAAGGATGGTTTAAACAATGCAATGCACAATGGCGATGAATAAAGTTTAATTTTAGCATATTGATCTTGAATTGTCAATTTTCAAAATATATTCAAGTGTACAGAGATGGGGAATAGTTAATGAAACTTCATTTCTCATGATTCACAAAAGCAGTTCCAATATAAGTCGGCATTCAGCTGAATGAAAATCCACCACTACTGCAGAATCGAGTCAGTGGATTACAGAGTAAGAAAGTAATTTAAGTTCAAAGTGATGTGAAGAGATTCTGAGAAGTGCCTGCGATTAGAGTACACAACATTGACATTTTATGTTACAATGTCAGAAATATGTACATCTCAAAAGGATGCATATGTTTACGAAGAAAGTTTCATGATGCAATATATATTCAAGAGAAAATAGAGATGCCTGCATTTTGACTAACTGCAAATCTTATAGAGCTTCCAGCGCATTGCCTTATGATTGTTCCATTTTTTTCTATTTTGTAACCTTGTATTTTCTGATTTATTTTCACTTGCATCTTTTGTCTTCATTTAGTTCTCAGATTTATAGTTTTTCACTGTGTACTTCTCTGCGTCTTCCACTTTCTTTTCTCTTCCCTTTTCTATTATGTATATAATTTCTCTTAAATTCTGTCTGATTTATTTATTTTTTGTTCTTATTCCCTCATTGCTAATAAAACTCAGTGCATCTGAAACTGACAGTAACAACCCTCTGATGCCAAGATGTCTGTGGAAGCCTCTTCATGTGTCTACCTATTGAAAATCCAACTCTCACTGATTTGAAAAACCAAACTACTTTCCAAATGTCCCAGCAGGAAGCTTTATTTGGTCACTAATGAAGGGCGTATCACAAAAAGCCACATAGCCGGCTTTGCAAATCATCCCTGCCAGTCTTTTAATGGCAATAGAAAGCATCTTTGTTTTTTAGATTAATTTTTTCGGGATGTGAGCTTCGCTGGCTAGGCCAGCATTTGTTGCCCATCGCTAATTGCCCTTGAGAAGGCGGTGATGAGCTGCCATCTTAAACCGATGCTCTCCATGCAGTGTAGGTGCACTCACTATGTTATTGGGGAGGGAGTTCCAGGATTTTGACCCAACGCAGGTGAAGGAACAGCGATATATATTTGAAAGTCAGGATGGTGAGTGACTTGGAGGGGTACATCCAGGTGGTGGTGTTCCCAGGTCTCTGCTGCCCTAGTCCTGTAGATGGTAGTGATCTTGAGTTTGGAAGATGCTGACGAAGGAGCTTTGGTGAGTTCCTGCAGTGCATCTTGTAGATGATACACACTACTGCGTCGGTGGTGAAGGGTGGAAATGTTTCTGGAAGGGTTGCCAGTCAAGCGGGCTGCTTTGTCCTGGGTGGTGTCAAGCTTCTTGAGTGTTGTTGGACTTCACTCATCCAGGCAAGTGGAGAGTATTTCATCACACTCCTGACTTGGTCCTTTTAGACAAGCTTTGGGGAGTCAGGAGATGAGTTACTCATCACGGGATTCCTAGCCTCTGACCTGCTCTGGTAGCAAAGGTATTTATATGGCTGGTCGATGGTAACCCCCCAGAATGTTAATAGTGGTGAATTCAGTGATGGTAATGCCATTGAATGGCAAGGGCATTGGTTTGATTCTAATTGGCGATGGCCATTGCCTAGGACTTCTGTGACGCGGATGTTATGATATAAAGAGAGTACTAAAGTTGGAGGGAAAACCTAGATAGATGTTTCAAATCAAATTTATTGTCACATCCTCGTAATGCAAATTAATCTGGAAAGAAAAGAAAATGATCCTTGAATGTGGAGGGCAAATGTATGAATGCAATCGTGGGTGGGGTATCCTTTCAAGGTGTAAGGTAAAATACTGTGGATACTTGAACACTAGAATAAAAACAGAAAATGCTGCGAGTACTCAAAAAAAGCCGATCTCTGCAGAGAAAATGATAATGTTAATGGTCCAGGTTGATTACCACCTGTCAAAAGGCCATTGACCTGAAACATTAACTCTGTTTCTTTCTCTACAGGTGCTGCTTGGTCTGTTAAGTACTTCCAGCATTTTCTATTTCTTTAAGGCCTTTTGCTCTGTGAAATCTCATGAGAACCATTTGATTTTTCTCCTACTTTTACGCTGTCTAAGATGCTCGGGCATGAACCTGACTGTTTTCTTAAACTGACAGAAGGTGCGGGAGTTTCAGTGCAGAGCAGTATTGCAGCATCTGCCTTGAAAACCTCTGGGGCATGCACACAGCTGCCCTGTCAGGCTGTGTATTTATTTTACTTGGAGTTTTATCTAACACACTTGGACCTTTGGTTGCATAACCAATAGCGAAGGCTGCAAACATAAACAGGCAGTCCATGTGTCTCATTCATTTGACATGTGAGCACGTATAAAGGTCAAACAGATATGTTTATAAATGCTCCTCGCCTGAGAATCTTCATGTTGAAGCACCGGTAGATTCAAAACCTCCAAAATATGAGGGGTTGCTGTCACGTCTGGGAATTTCCTGGTTGAAGTTAATACCCTATCACCCAGTGACATGCTTTCGTTTTGAAGCACTTGTCTTGAATTTCGCACCTGCCAAAAGCCCACCCGACGGTGTAGAATCTCAACTATCAACGTCAGCTTTGACCTTGGCCCTGAAAGGATCAATTGAGCATGCTTTATTCAGAGCCCTAATTAGATTTTCCACTTGGGATTGTTCAGATTTGTGTCCAGCAGCGTCTACAGAGAATGGTCTGGGAAAATATGTCTTCTAGCAAAGTGCAAGAGGATAGTCCAGTCTATAGCCAGATTGGCCCAAGTTAATAACAGCCTACTTGAATCTGCAAATCCTCTGAATTTCAAAGAAGCAATGCTCGTTGAAAAATGCCATGGTTTTTGAAACACTGCCAACAATTGTCCTGCAGCATTATCCATTGCATTCTCTCTTTTTTTAAATTGTTTTTCATTTGTAAATACGATCCTGGACCAGACCCCAACATTTGCTAGGACACCGGACAGGAACCCCAATACTTACATTTTTTTGACCAATTTCTTGCATTCGTCGCAATCCATCTTGGGCTGGACTCTCCCAAAATGAGACTATGTCCTGTTGCTAACTTTTGGTTGGTTCAATTGGCTCTGTTTTATAACCTTTGCTCTCGAGTCACCAGGTATCTTTATGATACCGCCACGAGGTTCAAGTTCAAGTAATGATCAATAACTCAAATCAAAGCACATTTATTATGCACAGTAATCGCTACTCATGCACAAATTCTACTTCTAAGCTACTTCTACGACTAACAGGCCTATACTTAGCTTTGGACTGGCCCACCAGGTCAGGGGAACAAATGGCCTTTCGTTCGGGTTCTGAGCCTGCGGGATTCGAAGTTGGTATGGATTGGTAGCCAGGTGCGTCTATCTCGTAGCGAGCGTTGACTTAAGACTTACTGGATATCGGCGGCAGTTGAACTGATCACGGTCAAGGTTGGTTCGCGTTGCTGAGTGACCCGGTCAAGAAGAACGATTTGAACTTGGGGGATTAACTTTATAGTCCGCAGGGGCTTCCCGCCTTTCGGTGCGGACCCTGTACCTGGTTCCAAGTGATTGGACTTCGTTCCAATCGCTTGGTTCGATTTCTCCAATACTGGAGCGGTTTCCTGATCGATGGGCGGTCTTGAAGTGTCCGTTAACCTCTTTTATGTTGGCTTCTGCTGGCGCCGGGGAGTCTGGCTTAGCTTTGTTTGTCCCAAATGTTGTGATTGTTCCCGGGGATCGCTTATTAGTATGTAGATGGCTGCTACATTATTATGCAGATGGCTGCTTGTATCGATGCTGTCTGGGCTTTTGCAGAGTTAAATACACAGCAAACCTGCACCTGCTGGTTTCTGCCTGTGTTGGCTGAATTTCCCTGCAGCCTTTGCTGTTCTCCATTTTACATCGGGAGTTGGCCAACCCAGGTGGCTACATTCCCCACGCCGGTGTAAAAACGCTGGCGTTTCACTCTGGAGTTTCCTATAAAAAAGATCAGCCAATTCACTCACCTGAAAGGGGCTAGCAGGGACCCAGAGTGATTCATGCAGCTTTAGCTGCGGATATGGGCCCCCGCACTTCCGGTTTTGAGTTCGCGCATGTGCACAGCGGTGGCCTCCAGCGGCCGCGTCGAGCGTCATGGCGAACCCCGACCGCGGAGGCAGATGAAGAATGTAGGCCCCCCAAATCAGCCATGTGCCCAAAGATCCGACCAACCCGATCTCTCCCCCGGCCAGCCATAAGGCCACCTCCCGTTGCCCGATCACATTGCCACCCACCAGGGCGGCCGCGGACTGAATCCACAGCCGCCATGTGAGCTTCCCGAATGGCGATAGTTGGTTAGAACCACGCCGACAGGAACTCGGCCGGTCGGGAGCGGAGGATTGCTGGGTGGCCCTCTGGCAATGGGCCCCCAGCCGCGCGGAGTACTCTGCGAAAACGCCAATTCTCGGGGCCCAGACAATCGTCGGACTGGTGCCAGGCCCGATTTTGGCGTGAAATTGGATTCTCCGCCCTTGTCTCTGTACTAGAAATTAAAATAGCACAGAATCTAAAATGGCTGGATGAGGGTGGCAATTTCTCCTCCTTCTTTCCCAGACTTTTATATTTCTGCCTCTCCATTTATCTCAGAACTGTGGAATACTTAGATACTCTGTATGGTCCATCAATTTTGCATTGATATTTTCCTCCATGTGAGCCAATTAGTTTAATCAAACACTACTCCAACATCCTGCAACTAGCTAATTCATTAATTCTATTCTTAAATAATTAATTCTATTCTTTGCTGAGAATTTTATATTCTGTTTTGTTTTATCCTGTTTAATTATTTTTATGAGTATCCTAAATGTGTATTCCCTTGTTTCCATACCCATAAAACTATAGTGCAGAACCACAGTGCAGAAGACCATTTGGCCCATCAGGTCTGCACCGACCCTCTGAAAGAGCCCCTTACCCAGGCCCATTTCCCCACCCTATCCCTTCAACCCGTAACCGCACCTAACCTTTTGACACTATGGGGCAATTTAGCATCGCCAATCCACCTAACCTGCACACCTTTGGACTTCGGGAGGAAACCGCAGCACCGGAAGAAACTCACAAAGACATGGGGAGAAGGTGCCAACACCACACAGAAGGTCACCTAAGGTCAGAATCGAAACTGGGTCCCAGGTACTGTGAGTCAGCAGTGCCAACCACTGTGCCACCCATAAGTCTGATCAATGCCAATTTATGCCATCAGAATCTTGAAGTCCTGTAATGTAATTGGTGAAAAATCAATCCTTAGTTCTCAACTGAGGATTCCTCTTTCCAAATCCCTCCCCTGACCCCCACGGCCACCACTCCCCCAATGTGGTTGACAAGGCCCGCCTTTGTGTCAATCTAGTTCATGAATTGCTGCTCTCACCCATTCCCCTCCCATCGCAAATCATGATATTGTTCCCTCTATCCTCAACTCCCACTCCACCAGCCTCCGTGTTCAACGGATCATTCTCCGCCATTTTCACCACCGCTGGCATGATGCCACCACCACACACATCTCCCCTGTGTCCTCCCCTGTCAGCATTCCAAAGACACCATTCCAACCACTGTGCCCTGGTCCACTCCTCGCTCCTTTCCGATGACCCTTCCCTTTCTACAGCACCTTTCCTTGCAAGCACACGAGATGCAAAACCAGTCCGTTCATTAAATCATAGAAACCCCACAGTGCAGAAGGAGGCCATTTGGCCCCTTCAGTCTGCACCGGTCCGCTGAAAGAGCACTCCACCCAAGCTCACTCCCCTGTCCTATCCCAATAACCCCTTAACCTAACCCACACATCTTTGAACACTAAGAAGCAATTTAGCATGATCGATCCACATAACCTGCACATCTTTGGACTGTGGGAGGAATCCAGAGCAGCCAGAGGAAACCCACGCTGATACAGGGAGAAGATGCAAACTCTACATAGTTATCCAAGGCCAGAATTAAATCTGGGTCCCTGCCGTTGTGAGGCAGCAGTGCGAACCACTGTGTCACCGTGCCGCCACTTCCTCCCTTCTCCTCATTTAATGCTTCAACGCTCCTTACACTCGAAACAGCAGTTTAATTGTGCATCTTTTAATTTAGCATACTCTACTCGGTCCCAGCGATGTGGTCCCCGCTACATTAGGGAGACTGGGTGGCCAGTTTGTGGAAAAGCTCTATTCAATCAGCAAGTGTGACCGTCAGCTTCTTGTAATTCCCCATTGCAATTCCCCACTTTGCTCCCACTTTGACCTCTGTCCTTGGTCTGTTACAGTGTTCCACAACTTGTCATCCTATAGTTTTCTGAACTCAACAGTGAGTTCAACAATTTTTGCATAAAACCTCTGCCTCCATTTTGTTTCTGGTTTGGTCTTATCTTGTTTCTCTCTTAATGCCTTCATACTTCATTCAGCTGGCTACCATGCAGCCATTTGCACCTCATCTGGATACACCTTTTGTTTCTTTTCTTTACCAATTATATCTCCCTTTGTCTGTTGTACCATTATTTAATTGCTCCTGCCCTCCACCTTCACGGAGATTCCTTTTTTGTTCTTTCCCATTTCTGCCCCTTACACGTGTGCAAAACCTACTACATCTCCATCTTGCCTCAGTTCTAGTTTGAAATGTCATATCTTTTTCTAGATACAGATTGCTGCCTGACCCGCTGAGTAGATGAAGGATTTTCTGTTTTTACTCATAAACTCTTAATTTTCTCTTCATAGCTATGACCCCTCATCCAATAGACTTGCTGTTACGACCAGTGAGGTCGTGTCAGGGCTTGGCCTTTCCTCCCCACACCGCAATTGATCGTAACAGGGGGCGTCATTCTCCGACCCCCCGCCGGGTCGGAGAATGGCCGTTGGCCGCCGTGAATCCCGCCCCCGTCCCCGCCGAAGTCTCCGCTCCCGGAGATTGGGCGGGGGCGGGAATCCGGCCGCGCCGGTTGGCGGGACCCCCCGCTGGATTCTCCGGCCCGGATGGGCCGAAGTCCCGCCCAGGAATTGCCTGTCCCGCCGACGTAAATCAAACCTGGTATTTACCGGCGGGACCAGGCGGCGTGGGCGGGCTCCGGGGTCCTGGGGGGGGGGCGCGGGGCGATCTGACCCCGGGGGGTGTCCCCACGGTGGCCTGGCCCGCGATCGGGGCCCACCGATCCGCGGGCGGGCCTGTGCCATGGGGGCACTCTTTCCCTTCCCTTCCGCCTCCGCTACGGCCTCCACCATGGCGGAGGCGGAAGAGACTCCCTCCACTGCGCATGCGCGGGAAACTGTCAGCGGCCGCTGACGCTTCCGCGCATGCGCTGGGAAACTGACAGCTGACGCTCCCGCGCATGCGCCGCATTTCCGCGCCAGCTGGCGGGGCAACAAACGCCATTTCCGCCAGCTGGCGGGGCGGAAATCCCTCCGGCGTCGGCCTAGCCCCTCAATGTTGGGGCTAGGCCGCCAAAGATGCGGAGACTTCCGCACCTTTTTGCCGACCCGATGCCCGTCTGATTGGCGCTGGCTTTGGCGCCAGTCGGCGGGCATCCCGCCGTTGGGGGAGAATTTCGCCCAGGGTTTTTGTAATTTGTAAGGATGAAGATATTCATTCAATGTCTCTCCTAACCATTTATGTGCTGATTGCAAAGAACACAGCCCAACAAGTATTTTTGAATTTAAATGCATAAGGGATTAGTTTTTAATT